>NC_090332.1:68045355-68352074 GCF_035084215.1 Heptranchias perlo
AGAACTGTGTAACTAAGAACAGATACCACAATACTAGTTCAATACTGTGGACAATTCAAAGCTGCTCAATGGAACATCGTGGTTTTTAGAGCTGTTCATTTTTTTAAAAATAGCAAATGTATTGTTGAGAGGAAGAAGTGAATGTGACTGTCATCTAAGTTACTTATTGAAGCTTGTTTCCTCTATATCACAGCCCCAACATATTGTATTTTATCCTCAGCCTGTGTTTAATTATATTAGATCAGAACAGACAATTTCTATACCTAGGCATACTTTATTGTTACATTTGGAACTAAGACTGTAAGAAATCTGTTTTGAGGCTTTGAAGCTTTGAATGCAAGTACATTAGGAGCCAGAAGCAGTGAGAAGTCAGTTAAGCACAGTCAAGTCCAGGGAAACCAGAATTGGGGCCAGTAGTAAAGCATTGAATCAGTGTTCAACGAAGATTAGTTGTAACCCATTCTTTGTTACAACCCTGCAACCGAAATATTTGGAATGTTCAAGTTTAACATGATCAAAATGTTACGATAAACCTTAAAAAAAAATAATGTAAGTAATGCCTCATTTGTGACCTTAAAGTTAAGTGTGATATTTTAAGTGATTTTAATGCTTGGTGAAGCTCCAGCATGTTTACTGCAATAGTTCATTGGCCCCAACTGATGTCTGCCTCTGTAGGTACTTGCCACTTGTAATGATGGATAATCAGGTGACCTGGTGATGGAATGACTGTGTTCACCAACTTAATGTATCACACATTGGTAGGTTGCAGTGTACTCTTTCTTCCCCAGAAGGTTGTTATCAAATTTGATTGTGTGTTCACCAACATTCCTGTCATGTGTGACCATAGTGTGCAGATATGAACGGGTGTGTGTGTTCATCAACAACATCATGTGTGACCATTGTGAGCTGATATCAGAGGGTGTGTGTTCACCAACATATTGGGCGGAACTTTCAACTTCATTGGGGGCATCAAACGAACTGTAGCAGATCGGCTGCTCATTATGCCTGATTGTTCTTTAGCGGAAAATGACCAAGCGATCCGCTACCGCCCCTGCTGAATTTGAAAGTTCTGCCCACTGTGCCATGCAGTGATAGTTGTGGATTTACACTTCTTCAAACAGTGGAGTTCTCAACTTTGGTCATAGTGAGACTGTAGCTAAGAGCAAGTCACCACAGACTTGCAGATTGCCACAGGGTGTTGGTGGTGTTATTTGGGCAGGTCAGCTATTCACCATCTTGGCTAAGAAATAGCACTGGGTGTTCATAGGAATGTGAAAAGGACGAGATATGAGACAACTGGAAAAAAAAACTACAGTGTAGGAAACGAATGGCAAAAGGAATAAAGATTTGGAAAGTAGCCTTGGGCTGGCACTCAATCAGGAAGTTGCTGGAATGAGGGCAGTTCCTACTGTGCTTAAAAATAATTAAATTTGTATCCTTGTGTTTGTCGTAATTTTAACTTTCACTGCTAATGTTTTGTTGCTGTTCTGATGACTTTGTATTGTGAGCCTTGAAGGAACAATGGGAAGTACTTCTAAGTCTTCGAGGTGAACTGTGTTCCTGTAAACCAGTTCTTTAAAGACAACTTTTCCCTAATTTAAGTAAGTGTGCCCATTGCATAATCTTGAACATATATTTGGATCAGGTCTTTTAAATTTTCGTGTTCCCTCATTTGATGATTTTTGAGAGCACTCACATTGCAAGAAAGTAATGTTAAAACTTCTTCCAGTATGGTCACCAATGCTCCACTTCAATGAAAGAATATTTTTGTTAATTTTATAAAGAACATAACTCTCTCAAACTTTGTACTTTGCATCAATATTTTTAGAACTCCCAAATTGTGGGTGAGGAAAAATTTTTAAAATAAAATTTCAACTGATGTTGGGTTGAAAGGGTTCATGAAGTATTAATCTTACAATCCATAAGAATATAAGAAATAGGAGCATGTGTAGGCCATACGGCCCCTCGAGCCTGCTCCGCCATTCAATAAGATCATGGCTGATCTTCTACCTCAACTCCATTTTCCCGCCCTATCCCCATATCCCTTGATTCCCTTAGTGTCCAAATACCTATCGATCTCAATCTTGAATATACTCAATGACTGAGCATCCAGACTTCTGGGGTAGAGAATTCCAAAGATTCACAACCCTCTGAGTGAAGAAATTTTTTCTTATCCCGGTCCTAAGTGGCCGACCCTTTATCTTGAGACTATGACCCTAGACTCTCCAACGAGGGTAAACAACCTCTCAGATGGCTTGACAGGATAGATGCTCAGAATTATACACGTTTCAATGCGATCACCTCTCATTCTTCTAAACTCCAGAGAATATAGGCCAATTCTACTCAATCTCTCCTTATAGGACAACCCTCTCATCACAGGAATCAATCTAGTGAACTTTTGTTGCATCTCCTCTAAGGCAACTATATCCTTCCTTAAGTAAGGAGACCAAATTTGTACACAGTACTCCAGGTATGATCTCACTAGAGCCCTATATTTAACTTTCCATGATTAGTGTACAAGGACACCCAAATCCCTCTGACTACCAACATTTCTTAGTCTCTCACTTTAAAAAAAAAAATTCTGCTTTTCTATTCTTCCTACCAAAGGGGATAATTTCACATTTCCCTACATTATACTCCATCTGCTACATTTTCGCCCACACACTTAACCTGCCTATATCCCTTTGTAGCCTCTTTGCGTCCCCCTCACAGCTTACTTTCCCACCTAGCTTTGTATCGTCAGCAAACTTGGATACATTACAGTCAGTCCCCTCATCTAAGTCATTGATATATATATTGTAAACAGCTGAGACCCAAGTACTGATCCTTGAGGCACCCCACTAGTTACAACCTGCCAACCCAAAAATGACCTGTTTATGCCTACTCTTTTCTGTCCGTTAACCAATCCTCAATCCACGCTAATATATTACCCAATCCCATGAGTCCTAATCTTGTGTAACAACCTCTAGTGGGAAATTATCGAATGCCTTATGAAAATCCAAATATACAACATCCACTGGTTCTCCCTTATCTACTCTGCTAGTTATGCCCTCAAAAAAAACTCTTAATAGATTTGTCAAACACTGTTTCCTTTCATAAAACCGTGTTGACGCTACCTAATCATATTATGATTTTCTAAGTGCCCTGATACTACTTCCTTAATAGATTCTAGCATTTTCCCTGCTACTGATGTCAGGCTAAGTGGCCTATAGTTACTTGTTTTCTCTCTCCCTCTCTTGAATAACATGGTTACATTTGCTACCTTTCAGTCCATGGGTCTGTTCTGGAATCTAGGGAATTTTGGAAGATCAAAATCTCTGCAGCCACCCTAGGATGTAGGCCATCAGGTCCAGGGGATTTGTCAGCTTTTAATCCCATTAATTTCTCCAGTACATTTTCTTCACTGATCTTAATTACTTTAAGTTCTCACTCTCATTAGACCCTTGGTTCCCCACTATTTCTGGTATGTTTTTTGTGTCTTCTGTGAAGACATATTTGTTTAAGATCGCTGTCATTTCCTTAACCCCATTATAATTTCTCCTATTTCTGCCTCTGAGGGACCCACGTTTACTTTCACTAAACTCCTTTTTCACATAATGTGCATTTTTATACATTTATCAGTTGAAATTGCAATAAGAAGTAATAAACATCAGTAATCCAATACACATATTACAAAATCCTTTACTCTTTAGAGAACAGCAATGTCAGTAGATTGGAACTGTGTGGGGTATATGCTTTCACCATTGCAGTGAGATGCTGTTTGTTCCTTCTGTGTTATGTTTGAATGTCATTGAGTTTTGAGCAGAAGTATTAACTTGAAAAAGGTCTTGAACCTACTGCACGATAATTGGGTCGTTTCCCTAATGATTTCCAATTTAAATTTCAGCATGAAGCATTATTGCTGTGCAATAAGATTAGTAATGCGATTGATAGGATTGACAAGATGTTTAATTCCGAGTTTGAAGCTGAAATGGATGAATCTGAATGTGCAACTTTACAGCAATACTACAGGGAAACCATGATTCAAAGCTATAACTTTGGTTTTGAGGTAATGTTCCTGACACACTTGACTTTTTTAAAAAAAACAAGCTATAAAAGAAGCCTATTCTAACAAAATGCCTTTAAAATGAGCTAATTGAGCTTTAAACTTTTTTTAATTGCCTGCAGCTGTTACACAGCACAATTGATAGTTATAATGAAATCTGATCTAAACTGTTGGTTTTTAGAAATAATTTCTTTTGTGTCATTAAGTTGCGTACTTCTTTAAAAATTGATTTACTTTTACAAGTTAGTTACCACTGCCTTAGCTGGGATTGCAGGGTGCAATTTCCCCATCCCCCTGCCCCCCCACAGTTGTTATCAATATTGCTTTATGATTAACTGGCTGTGGCTCAACTTAATCAAGGAGAGATGATTGATATTATTTTGGAATACTGCGTCTTTGCATGATGCTCCATATAGCAACATGTGTCGATCAGTTATACTGAGGTAGGCAGATTCAATTTACTAGCAGCCCTGAGGCTTGAACCTGCAGGCCACTTGTTACCAAACAAGTGCTTCGTAGCCTGGACCATTGAGGTTGTTTTCAAAACTCCACTTACTTTTCTTGCAAGTTGGTGCTTATATTACTCAGAATGCCCCTTTAGTTTTGATGCTGTTTTTCCTGTCAATAATAACAGTTCAGTTTAAAGCAAGTTTGAGATTGGTGACCATTTAACTTTTTAAAAAAAAATCTTTTTTGTCTCTGCCCATTCTAGAGATTTCAATTTGCGTATTCATTCATTAAGTACTCACTGTAAAGATAGAGCACAGCCGCCATCTCTGATGTACCCCCTACTGCACCAGAACAATATTGGAATGATAATTTATTATCAATTTGTGCCTTTGAAGTTTTATGCCGTTTAACTCTACCCACTAGAAACTGCTCACACTCATTTCATGAGGAATCCCCAAAGAGAGGAGGCCTATAGGAACAGGAGTAGGCCATGCAACCCCTTGACCCTGTTCCGCCATTCAGTTAGATCTGTACCTCAACTCCATTTACCCACCTTTGCTCCATATCCCTTGTTACCTTTACCTAACACAAATCTATAGATCTCTGTCCAGAAAATTGCAGTTGACCCAGCATTCGTAACCTTTTGGGGAGCAAGTTCCAGATTTGCACTACCCTTTGTGTGATATTACTCCTGAATGGCCAAGCTCTAATTTTAAGATTATGCCCTCTTGTTCTGGATTCCCCCACCAGAGGAAATAGTTTCTCTGCATCTACCTTATCGAATTCCTTTATCATTTTAAATACCTTGATTAGATCACCCCTCAACCTTCTAAACTCATGAGAATACAAGCCAAGTTTATGCAACCTGTCCTCATAATTTAGCCTTTTAAGCCTTGCTATCATTCTGGTGAATCTGTGCTATACCCCTTCCAAAGCCAGAATATCTTTTCTGAGGTGCGGTGCCCAAAACTGACTTCATCTAGGGTCTGACCAAGGCTCTGTACAACTGATGTAAACAATTTTACAACACCAAGTTATAGTCCAACAAATTTATTTTAAATTCCACAAGCTTTCGGAGGCTTCCTCCTTCGTCAGGTGAACGGTGTGGAAATGAGATTTTCGAATCCTTTGCATTTTAAAATCACAGAACAATGCCTGGTGATTACTGCCCGTTGCCAAGGCAATCACAGTGAGCAGACAGAAAGGTGTCACTTAAAAAGGCCACCGAATATACAAACCCCCCAAAAAAAAGAGAGAGAGAGAGAAGGAAGACAGTCAATGACCCGTTATATTAAAAACAGATAACATTTGCTCGCTGGTGGGGTTACGTGTAGTGTGACATGAACCCAAGATCCCGGTTGAGGCCGTCCTCATGGGTGCGGAACTTGGCTATCAATTTCTGCTCAATGATTTTGCGTTGTCGTGTGTCTCGAAGGCCGCCTTGGAGTATGCTTACCTGAAGGTCGGTGGCTGAATGTCCATGACTGCTGAAGTGTTCCCCGACAGGGAGAGAACCCTCCTGTTTGGCGATTGTTGCACAGTGTCCGTTCATCCGTTGTCGCAGCGTCTGCATGGTCTCGCCAATGTACCATGCTCTGGGGCATCCTTTCCTGCTACGTATGAGGTAGACAACGTTGGCCGAGTCACAGGAGTATGAACCGTGCACCTGGTGGGTGGTGTCCTCTCGTGTGATGTCCTCTCGTGTGATGGTGGTATCTGTGTCGATGATCTGGCATGTCTTGCAGAGGTTACCGTGGCAGGGTTGTGTGGTGTCGTGGACGCTGTTCTCCTGAAGGCTGGGTAATTTGCTGCGAACGATGGTTTGTTTGAGGTTGGGTGGCTGTTTAAAGGCGAGTAGTGGAGGTGTGGGGATGGCCATAGCGAGGTGGTCGTCATCATTGACATGTTGAAGGCTGCAGAGAACATGGCGTAGTTTCTCCGCTCCAGGGAAGTACTGGACGACGAAGGGTACTCTGTTGGTTGCGTCCCGTGTTAGTCTTCTGAGGAGGTCTACGCGATTTTTTGCTGTGGCCTGTCGGAACTGTCGATCGATGAGTCGAGCATCATATCCCGTTCTTACTATCGTTGAGCAGAAATTGATAGCCAAGTTCCACACCCATGAGGACGGCCTCAACCGGGATCTTGGGTTCATGTCACACTACACGTAACCCCACCAGCGAACAAATGTTATCTGTTTTTAATATAACGGGTCATTGACTGTCTTCCTTCTCTCTTTCTCTCTTTTTTTTGGGGGTTTGTATATTCGGTGGCCTTTTTAGGTGACACCTTTCTGTCTGCTCACTGTGATTGCCTTGGCAACGGGCAGTAATCACCAGGCATTGTTCTGTGATTTTAAAATGCGAAGGATTCGAAAATCTCATTTCCACACCGTTCACCTGACGAAGGAGGAAGCCTCCGAAAGCTTGTGGAATTTAAAATAAATTTGTTGGACTATAATTTGGTGTTGTAAAATTGTTTACATTTGTCAACCCCAGTCCATCACCGGCATCTCCACATCATGGCTGTACAACTGAAGCATCACTTCCTTCCCTATGCATTCCATTCCCTATGCATTCCATTCCCCTTGAGATAAAGGCCAATTCCATTGGCCTTTTTGATTACTTTTTGTATGTGTGCATTAGCTTTTAATGATTTGGGTACAGCTCCTTGTCTCTCACCGTTAAGAAAATATTCCAGTTTGTCTTTCTCAGATCCAAAGTGGATGACCTTGCGCTTCCCCACATTGAACTCCACCTGCCTCAGTTTTGCCCATTGCCACTAGTGGGAGCTGAATTTGATCTCCAGTCGTAGACAGGGCAGATAGTTTCCATAATAATCCCTCTGTCACCATTGCTCTTATATCTTGTGACACCTTTACTTATTGAAAGGTTTTGGACTTGGTTTCACCTTCCTAAGCAAAACATGTTTTTGAAACTGCAGTAAAATACTCAATATACTTACATCTATATATGTTTTAAATTTACTTATGTCTTTCCAGTATCACAAAGAAGTTGTGCGCCTGATGTCTGGAGAATTCAGGCAAAAGATGGGGGACAAATTTATAACCTTTGCTAGAAAATGGATGACCTATGTCCTTACAAAATGTGAAAGCGGGAGGGGAACAAGACCCAGGTTAGAAATATCTTGATAAAAATAAATAATTTTGCAGTCTCTTCCTCCAGATCAATATTATCCTTCTAATTTATGGTCTGTTTGCAGGTGGGCAACTCAGGGCTTTGATTTCCTTCAGGCGATTGAACCAGGATTTATTTCAGCTCTTCCAGAAGATGACTTCCTGGTAAATTGCTTTTATGTACCTTTTTTAAAAATAATCACACCCACCTTTTGTGATCTACACAATGTGTCACAGAACCTGGTGGTCATGTTTGGATGTTTTGTCAATAAGTCAGTCATCCGACAGAGATGCTTCAGGAAATGGGCGCAAAGGTAGTACTTAAGTCACGCCCTAGTCTCTGCTGGCTTCCTGGCTAAATGTGAACCATTTGGGTTTTTTTGGTTCACGATTTTTTTGTCTTACGGGGATCATTTTACTTGGTTATTCTTGGTCCACCACTGTGCTTGACCATGATGCAGACCAATTATAATGAGGTATAAATGCTATCGTCCCAGCTAACTGTGCTTCTCCACTTTTAATCCCATGTGAAGTATAAACGTAGTGCCTGCTAGTCCGTGCTGAAGTTGTAAGGTGCTGTACTCTGTATCTGAGTACTCCCAAGCTTGCAACACCTGCTCTGAAACTGCTCACAAAGCATTAGAAAGAAAAGAAAGACTTGCATTTATACAGCGCCTTTCCCATCCTCAGGACGTCCCAAAGTGCTTTACAGCCAATGAAGTACATTTGAAATGTAGTCTCTGTTATAATGTAGGAAAAGCAGCAGCCAATTTACTTACAGCAAGGTCCCACAAACAGCAATGAGATAAATGACCAGATAATCTCTTTTTTCATTGATGTTGGTTGAGGGATAAATAGTCATAGAAAATTGCGACACGAAAGGAGTCCATTCGGCCGATCGTGTCCGTGCTGGCAAAAAAAGAGCTATCAAGCTTAATCCCACTCTCCAGCACTTGGTCTGTAGCCCTGTAGGATGTTGCACTTTAGGTGCACATCCAAGTACTTTTTAAATGAGTTGAGGGTTTCTGCCTCTACCACTCTTTCAGGCAGTGAATTCCAGACCCCCAAAACCCTCAGGGTGAAAAAATTTCTTCTCCGCTCCCCTCAAATCCTTCTACCAGTTATTTTAAATCTATGCCCCCTGGTCACTAACCCCTCTGCTAAGGGAAATAGATCCTCCCTATCCACTCTATCGAGGCCCCTCATAATTTTATACACCTCAATTAAATCTCCCCTCAGCCTCCTATTCCAAAGAAAACAATCCCAGCCTATCAAATCTTTTCTCAGAGCTAAAATTCTCCAGCTCTGGCAACATCCTCGTAAATCTCCTTTATACCCTCTCTAGCGCGATCACATCCTTCCTGTAATGTGGTGACCAGAACTGTATGCAGTACTCAAGCTGTGGCCCAACTAGTGTTTTATACAGTTCTAGCATAACCTCCGTGCTCTTATATTCTGTGTCTCTGCTATTAAAGGAAAGTATCCCGTATGCTTTCATAACCTGTCCTGCTACCTTCAGGGATCTGTGGACATGCACTCCAAGGTCCCTCTGCTCCTCTACACTTCTCCATATCCTCCCATTTATCGTGTATTCCATTGCCTTGTTCGCCCTCCCCAAATGCATTACCTCACACTTCTCTGGCTCTTTATGTATTTATAAAACATCTTTGGGATTTCCTTGATTTTACTTGCCAGTATTTTTTCATGCCCTCTCGTTGCTTTCCCAATTTCCTTTTTTAATTTTCCTCTGGGCTTCTGCAGTATTAGCTCTCGGTATCTGACATAAGCTTCCTTTTTTTTGCTGTATCTTACCCTGTATGCTCCTCATCCAGGGGGTTCTACATTTGGCAGTCCCACCCTTTTTCTTTGTGGGATCGTGTTTGTTCTGAACCCTCACTATCTTCCCCCTTGAATGCCTCCCACTGCTCTGACACTAATTTACCTACAAGTAGCTGTTTCCAGTCCACTTTTGCTAAATCACTTCTCAGCTTAGTAAAATTTACCTTTCCCTAAAAAAAAGTTCTCCTGAATGCAGTTTAAGAATCCTGCGCCCCCTCTACCTTTTACATTGATTGTATCCCAGTTAATATTAAGGTAGTTGAAACCCCTTCTATCACTGCCCTATTGTTCTTGCACTTCTCAGAAATTTGCCTACATATTTGCTCTTCCATCTCTCTCTGACTGTTTGGGGGTCTATAGTACCCCCTAAAAGTCTAATATTGGTCAGGACACCAGGAGAACTCCCCAGCTCTTCTTCGAAATAGTGCCATGGGATCTTTTACATCCAAAAGACTGATTGTAACAGATACACTGCTCATGAAATAAAATATAAACTAAACAGTTATGGAAGTGGGAGAAAAGATTTTTGAGAGCCTTCCCTTCACTGTGTATTCCTTTTAAATATTTAACAAATTGAACTCATTTTATTGGTGTGGACAGTTAGTATTCAGTGAGTACATTACATACTGACATAGGTTTTTATTTTCTGGGAAATACTCCAGTGAAATCTTTGGCTGTGTGTGACTTTGATGTCATTGCAACTTAGACTTTTTTATGGTATGTTCATGGGGTCGCAAAGGTACTTTTCTGTTAGTCAGCTCATTCGCCAAAAATTTTAACTGAGAATTCTAAACCTTTGTTGGAGCTCTGGTGTTTAAAAGTATCCTATATTTTTCTTTTTGCAGAGTTTGCAGTCTCTAATGAATGAGTGCATCAGTCATGTGATAGGAAAGCCTCACAGCCCTGTGACAGGTTTGTGCTTGGGGTGTTGTATAATTAATGTGGCTGATAACAATTGTTTGTTGTCAGATTGGCATTTTAGTTAATACTATTGAATATTGCCATTATATGCCAATGATGCCCAACTCTACCTCGCCACTCCCATTCTTTTATATAACTTGTGTTGTCAGTCTGCCTCTCTGACATCAGGTTGTGGTTTGAGCCAGAATTTCTTGTAGCTCAGCATGGCAAGGCCAAAACCATCCTTTTGGGCCCCCGCCAGAAGTCCCATGCCCTCGCTTCTGATCCTACTTCCTCCCTTGCTGAGTGTCCCCTCAAACTCGATTGGACGGGTATGCAAGCTCAGTGTCCTGCTTGTTCTTGTGCTATAATAATGGGTATTGGCAGCAAGATGGCGCTGATAGTACAACGAGTCACTTTCCCTCATCGATCTTGTATGCCAGTAAGATTGGTTTCTGTTTAGACGTCCTACTTCTGTTTGGAATTGGCAGTTCAGGTAGCATATCTGGGAAAAATGCCAAACCATTCAAGTAAGTCTAAAAAAGAAATTGTCCTAAAGAATTTCAGTATCTGTGATAGTGGTAATTATTTTAATAAATTGTCCTGGAAAACTTGACCATGCTGATTTTAATTAAAAAGTGCTTTTAAAAAGTATAAAATAATATTTGAAGTGGAGTAATACAATTTAGTAACAAAACAGTCCTGTCTGTGGTACATTTATAGCATTCATTTTAAACCCTATGTGTTAAAAATTAGATAGCCAGGTGGTGAAGGATAGAATACCAGAGCCTGGTCTTCATTTGCTTCCAAGCCTTTATTCACACAGATCCACATTACCCACACCACACCCTAGATAAGCTCCCATATAAATGGATGAGTGTCCCCAATTGATGCACACCACCTGAATACAATTAACACTAATTGATATAAATCATATGGATACAATTAACACCGTGGATAAAAGTCCATTTTTTTATGATGTGAATCATCAAATAAGTTATTACAAAACAGTTTGTCATAAACTTGGTTGAATTGGGGGGAAAAAATGGCAAAGATTATAGTATCATGGAATCTTGCGGCACAGAAGGATACCGTGCCTGTGCCAGCTCTTTGAAAGAGCTATCCAATTAGTCCCATTTTTTTGCTCTTTCCCCATAGCCTTGCAAATTTTTTCATTTTAAGTATATATCTAATTCCATTTTGAAAGTTACTATTGAATCTGCTTCCACCACCCTTTCAGGCAGCACATTCCAGATCATAACTCGCTGGGCATTATGTTTAATGATATTACAGATGTGGGCCCAATAAATGTGTGATTTTGCGTTAACTTTAATGTGTACCTTCCAGGAATTCATCGAAACAGCCCCCGCCCTATCAAAGTACCCCGATGCCATAGTGACCCACCAAATCCACACCTCATCATCCCTACACCTGAGGGATTCAGGTATAGTACTCCATATCGTGTCTCTTCACTTCGGCACATCTCAGAGCAGGGCTGGAAATTTTATTGACTTAACATTTTTCATCATCTGTTAAGTGATTCTTTGAATACAATGGCAGCGTCAAACAAAATTACTTTTCTAATACAAAAAACTATTTGCCAGACCAAGTTAATTAAGTTACCCAGATTTCTTCAGTAATGTCTGATTGCAGTGTTCTTGGTTACATTGATTCGTGAGAAGCAGACTCCTAGCAGAGATTCTGCAAATGCCTATAGTGTGTATTTGAATGTTGACTAAACTCAAACTAATCCAACCAAAATTATTATACCAGTCATCCTCTTGCACTCTCTGTGACCAATAGCTGTCCTCTTGCAGTCTCTCTGACCAATAACCATGCTGGTTACTAAATGTGGTAATTGAAGTTATTTCTTTCATGAAGTATTTCACATATGATCTTGTCTGTGATGCTTTGGTTTTGCTATCTGCTCTCAGCATTTATAATGACGTGTCACTTGTACTGCATGCTGTTAGTACGTGCATGAGATCATTGTTACATGACTTTTCTTGAGAGCAGCAGCCAAATTCTAAACTTAATCTATTTTAAATCGAGGGCTAGACGGTCCATTTTACTGCACTTGGTAACCTGCTGGTAGATGTTTGTTACCAATAGTATGTTAACCTCTGGTTTCTAATGGCGTGTACTGAAGGTCAAAATGTTACCTTAAAAGTTCTGCCTTCCACAATTTAGGGATCTGATATTTCAGCTTTAATCAGATAATATTTTATCAGTGATGTTCTATGTAACTGAGTTAATTTTCAGATCCTCACTAAGCCAGTTTATAACTAGAAAAAATGCTTAACTCTTAGACCTCACTAGACGATTATAGCATTCATGTTGCTCTCTGCTGCTGCACTTTATTATCATCTTGTTATGGTCGCTATGCAATAACCTAGCAACCTGCAGCAGCAGTGGAAAAAAAGCATAGTATAAAAAACTAGCTAAAATCATTAGCAATAGTGGTCAAACTCCATCAGTCATACTGCAGAACAGCTTTAAGACGATTATAGTTATTTTTGTGGTTGTGGTATATTCAGTACATAAATAAGAGCACATTGTCAGTTTGCCAATATTTGTTCAATTGATTCTGAGCTTTCTCTTAAAGTAGCATCAAACCACAAATATGAATACTACAGAAATAAACTATGAAATCGTCATTTATTTTTCTTGTAGTAATTGTCAGTTATATTTGTATGTTCTTGAACTGTTTTCTAAAATTTCTCCTTGTTACAGCCCGAGGAGTCTTGGCTCTGAAGTGCGGAACCAATGTGTTGCTGCTGTCATTCGCTCAGCCCCTATAGCTGGTGGTGACCTCAATCACACCAAGTCTGCAGGCACCGCAAATGAAATAAGGTAGTTTCACCCAGAGCATGAACAGATGCCAAGTGTGGCGTTAGACATCTGCAGCATTCTTACTTTTCGTATGTTAATTGGGAGAAATGTTTAATCTAGTGTTCCTGCTATGAAAGGGGCATTGCAGTAACATGCAGTCTATTCAACTAAAAGTTGCTTAATTCAAATTTTCTGATAACTCAATCTTTTTTAGCACTAAATTCCCACATTGCAGAAAAAAGCAGGCTGGTATTATTGAAATCTTTTATGTTGGTCTTTGATTTAAATGTGTTGTCAAGAGTACAGTTCACTGGGTGACCCTTCATGGAAAGTTTTTACATTCACTGATATGAAATGTTCCCTGTCTTGAGTCAAGAATACTGTATCGGTTATGTAGTGATTTTCATCAGAAGCTGTACGAGACAATTGTTCGGAATAGAAAAATATGTGCAGCAAGCTGTAAGTAACATTGTGTCCTCAAGGGTCTTACAAGCACTCAATCACTCATCGGTAGTGTCTGAAAATGTGCTTCTCTTTGGGTTGTCTGCACTTACTGTCGACGGTTGAGCAGCTGGAAGCTCACTTCATGTGCCTGCCATTTTGGACTAACATGCCTGCAGAGGCTGATATTGCACCCCTTCTCACTGTAAGCATTGCGACAGGCATCTGGGACTTTTTATCTGCCATTTGGTGTCTCATTTGATTAACAGAGCAGGAATAGTATGGTTGGTGACAGGAAGTCTGAAGTAACTCCCCCCTGCTCTACTCCCTGGAAATGCACTGGGGAAGGGGTTTGTTTATATATAAAGAAAAATCAAAGATGTTCATATGACCCAGCACAAAGTATATTGCCACTAAAAGTTTGAAATGTGTTGAAATGCAGACGGTATGAGATGTGTTGGAATGTTTCTAATGTGGTTTTGTTTCTTCAAAAATAGGGGTTCGAATGTGCCCGAAAATGACCGCCTAGCATCCATAGCAGCTGAGCTGCAGTTCAAGTCACTGAGCCGACACTCCAGTCCCACTGAAGACCGCGAAGGTAAGAAAGTCGCTATTGAATATAGTGCACTTAAGGTGCAATGTTTCACAATACAGCCACACTGAACCTGTGCCCCTCCATTCCGTGGTGCCACCTGTTGGTGATGTAATGTTAAAAGCTGAACCACTTCACCGCCCTGCGACTGAACTGATTTTAGGAGTTTGGTTGAAATCATTACAATGTGTGTAGTTTGGAATCTTTCCACCATTAATGACTTTGTAGTTGTAGAATTGAGTGACTGTTTTGAATTCATTCTCTTTCCCAGAACCTACATATCCTAAAGGAGATCCAAGTATTAGTGCCCGAAGAAGCTGGGAGCTTCGTTCTCTGTTAAGTCAGTCAAAAGGTAACCGCATCGTTCTAGTAATATGCACTTGATGAAATTTCACAGTTGACATCATTCTAAACTTTTGTAGTTTTATTTTGCTGCCATGCTTTCATTAAAGGAGTTATGCCTTCTTGACTAAGTTTTTAAAAAAAAAATAAAATACATAACATTATATTACACCTGCACATTTCCTAAGATCCCTGATTTGAAGTAACTTCATTGTAAAAAGAAAAACAAAATTAGTAGAGAGCACTGCTCATTCATGTTTACTGGATAAATGTGCCATGTTCCACTAACGATGAAACAGGCATCTTCAGAATGCCATAATTCTCCAAAGCCACTATGGTGTAGTCCATATAGTAGGAGAGATGGTATGAGATGCTTTGCTGATTAATTTTTCTGGCAGTCTTGTTGTTTCCATTCGGAACTTTGAAGTTAATTTTGCCGGGGGAGCAGTGGTTGGTACATTTTGTGTGTATGGAGAGTAAGTCGCTATCGAATATAATGCGCTTAAGGTGCAATGTTTCACAATACAGCCATCCTTTCAATGGGATGAGAACAGATCTGGCCCAGGTAAATTGGAATCAAAGATTGGCAGGCAAAGCTGTAATTGAACAGTGGACGGCCTTTAAGGAGGAGATGGTTCGGGTACAGTCTAGGCACATTCCCAAGAGGCAGAAAAGTAGGGCAACTAAAGCCAGAGCTCCCTGGATGACAAAAGAGATAGAGAGTAAGATGAAGCGGAAAAAAGGGGCGTATGACAGATGTCAGGTTGATAACACAAGTGAGAACCAGGCAGAATATAGAAAATTCAGAGAGGAAGTGAAAAGGAAATAAGAGGGGCAAAGAGATAGTATGAGAATAAACTGGTGGCCAACATAAAAGGGAGTCCAATCGTCTTCTACAGCCATATATACAGTAAACGGATAGTAAGAGGAGGGGTGGGGCCGATTAGGGACCATAAAGGAGATCTACTCATGGAGGCAGAGGGGATGGCAGAGGTACAAAATGAGTACTTTGCATCTGTCTTTACCAAAGAAGATGATGTTGCCAGAATCTCAGTAAAGGAAGATATAGTTGAGATATTGGATGTGCTTAAAAATTGATAGAGGCACTTGAAAGGCTAGCTGTACTTAAAGTAGATAAGTCACCCGGTCCGGATGGGATGCATCCTAGGTTGCTGAGGGAAGTAAGGGTGGAAATTGTGGAGGTACTGGCCATAATCTTCCAAACATCCGTAGATACGGGGGGTGGTGCCAGAGGACTGGAGAATTTCAAATGGTACACCCTTGTTCAAAAAAGGGTGTAAGGATAAACCCAGCAACTATAAGCCAGTCAGTTTAACCTCGGTGGTGGGGAAACTTTCAGAAACGATAATCCGGGACAGAATTAACAGTCACTTGGACGAGGGTAGATTGATTATGGAAAACCAACACTGATTTGTTAAAGGCAAATCGTGTTTAACTAACCTGATAGCGTTCTGGTGAGGTAACAGAGAGGGTAGATGAGGGCAATGCAGTTGATGTGGTGTATATGGACTTTCAAAAGGCGTTTGATAAAGTGCTGCACGGTAGACTTATCAAGATTGCGGCCCATGGAATAAAGGGGGCAATAGCAACATGGATACAGAATTGGTTAAGGGACAGGAAACAGAATAGTGGTGAACGGTTGTTTTTCGGACTGGAGGGAGATGTACAGTGGTGTTCCCCAGGAGTCAGTGCTTGGACCACTGCTTTTCTTGAAGTATATTAATGACTTGGACTTGGGTGTACATGGCACAATTTCAAATTTTGGATGTCACAAAACTTGGAAGGGTAGTAAACAGGTGAGGAGGATAGTGATAGACTTCAAGAAGGCATGGGCGCACATGTGGCAGATGAAATTTAACGCAGAAAAATGCAAAGTGATACATTTCGGTAGGAAGAACGAGGAGATGCAATATAAACTAGAGGGCACAACTCTAAAAGGGGTACAGGAACAGAGATATCTGGGGGTATATGTGCACAAATCATTGAAGGTTTTAGGGCAGGTTGCGAAAGTGGTTAAAAAAGCATATAGGATCCTGGGCTTTATAAATAGAGTACAAAAGTATGGAAGTCATGATGAACCTTTATAAAACACTGGTTCGGCCACAATTGGAGTATTGTGTCCAGTTCTGGGCACCACATTTCAGGAAGGATGTGAAGGCCTTAGAGAGGGTGCAGAAGAGATTTACTCGAATGATTCCATGGATGAGGGACTTTAGTTACATGGATAGACTGGAGAAGCTGGGGTTGTTCTCCTTGGCACAGAGACGGTTGTGAGGAGATTTGATAGAGGTATTCAAAATCATGAAGGGTCTAGGCAGAGTAGATAGAGAGAAACTGTTCCCATTGGTGGATGGGTTAAGGACCAGAGGACATATATTTAAGGTGATTGGCAAAAGCACCAAAGGTAACATGAGGAAAATCTTTTTTACACTGCGAGTGGTTCGGATGTGGAATGCACTGCCTGAGGGGGTGGTGGAGGCAGATTCAATCATGACCTTCAAAAGGGAATTGGATAAGTAATTGAAAGGAAAAAATTTGCAGGGCTACCTAGAAAGGGCGGGGGTGTGGGACTGGCTGGATTGCTCTTGCATAGAGCTGGCGCGGACTCGATGGGCTGAATGGCCTCCATGCTGTAACCTTCTATGATTCTTTTCTGAACCTGTGTCCCGCCATTCTATGGTGATAAAGCGGGAAAGTGGTGTTGAGGTAGACGATCCGCCATGATCTTATTGAAGGGCAGAGCAGCCTCGAGGCGTCGTATGGCCTACTCATGCTCTTATTTATGTTCTTATATGAGCAGTAATCACTCGGATAAAAGCACAGGTTAGATCCATGATAAATCTCTTTACCCTGCACCAGAAAGTATCTCGGATATCTAATAGTGAAACATGATCACTGGTCAATCACCTCATTGGCTGAAACGAGGTGGCTGCATTGGTTTTGATCTTCCAGAATTCCCTAGATTCTAGAACGGTTCCTGTGGGATTGGAAGGTAGCAAATGTGACCCTGCTATTCAAGAAAGGAGAGAGAGAGAAAACAGGGAACTATAGGCCAGTTCGGCCAGTTAGTGTGCCATCAGTAGTAGGGAAAATGCTATAATCTAAGGACATAGTAACAGGGCACTTAGAAAATCATAATCTGGTTAGGCAGAGTCAACACAGTTTTATGAAAGGGAAATCGTGTTTGACAAATCTATTAGAATTGTTTGAGGATGTAACTAGCAGGGTAGATAAAGGGGAACCATTGGATGTAGTATATTTGGATTTTCAAAGACATTCGTGACTTGCCACACGAGGTTGTTACTACAAGGTTGTACAGTGACGAGGAGCAGGAACCGTGCCAAGTTTCTCCTTCTTACTTTTCCCTTCCCCTCTCTCCACCCCCCCCCCCCCCCCCAACCCCCCTCTCAATTCCCTAGCCCAGGAGTGCTGAGGCCAATTGTAGTATCCAGTTGGTACCATGGCTGAGATCAGCTCATTCAGTACAGACTGGCGATCTGTCCTGGAAACTTCAAGAAAAGTCTGTCTGTTCGTTCATTTACTTGACTGGCTTACTGTAGAAAGTATTGAGTCAGTAAATAGGTGTGATTGTTAAAATCCGAAACAGCATTTAGTGACTTATGGCGTACACAGCAGGTTATTGTATAACTGGTGCGTAACGAATATAATAAGCTGAAATTAACTTTTTTCTTTAAACTTTGTTACATAGAGATCGTAAACATCTTCATGAAAAAGTGGTAAATTGTTTTTCATTTGTTCAGAGATACAACACCGTAATCTCCTAAAAATGCATCATGTCACTTTACATGATATTGTGTACGTGACATCAATGTGATTTCTTGAGTGGTGCATCGCTATAGAAACTACACACACAATATCAGCCAGCCATTTTCTTCATGAAAATAGTGTCTTGATTAGTGGAGAAGCTTTTAATTGTAAAACAAAAACTTAAAGGACATTTTTTATATAAAAAAGACAGAGCCTAGACACAATCAGCATACCTTTCCTCCTAAATTTTCACTTGCCTGCATTTTACTTTTTTATGTTTCCCAGTGGCTGTCTCGTATATCCCAACTGGTGCCACTTGTTCCTCTTTTGTCTTCATGTTTTGAGTCCAGTGGTGCTTAAAATAATGTTTTTGTTTGCACTATGGCTTGAATCCTCACTTCCCCTAAACTTTGTGGTGTTTCAATATAGTGAAATCTAATTTTGGATATATTTCTTTAATTACAACAAAATATAATCTTATGAACATGCTGCCATCCCAGCTGCCAGCTCTGTAAACTGCTACTGAATTGCCAGTAGAGCAGCCTATCAATAAGATTATATTTTGCTATAACGTCTTTTACCGAGTGTCAGTGGTCTAAGGGTGCCGTAGCATAACTGTTATGTTACTGGACTAGTAGTCTAGAGGCCTGGACTAATAATCCGGAGGCATGAGTTCAAATCCCACCATGGCAGCTGGGTTATTTAAATTCAGTTAATTAAAGAAAATCTGGAATAAAAAGCTGGTATCAGTAATGGTGACTGAAACTACCAGATTGTCGTAAAAACCCATCTGGTTCACTAATGTCCTTTTAGGAAAGGAAACCTGCCCTCCTTACCTGGTCTGGCCTATATGTGACTCCAGACCCACAGCAGTGTGCTTGATTCTTAACTGACCTTTGAAATGGCCTAGCAAGCGGCTCACCACCACCTTCTCAAGAACAATTAGGGATGGGCAATAAATGCTGGCCCACATCCCATGAATGAGTGAAAACTTAGGGCTTTTTTTTCTGGTCAATTTTTCTCCATCTCGCCTTCTCCAGGTGTTTGGTTACTTGCTGGGTTATGGTTCTATATGCACCAGACACCACCTAATACCACAACCAAGTGGCCATTTTTCTTAGGTGACCTTTGATGATGAGTGTCAGCTGGTTACTACTAAAACCACATTTAGGTACATAGGAACAGGAGTAGGCCATTCAGCCCCTCGAGCCTGTTCTGACATTCAATGAATTCACGACTGATCTGTATCCTGACTCTATCGACCCACCTTGGCTCCATATCCTTTATCACCCTTGGCTAGCAAAAATCTATCAATCTCAGTTTTAAATTTATTATTTGAGCTAGCATCTACTGCTTTTTGTGGGAGAGAGTTCCACGCTTCTACCACCCTTTGCATGAAGTGTTTCTGATTTTAAGGTTATGTCACTTTGTACCTCCACTGTTTCTAGCTTTTCACCATTTAAAAAATACTCGGATCTATCCTTTTTTGATCCAAAATGGATGATCTCACACTTGCCTGCATTGAAATCCATCTGCCATAGCTTTGCCCACTCACTTAATCTATCACTGTCTCTTTGCAATTTTATGCTCCCATCTACACCATTTACTATGCCACCAATCTGTCTCATCGGCAAACTTGGATATATGGCTTTCTATTTTGTTATCTAAGTCATTAATAAATATAGTGAATAGTTGAGGCCCCTATACATGACCCTTGTGGAACACCACTCATCACTTCCTTCCAATTAGAGTACATACCCATTATCCCAACTCTACTGTCTAACCAATCTCCTAACCAAGTCTATATTTTGCCTTTAATTCCGTGAGCTTTAATTTTAGCTAATAATCTCTTATGTGGTACCTTATCGAATGCCTTCTGGAAATCCAGATAAACTACATCCATAGACATTCCCGTCTCCTACTTCAGTTACTTCCTCGAAAAATTCAATTAGGTTCGTTAGACATGACCTACCCGTTACAAATCCAACTTGGCTCTCTCTAATCAGCTCAGTCACTTCTTAATTATAGATTCCAATAACTTACCCACAATAGATGTTAGACTAACAGGTCTATAATTTCCTGGTTTGCATCTCTCACCTTTCTTAAATAATGGAGTTACATTTGCAATTTTCCAATCTAAAGGGACAATTCCTGAATCGAGAGCGCTTTGGAAGATTATGACTAAAGCATCTGCAATTTCCTCACCTACTTCCTTTAAAACCCTGTGGTGGAAACCATCAGGTCCTGGGGATTTGTCAGTCTTTAGTGCCATTATTTCCACTTGCCTGGATGAGTGCAGCCCCAACAACACTCAAGAAGCTCGACATCATCCAGGACAAAGCAGCCCGCTTGATTGGCACCCCATCCACCACCCTAAATATTTACCCCCTTCACCACCGGCGCACAGTGGCTGCAGTGTGTACCATTCACAGGATGCACTGCAGCAACTCGCCAAGGCTTCTTCGACAGCACCTCCCAAACCTGCGACCTCTACCACCTAGAAGGACAAGAGCAGCAGGCACATGGGAACACCACCACCTGCACGTTCCCCTCCAAGTCACACACCATCCCGACTTGGAAATATATCGCCGTTCCTTCATCGTCGCTGGGTCAAAATCCTGGCACTCCCTTCCTAACAGCACTGTGGGAGAACCTTCACCACACGGATTGCAGCGGTTCAAGAAGGCGGCTCACCACCACCTTCTCAAGGGCAATTAGGGATGGGCAATAAATGCTGGCCTCGCCAGCGACGCCCACATCCCATGAACAAATAATAAAAAAAATGTTTTCTAACAGTTTTCTTGCATACGTTAACTTTAGTGAGTTCCAGTCCTTGATTCATTATTAGTTTCCCTAGAATGTTAGAAATATTATCCTCTTCCTCTGCTGTGAACATTGACACAATGTAATTATTCAACAAGTCTGCCATTTCCTTACTTTCATTTGCAATATTACTTGCATCTTTTTTAAAAGGGTCCACATTACCCTTGACTATCCTCTTTCTTTTAATATAATTGTTAAAATGTTTTGTGTTAATCTTGATATCCCTAGTAAGTTTCTTTTTGTATTCTTTTTTGCAGCTCTTACTATTTTTTTGTCTTCCTTTGCTGTTCTTTATTTCTCCCCCAGTCCCCTGGATCTGCACCATTGTTTGCACTGTTACATGCTCTTTCCTTTAGTCTTATGTTATCTCTCATCTTTTTTGTCGACCATGGCTGTTTTATTTGATAAGTAGAGCTCTTGCCACTTAGGGGTATATACTGGTCCTGTATTAATCTAAATTATTCTTTGAATACCTCTCACTGTTTGTCTGTAATTTTACCCGGTAACAGTTTTGACCAGTTTACTGTTGTCAGTCTGTCTCATCCCATTAAAGTTAGCTGTACCAAAATCTAGAATCTTGGTAACTGTTAAGTTTCTCCTTTTCAAACCTTAACATTGAATTTGATTATATCATAATCACTGTTAGATAAATGTTCCCTTATTGTTAGATTATTAACTAAGTCTAACTCATTACTAAATTTAGCATGGCCTATCTTCTTCTTGGTTCTAGAACATATTGCTCCAGAAAACTACCTTGAATGCACTCAAGAAATTCACTACCTTTCTGACTTGAGCTACTCTGCTCTTCCCAATTTACATGAAAATTAAAGTTTCCCGTTAGAAGAACTCACCTTTTGCTACAAGTCTCTCTAATCTCTGAATTAATACATTCTGCCACTTCATTGCTACTTATCAGGAGGCCTGGAGACGACTCCCATTACAGTTTTAAGTCCTCTCTTATTGCTCAATTTTGCATTTAATTTTGTCTTTAGTCCGTTTCATCCTCATGCAGGAGTTGCAGCATAGTGTTCAGGAGCAGGAATCTTGTCCGATTTTTCCCTTTAACCTAGGGTACTAAGCTAGTTGTAGTGCCCCAGCTGAGACCAACTAACTAAGCACAGACTGGGCATTGAATGTGGGAACGTTTTGGTCCTTAATGGTTGTTATTCACTGGATAAACTTGCTGAGCCATCCGGGAAGACTCATTGTTACTTTTATATTAATACTTGTAGTGGTTGTACTTCGACTTAGATATGTTCTTGAGTGTTCCCTGACAAGTTCACTTAAATCTGTACTTTTAACCAAACTTAACCACATAACGTTCCTGGCAGATTTACTCATTATTTTTTTCTCTTAATTTTCTCTTTCCTCCCCTCATGAAGATGGTGACTTATGTCAGGCATAGTTCCACAGGGGTTAGCAGCCCTCTACCACGTTGCCTAAGGGCCTGTTCTGTTGTGTGTGAGGGGTTGTTTGACCACAGGGGCATCACAACTGAATTAGATTCCAGCACGAGTTGCTGTTTAGTGATCAGGAGTAGTATCCCTGGGCGGTTTTCCCTCTGAAGCAAATGCAAGAACCTTGCTCGTCTCGTAGCTGAGATCGGTTAACTTAGCATACATCAAGGATCAGAACGAGAACTTTCCCTGTTCTGGCCAGTTCAGTGTCACACCATGCAGTGCATTTCTTCACTCAGTTGTTGGAAACCTGTCCATCTGACTCCCAATCTTCAGTGGTCCAGTATTTCCTCTCAGCCTTGATACCTGTATCTCTGTCTTGTATCCATCTCTACTTTTTCTTTCCCCATTCCCTTCATAAAGTAGGTAGTGATGATTAGTTTGAGAACAGCTGACAAGCTCCAGAGGAACCACAGTTTCCATGAAATAGGTTTAAATCTGTGAAACACAGCAGCAAATTTAAATAAGAATTGGGGCATTTTATTTAGGAAATGTTACTTAATTTACAAGTGTCTAATACAGGCAGTTTGCACAGTGGGAGAGAAGAACAAGAAAATCTCACTCATTACTGTAGGACGTCATTTGTTTGTGTACATTATAAATTGAACGTATGTGTGTTTAATTTTCTAGATATAGCTGCCAAACAGAGTCGAATTGACACTGTCCGCAAGTCAATTAAATCCTTTGAGGAGCAACAGAACCGGCAGATGAAGCAAAAGAATATAATTGGTCAAGTCTGCGACATTCCTAAATCTTATGATAATGTCATGCAAGTTGGATTAAGAAAAGTGACATTTAAATGGCAGAGAGGAAATAAAATAGGTAATGTCGGAGTTCTGGATATAATAAGTAAGGTTTTAATTTACACGGTTCTCATGTACAGAAACTAGAAAATTATGTTTAGCAAAAAAAAATCAATGTTCTCCTCATTTCTCTTGGGCTACTGACTCGTGCCAGGGCTCGGTCCCACAGGTGATGGTAGTCCTCTGTGCTTTGCCCCAAGTGACAATTCTAAATGTTTGAAACTAGAGTGTGAGTGAGCAGGATATTTCACCATGGAGGGAATCACAGCTGAGCCTGGTCTCATTGTGACATCCATACGGCACTTTCACTTTTTAAGCAAGAAGCACAGAATAGTGATCAGTGCAAACCCAGCCCAAGGAGGTTCAAGCCAATTGCAACAATCCTACTGTTGACTCAGCGGAGATCAGCTAACTTCACACGCTTGCCGTGGCTCAAACCGAGGACCTTCCTCGTCAATGTGGTTCCATAGTAGCAGCAATTTTTTAAAAAATATTTATTTCTTACCAATCGCCTATTGCATGACACAAGATCTCAACTCAGGATCTGCTACGGTGTGTTTAGGAAAGTGAATGAACTTCATGTCTTTGCTTTATATAAGGGAAAAAGGATCAGTAGTTGAGAAAAGCAAACTGTAGAAGTAAAAAAAAGAACAGTGAATGGTGGAAATCTGACATGACAACAGAAATACTGGAAATGCAAAACTTGTTGATCAGCATCTGAAAGAGAAATGTTTTGGCTGGAATTCATCAGAAATGGCCAAAATGTTGACCTATTTTTACTCTTAACACACTGTGCATTTCCAGCATTTTCTGTTTCTATTTATGAAAAACAACCGGTTGTTTTCACTTTCTTCTATTAAATTCCTCAAGGTCAGATAATCTCTGCACCAGTATGGCTCTCAAAGCAAAGGTTTAAATTTGACCTGTTGCATAACTGTCTAGTCTGGTTTTCTATTGCTCAGTATTGTGCTCAAATTTTAATAAAGGTGAAATCAAAACTGCTCTTTGTTGCTTGATGCAGCATGAGCTTGAACAGAAAACTTGCCTGGCCCTTGTTTACCTGAGGTGGTCGACCCACACCTATTGATGCAAATAGTGATTTATAAAATGGTTGCTCATTAAGTGTGCTAAGCCTCTATGAATTTGATGTGCATCAAACTGCTAGGTTTTAAAGTGCTGTTACTTTCCAAGAAACGCACAAGCCTTAATTGTACTTGGGAGTAGAATCTGAGTTATAAATGCACCTTATTTTATTTGTTAGTTTCACTGTCGTTATAACTGCAATGTATCTTCATACTTAAATATCGAACAAAAAAAAGCGACTTTTTAGTTGTGGCTTGAAAGGACAAAGCATTTGACTAGCAAAGAATTAGACTAGCATAAATTAGATTAGACATTTTTTGTATGAATTTTCATGCAGTAGTTGGTGACATCTATTGAAGTAGCATTCAACTTTGCCGTATTGTCTTGGGTTCACACAATCGTCCTTTGTGTGATGTAGGTGAATAAAATCAGCTTGATGCTCTTGTAAACAAAATGTTGCATTATTTGAGTTTTAAAGATTTTGATTTGTATAAAATGGTGACTTCAGTTAAGACGGTGGATTGGGCGAATGTCTTAAGTATAATATTCCCCCTCCTGGTAAAGTCTGCTTCTCTTGAATATAATAAACCAAGCTATTTGTAAGAAAGCTAGGCCGTCTCTCCCACTCAGTGCTATCTAAGACTATTGGCATTCATATAACAACAATATTCTTTGTTTCTCCAGGTGAAGGACAGTATGGGAAAGTGTACACATGTATAAATGTTGACACTGGAGAGCTAATGGCAATGAAGGAAGTAAGTGTTTTTTGTTTTTAGGGAAAGTTACTTTCTAAGTATAAGCTGTAGCATTGCACAGAGTCTGGCGATGTACAATCTTATAACACCTGGAGCGGGATGCCATGTAGCACACAATGCATCACTATGTACTAGAAAAAACAAACCCCCTTCCACACGCACTGGGATATGTTTTCCAGAGCTGTTTAGAAATCAGAATAACAGCAACACTCAAATACAGAAAATCTCCTGACATTTATTCCCTTTCGGCCCTTGTAGAATTCAAACTTTTTTTTTGCTCCCTCTTCGAAAGCATTGCTCTAATTGCATTAATATGAGTCCATTCCAAAATGAATTGTAATTTTTGTTCTTATAAAAATCAGAAATATTACAAGGAAATCCGTTTCTAGCTGGAAATTAAATGTTTTTCTTGCGACTTCACCTTTGCTTTTTAAATCCCCTGCAACAGGTCTCTCTGTCCTTGTGCTCCAGCCCCAGGATCCAATCCAAGTCTATTCTATGGTAGCCTCCGTTTGTTGTTGTGTAGGCTCTCCCACCTTGCACTCTCCGTAAACCTGAGCTCATTCAACACTGCTGCACATATCCTAACTCCCACCAAGCCCCGTTCACCCATCATGCCTATGCTCGCAACGTTGGCAACGCCTCGACTTTAAAATTCTCATCCTTCTTTCCAAATCCCTCCATGGCCTCGCCCCTCCTCATATCTGTAACCTCCTGCAGCCCTACAACCCTCTGAGATCTCGGCACTCCCCCAATTCTGGCCTTTTGCGCGTCCCCAATTTTCATCACTCCATCATTGGCTGCCATGCCTTCAACTCCCTAGGCTCTAAGCTCTGGAATTCTCACCCTAAACTTCTCCGTGCCTCTCCTCCTTTAAGACGCTTCTTAAAACCTACCTCTGTGACCACCTGTCCTAATATCTCTTATGGCTCGGTGTCAAACTTTGTTCGATAGCGCTCCTATGAAATGCCTTGGGACGTTTTACTACATTAAAGGCGCTATATAAATGCAAGTTGTTGTTGTATCCCCTTCCGTTCCATTGTCTCACACTCTGTTCTATCGTACCCTCCTCTCCTTATCTGGGAGGTACCACCGGGCACTGCTATCAGCACCGGCCCTTGATACGTCCAACTACATGCACTTCCCCCTATGTCCGAGCCCGGCATAGAGATCTGATCTGATCTGATCGGAAATCTTGAGCTGTTCTTGTACTCCACAGGAATACAATAAGTTAGCATTTTATTGCTTCATTTTTCTTTAATGTTTCCAAACGCTGATCTGTTCCCAGAGTCCATCTCACTCTGTTGTAGTCCCCTTTCGATTGCTCTCCACTCCTGTTTGCATAGTCTAGTCCATGTTCATACCCTGCACTCCAGCAGCACTGGTGTGGGTAACTCCAATCCCAGCCCCAGTCCAGGCTGCTAGGTTGAACAGTCTTTGATCTTGTCATCGATCCACTGTCCGATCCTAACCATTGGAAGGAAGGATAACAAAAGGATACCATAGGCCAGTGAGAAATTGAACAGCATGCAAGCAATGACTATTCACTCTTTCCATTTGCAAATAGTAAATAATCTACTCGGTCCCTGCATTGGGAACTTGTACATTACAACAGTGACTGTACTTTTTTTTAAAAAAGGTATTTCATTGGCTGTAAAGTGCTTTAGGACATCCTGAGGTTGTGAAAGGCATTATATAAATGTAAGTTTTTCTTTCTTTAATACTGAGATTACATTTTGATGTCCTTGATATCTATAGATCAGATTTCAGCCAAATGATCATAAAACAATCAAGGAGACAGCAGATGAATTGAAAATTTTTGAAGGTATCAAACATCCAAACCTGGTTCGATATTTCGGTGTAGAACTTCACAGGGTAAGTAATTCAAACGCTTTCCAATCACACTGGTTCAAATTTTGCAGTGAAAAGATATTTGCTTTGATTTCCTTCAATACTGCAAAGTATTGAGGTAGCATTTTATTGTATAAAAGGCAGAGGAGACAGAGTCCTTTTATAATTTATTGACTCATGGTTAAACTTGCTGTCTCAGTTCAGAAAATATTTTAAATAGGAATATTTACCAAAGATGCTTGGGCTAATGTCTTAGGCTGCCAGGACTGGACAGTGGCGATCGGCAGAACACACCTGAATGTAAAGGAATAATTGAGCCCTCATTCTGCTCCCTGGCCATAGATGAAGTTTTAGCAAAGTAGAATTGCAGTCAACTTGTGTAACAAATTAATGACAGCTTCTTTGTGTGTACGTTCCTAGACTTGCTTCTTTTGTAAAGGCTGATAACTAAGTCCAATTATACAAACTAAATGGTGTGTGTTTTCCTTCCCTCACACTCCCATAAATTTCATATAACAGCATTTTGTTCCAAATCAATGTTATGATCTCTGTCCTGTGGTTTAATAACTATTGACTTGTCATTAAGCCTGCATCCTTTCCACTCCTGGATTGCAAATTGTACTTTAGCACAGCTGAAAATCCAATAGAAACAGGAGCTGGACCCAAGGCAGGTTTCTTGCTGTTTACACTGGACATGGCTGCGTTTTTACTTTCAAAAACAGAAATGGGCCAATCTTGCACTACCAACAGGGAACTGTGTTCTCATGGAGCCTGTGGGTTTCTTCCTATTAACATTAATGGACGAAAATCATGGCTGTGGGCATGCAATGACCTTCCCTGTGAGAGCTACTCCCAGCTACATTGCACAATCACCCTCAGAAGTATCCATTCATTTACTTGTCTTTCTGGAATCTGTACTTTAGATTAAAAGTAGTTCCTCTCCCCTAAATACAGTTGCCCTTTAAGCTTGTATGCGTGTGTTTCTTGTGATTAAATGTAATGTTTGTTACGTCTCTAAATATTTGGATGCCGTACAGCCACCTTACATATTGAACATGGTGTCTATCTTTGGATCAGGAAGAAATGTACATCTTCATGGAGTACTGTGATGAAGGCACACTCGAAGAGGTGGCTAGGCTGGGTCTGCAGGAGCATGTAATCCGATTGTACACCAAGCAGATCACCACTGCTATCAATGTACTACATGAACATGGAATTGTGCACCGAGATATCAAGGGTAATGTGTTCACAAAAAAGCAGGTTGATCCTGTAGAGCAAGCTAATCTCGGCTACTATTTTTCTGTATTGTTACAAACTATGGAAGCATATTTAGAACATAATTAAATGTGACATTGAATGATGTATAAGTCAGAGAGCAGTAGTTTTTAATTAATGTAAGTGCTGATCATTATCAACCAACAGGATGGTGCTGAGGGCGATGAGCTGGAATAAATTGGGTTTCCTTTCCCGCAGACCACAAAGGAGACTTGTTTAGGTTTGCAATAAATTAATGATTACGTGAACCAATTTCTGCTGGAGGTGAAAGACAGTCAGTAAATCCTAATATAAGGCATGGATTTGGATTAGGATCTGATATCTTTCCTTATTTGTGCACTTTGGAAAGAATCTATACAGCAGCTCATAGACGAGTTAAATCTCCTTCTGAGTTATGAAGGCGCTAAATTAAAAATGTGCGTTTTGATAAGGGATTTAGATGTTGGATCAGTTTTTGTTTGTTAAATGACAAGTCAGTACTAATCTATCCACAGATCCGTTATAACTGGTTTATGTAATTTTAACTAAAGAGCTAGATGTTGGGATTAAAAAATGCTAACATTGCTGGAGTAATATTTTGAGCTAAATACCTAAGTGGCTAAAGCAGATTGGCTAATTCTGACTGGTAAGATCAGTTGTCTGGGCTAAAATAGTTCCAGTGGAAGGCACCCTTTAGTATCAGAGGTGAAGCTCATTTAAAGAAGCAGTAGCCACTTTTTTTAAGTAGATGTTTAAAAGTACTTAGTGAAGAAAGGGCCAAATGTGAACGTACGACTGTTATAGCTTAATGTATCTGCACAAAAAAAACTGGAATTGTACTTAGAAGGTTCAATTTAACAAGGTGCCTAATGTGTGCTTTCAGTATACAGGAGTGTGTTTCGTTGAGTGTGTGAGAAGAATTGTACCCAAACCTCTTGTAAGAATTAGTGGCAGAGGCATTCTTCACATACTGTACACCTACTTTCTCTAGTGGAGACCATACAATGCCCCATATTCATGAAATGGCAATCCTCAGCGTGTAACTTCATGACCACCATTTTGGCAGCAACATAACTGTGCTGTCTCGGGAGGTTGAGAACATTTGCCATCAACCCATTAAAATCAGGCAAAACACCATCTGGCGTCTCATTGCAAAGCAATGAGGAATCTGTCTGCCTAAGGATAAGGGGCAATTTAGAGATTGGTTATGGGCTATAGTTATTCATTCAGTGCCATTATAAACCAAGAAATTCAATCAGAACAGATTACAAAGGTGCTAAAGCTGGTAGGATTAACTTCTTGTCTTCAGTCAATTTTGACAAAACGAGATGCAGCAAATAAATATTCAGCACAGCTATACTGTAACATACTGTATTGCAATAAGTATTGTGGCTGATTTATTAACACAATCTAATACAATCTTTAGTGACTGTTGGCCTGAATCTTTTGTAATGCAAACACTGTTGACCAAATAATTCTGGATAATACAATCAGAGCACAACCTTGAATCTCCTCAAGGAATGTTATTATTAAATGCTTTGATAGTAGAGCTTGAACATTTTTGGCAAAAGATCAAATTGTTCCCAACCGACTGACCTGATTTATTTTTTGGTTTTCTTGAACTCATCCCATCCTACTGAAGTATTGTCCCATCGCCCCGCCCCCCCCCCCGCACACACACACCGATGTAAACTCCTAATAGTAACTTATTGTTTATGATGGTGCTGTGAGAACCTGTAGTCTGCCATTCTTTCACTCTGCCATGATCTCTCTTTACTCAACACAATAGCACTGCAAAATTATCTGCAGTGGGATGATTTCATCTGAAGTTGACCATTGCTTAAAGACTGTTGCAATTTGCTCTGACATTGATGCCGGTTTTATGACAACCAGTCCAACACCACCCGGAATACTCCTGTGCCAACTTGTCCATCATTTTGCGTCCCCTATGACTATTTTGCTGCAGGAGCATCACGTGGGAATCCTGGCTAATTTTTTTTTTCTTCCCCTGTTCCAGGGCCATGAGGCCAATTATAACCCAACTGAGATAAGCTAACTCAGCATAGACTAGCATCAAAATCACAATTGAGCCTGATCCTACCCTCACCTGTTATCCATGTTCCTAACCCCCCCCCACCACCACTACCACTAGCCTGTAGGCACTGAGACCAATTGTAGCACCAGTACCACCTGGGCTTAGATCAGCTGCTTCAGCACAAACCTAGGATCAAGCCTGGGACTTGTGACCCACCAACTTACTGTGCCTGAGCTGGCATATGAACAGTGGCAGTACACCATTATCAAGTATGTATATCTGAGCAAAGTAGACTCAACGTCTGCAAGAGTTTGAAATAAGATTCGTGCTGATGGAGAATGTATATTCATTTGCTGTCTTTAAGCAGACTGTTTATATTCTGGGGCCACTTGCTGGACATCCTTCTGTAAAGTGAGCTGATTCCCATGTTGCCAGATTTGTCCTATTTTATACTGCAGGGTAAATTCTCTGCTACACTGTGAATGAATTGTAGTTCAAAACTTTCCCATTCTGGCCATGGACTTGCCACAATGTCAGGGGAAGGTCACCATAGGCTGCGGAGTTGAAAGCACATCTATGGCCTGTACGAGTCAGCTGAAGATATTGGTGTCTCCAGTGGCACTGCTGCCATGTTGCTTTTACTACAAAAAATTCTCTAGCTTGCTTGCCTTTAGAGGCTACCGTATGGGGGTCCTAGTGCAAGAAAATCAAAAAGTTGGTATGCAGGTGCAGCAGGTGATCAAGAAAGCCAACGGAATGTTGGCTTTTATTGCTAGGGGGATAGAATATAAAAACAAGGAGGTATTGCTGCAGTTATATAAGGTATTGGTGAGACCGCACCTGGAATACTGCATACAGTTTTGGTCTCCATACTTAAGAAAAGACATACTTGCTCTCGAGGCAGTACAAAGAAGGTTCACTCGGTTAATCCCGGGGATGAGGGGGCGGACATATGAGGAGAGGTTGAGTAGATTGGGACTCTACTCATTGGAGTTCAGAAGAATGAGAGGCGATCTTATTGAAACATATAAGATTGTGAAGGGTCTTGATCGGGTGGATGCAGTAAGGATGTTCCCAAAGATGGGTGAAACTAGAACTAGGGGGCATAATCTTAGAATAAGGGGCTGCTCTTTCAAAAGTGAGATGAGGAGAAACTTCTTCACTCAGAGGGTGGTCGGTCTGTGGAATTTGCTGCCCCAGGAAGCTGTGGAAGCTACATCATTAGATAAATTTAAAACAGAAATAGACAGTTTCCTAGAAGTAAAGGGAATTAGGGGTTATGGGGAGCGGGCAGGAAATTGGACATGAAGCTGAGTTCGGATCGGTCAATGCCCTGTGGGTGGCGGAGAGGGCCCAGGGGCTATGTGGCCGGGTCCTGCTCTGACTTCTTGTGTTCTTTAGATTTGTGGTTGGGATCAGATCAGCCATGATCTTATTGAATGGCGGAGCAGGCTCGAGGGGCCGATTGGCCTACTCCTGCTCCAATTTCTTATGTTAATATAGACAGCGTGTTTCTCTCCACTGTTGCAGCTGCATTCTTATGCTGATTTTGCTTTACTCCACTGGCTGTTACAGTCCTAACTCAATACAGTGTCTTCCAATAAGCTACAAAATTATATTGTGTCTAACAGTGATGGTCTTTTTGCTTAATGAAGTGCTGAAATTGAAACTTTCTTCATATTTTAGGTGCCAATATCTTCCTTACCTCGTCAGGTCTAATCAAATTGGGGGACTTTGGTTGTTCAGTGAAACTGAAGAATATTGCACAAACTATGCCTGGTGAAGTGAACAGTACTCTAGGGACTGCTGGTAAGAGAATCCTTTGGGAAAGTCTGCTTTTCACTGTAGTCATCCAGTTATATCAGTGCACAGAGTTTGCATTTGATGCAAATGGTTTCAGCTTTACGTCGACTCAAACTGTTAAGTGTCATTGAGGTAGCTTTTCAGACTTCATTTTAATGTTTTCAATGTCAGAGAGTCTACGGTTTGGTTGGCTCTCTGCTAACAGTGTTGACCAGCGTTTAATCTAGATTGACAGTGTGATTGTGATCCATTCAAACACAGCTCTCTATCTGTGTATAGGCACACACGTGGAGAGTTCTATTGTCCTTAGGTAGATAAGCTCATGGAATCAACATTACGCTCCCCTAAGTATGAAGTATAGAGTGGCAGGTTGGTTAGATTGTAAGTCACCAGGCTCAGGGGTATGACTGGCTTGACGGGGATTCCTATTTTTTGACTTTACGCAACACTTGAAGACATCTAGTAGTACTCTGACCTCTTTGTTCCCATCCTATCTTGCTGCAACTATGCCATGATTCCTATCATTGCAACTGCATCCATGACATTTCAATGTTTTAAGTACACAACGTGGATGAGAATCTATTTAATGCTTTAAGTGTTGACTACAGGGCTTAATTTTGTATACAAGTTTAAAAACTGTCTGATTGCACCAGGAGTAGGGCACTTGGGATAACAATCCTTATTGCATATTTTGAAAAGCCTTGTTTGAATTTTTCAGAGGTCTAAATAGTTGATGTACTGTTTCCTATGCTCAGTTCTAGAATTGTTCAATACTGAGTGTGGCACTATCAATTCTCTCGGTTATGGAATGCTGCTGTAAGATCCCTTCTTGGAGAGTTTTGCAACAGGCATGAAATTTCACTGGTTTAATTTCACAATTTATATTTGTTTTAATGGCTCACAAGCAGTGTCAATTTAGATTAATTTTATACTTCTGAAATTTCATACTGCTCAAGTTTAAGAAAGAACATGAAGCATAGAAATTACAACAGAGCAGGGCATTCTTTGGTCTCCTATTTTAACAGTGCTGTTAACTCATTTATTTTCAATACTTGAATGCAGACAGACGAATGTCATGTGAATGTTAATCAGCTGCTAATGTGGCCAACAGTAATTTCCAGGCATAGATGCCTTCGGATTTAATATAAGTAAATCGGCCCCGAGTTCTGTTTCACTAGTTGACTGTTCAAACTAGACCACAGTGGGCAGAACCTCTGGGAAGATTATAGAGGAGATTGCGAATGTTTGTTCTGTGTATAAAATGGCTCAGATTTGTGGACGTGTCTGTTTTGTTTTTAAAGCAAACTCTTTCCAATCTTCTCCCTCTTGAGGGTCCTGATTCATGCTGGGGTAGGGCTTCGTGTGTGAGGCCTGTCCTCTACTATCTAGCCCAAGTGGGGCCAACTCTTGTATGAAGTTAGATCGTGAGCATCAGTGGACTGCTCCAAATGTTTGAAGACAGCTCGTCCGCAATCCCCCTCTCTCACATTTTCCAACAGGAGTCGGTGTGTAGTGATTTGGAATGGGAGCCCTAGCTTTTTCTCTCTCTAGTCCAGACGTACTAGAGCCAATTGTAACATCCCTACCAACTGCCCCATCTGAGGTCAGCCAAGTCAGCACAAAGCAGGGATCAAACCTGTGACTTCCTAGTCTGTTTGACTCTGTTCCACACTAGGCAATGTGCTTATCCACTGAGCTGTCAGGGTAACTGGTACTTTTTTAAAATGTAGCAAGCAAAAGTGAAAAGGAGTCTGGAATGAGTATTTGATACACGGTCGCAAGCTTGAATCGGCGCAAAATTGCCCTAATTTTAATTAAACAGTTGAAAACTATTCACACCCTTTGGAGAAATGGCAGTTCCGAAAGTACAAAATTCCCCAGAAGTGGATATTAGCAGGGGTTGGGGGGGGCGAAGACTTGCATTTATATTGCAACTTATCACTTCTCTCAAACATCTAGAAGTGCTTCACATCCTGAGAGTTATTTTGAAGTGCAGTGACTACTGATGTATAGGAAAAAATTTGCAGGGCTACAGGGAAAGGGCGGGGAGTGGGACTTGCTGGATTGCTCTTGCATAGAGCCGGCACGGACTCGATGGGCCGAATGGCCTCCTTCCGCACTGTAACCTTTCTATGATAAATACAGCAGCCATTTTGCAAACAGCAATGAGGTGAATGATAGGTATACTGCGAAGTGAAGAATTTTGACTTGTTTTTCATAATTAAGTAACTTGATTTGTCTCACTTTTGTTCTTTTAAAGCTTACATGGCTCCTGAAGTTATCACTAGAGCAAAGGGTGAAGGGCATGGGCGAGCAGCAGACGTTTGGAGCCTTGGGTGTGTCCTTGTGGAAATGGTCACTGGCAAGGTGAGATATGTCGAATGTTAATAGGCAAAAGAAATAGCAGGAGTAGGTCATACGGCCCCTCGCGCCTGCTCCGTCATTCAGTAAGATCATGGCTGATCATCTACATCAACTCCATTTTCCTGCTCTATCCCCATATCCCTAAATTCCCTTAGTGTTGAAAAATCTATCGATCTCAATCTTGAATATGCTCAACGACTGAGCATCCATAGCCCTCTGGGGTAGAGAATTCCAAACATTCACAACCCTCTGAGTGAAGAAATTTTTCCTCATCTCGGTCCTAAATGGTTGACCTCTTATCTTGAGACCATGACCTCTAGTTCTAGACTCTCCAGCCAGGGGAAACAGCCTCTCAGCATCCACCTTGTCAAGTCCTCCAAGAATTTTATACATTTCAATGAGATCATCTCTCATTCTTCTAAACGTCAGAGAATATAGGCCCATTCTAGTCAATCTCTCCTCATAGGACAACCCTCATCCCAGGCATCAATCTAGTGAACCTTTGTTGCACAACCCCCTATGGTAGGTATATGCTTCATGCAGCTCAATATTCAGAATATGTTTTAGTGTACGCAGCATCATGTAATAGCTATGGCAGGGCACTCCATGGTGATTTGGGTTGAGTTGGAACCCACTCTTTTCACTTGAGGTTCAAATGTACCTAGTCAGTTGGCAAAATGCCTTCTGTAGTATATATGTGCTGCCCTAACTCATTTCCTATTTTAGTGGAGGTGGGAAAGGGGTATTCTGTTTCCTTGAATAAAAACAGAATACTATGACAGAATATTTGTGTACTATGTGTCTGCAAAAGTGCTGGTTACCTGCAAAAGTGCTGGTTACCTGAGTACGGTATCAGATCTATGCATTTGCCTAGAGTTCTACTGGTAGCCCCCAATGAGGTTAAGCAGTCACTGCTCAAAGATTAGTGGACATAAATCCAGACCCTCACTGACTGTCTCAATTGATGATCTGACTTTGAAAGGTTGCAAGAGAGAGTGCTTCAGAAAGTAGAATGTGTGCAGTAAGATCTGAAGTGATTGGGCACGACAGGAGTTCCATCGCCTCCACGTTGTGCCTGAGTGGGAGTTCATGAATCCCCCGCTGGATTCGATGTCGATGGATTCTTCAGCTCCATTATCCCTCACCTTTTCTGAGCATAAATACACATGTTTAAAATTGTGTTGTATGTGCTGAGTAGCATTCAACAGTTTTGCCCATGCATTATCAAGATGTTTCAAGTTGTCTTGTTTCTGGGTATAAACTTCAGTGATTCATTTGAGTACCCAGAGCTTTACTCAAATGCCTTAGGGGTATGAATCATAAAAGTTGTGATCTCTGAAATGTAACAGGATGTTTTGGAGTGGTTCATTCAGCCTGCAGATTCAGAAAGAAATGTTTGCTTTTGAGGTGAATCAAACTCCACCCTGTGGAGTACAAGAGATGAGTCAGCCTGTTTAAAACTCATCACTTGCCGTTGCCCTAATTTTAATTACAGTTGAAAGCGATTCACACCCTGTAGAAAACTCTGTTGTCTGTAGGGCAAAAGAAATACGTACAGGTAACTCTCCTCCTGAGCCCATAGTATCGTATTACCTGTTTTTAAAACGGTAATAAAAGGTGGATATAATATCAGTTGATGCTTTCTTTGGTTGAATTGCAAATTAAAAATGTGTCTCCCAAGGTTGAGTGAAGCTCTTGTGCTTTATATTCATTGTAAACTTTAGTGATTTTAAAGACCAATATCTTTGATGGCTAACTCTAGCTGTAATTTGAAATAAGCAGATGCTGCATTTAGATGACTGCTTTTTATAAAGTCCAGCCTCAGGACAGTATTTTACAATGTCTGTGGTCACTTGATTATTGCAATACCATTTTCTCCACAGAATTACTTTTGATGTGAATTAAACCACTTCACCACATTTCTATAGCGCCTTTCACGAACTTAGGACGTCCCAAAGCACTTTACAGCCAATGAAGTACTTTTGAAGTATTTCATTTTACATTACAGACTGGAACAACCACTTTGATGTGGAGGCCAAAATAGTATTTAACAAAAGGGGAAAAATCACCTTAAAATAAAATGCTTCACACAGTTAGTTTCACTGCAGAGGCCTTTTTGCCCTTTGAGAGTTTTTGGTAAGTCTGTCCAGAGGAGCTGCTCTGAAAGCTGGGAACATTTGTATGGTCAGACATGTGCTGTCCGTTTCTGTGAGATTTACTACATTGTATGTTTTTTTTTGCAGAGCCGTCTGTTTTCACATACCTGTTTCAAAGTTATTTTAGAAAGATGTTCAGCAGTTATGAAGGAGAGTCTCTGCCAGGCTGCTGTTGCAAGACTTCTCGCAACTGGCAGAGTGGCTTTGGTGGACTGGATAGACGCCACCTGCCCTAGCTACTCGGATCCAGGAGATTTGCTGGCTGGTGAGGGGGTGGGAACACTACCCTGTGCACAGGTCCAGGAGATTACTGGCTGCTGAGGGGGTGGGAACACTGCCCTGTGCACAGGTCCAGGAGATTACTGGCTGCTGAGGGGGTGGGAACACTGCCCTGTGCACAGGTCCAAGAGATTGCTGGCTGCTGAGGGGGTGGGAACACTGCCCTGTGCACAGGTCCAAGAGATTACTGGCTGCTGAGGGGGTGGGAACACTGCCCTGTGCACAGGTCCAGGAGATTACTGGCTGCTGAGGGGGTGGGAACACTGCCTTGTGCACAGGTCCAAGAGATTGCTGGCTGGTGAGGGGGTGGGAACACTGCCCTGTGCACAGGTCCAGGAGATTACTGGCTGCTGAGGGGGTGGGAACACTGCCCTGTGCACAGGTCCAGGAGATTGCTGGCTGCTGAGGGAGTGGGAACACTGTCCTGTGCACAGGTCCAGGAGATTGCTGGCTGCTGAGGGAGTGGGAACACTGCCCTGTGCACAGATCTGGGTGATTATTTGTGAGGGGGTTGAAAACATTGCCCTGTGCACAGAAACAGGAGAATGTTTGTGAGAGGGTTGACAACCAGCACATGTAGAAAATAGGAAGAAAAAGGTTGAATGTTTTGATGGGAGGAGAATACATGCTCTCCGGAAAGAAAAATTACTTCCTGTTTCATTCCCCCATCACAATTACTAATATGAAAAACACCATTTGGTCTCATGTTGCACTTTTCAAGATAACATTTGTCCTTTCAATGTTAAAATATTACACAAACAAGCCCTCCTATCAGACCCCGCTTCAATTGACTATCGATAACTGAACAAAGCCTCTGTTATAGTACACTCATCTGACTCTGAGGTGCCAACCTGGTGAAACTACAACACTGGACTACACGCATGCTAAACAGCGGAAGCAACATGCTATAGACAGAGCTAAGCGATCCCACAGCCAACGGATCAGATCAAAACTCTGCAGCTCTGCCACATCCAATCGTGAATGGTGGTGGACAATTAAACAACTAACTGGAGGAGGAAGCTTTGTGAACATCCCCATCCTCAATGTTGGCAGAGTCCAGCACATGAGCGCAAAAGACAAGGCTGAAGCGTTTGCAACCATCTTCAGCCAGAAGTGCTGAATGGGTGATCCATCTTGGCCTCCCGATATCTCAGAAGCCAGTCTTCAGCCAATTCGATTCACTCCACGTGATATCAAGAAACGGCTGAGTGCACTGGATACAGCAAAGGCTATGGGTCTCGACAACATCCCGGCTGTAGTACTGAAGACTTGTGCTCCAGAACTAGCCACACCTCTAGCCAAACTGTTCCAGTACAGCTACAACACTGGCATCTACCTGACAAAGTCAAAAATTGCCCAGGTATGTCCTGTCCACAAAAAACCAGGACAGTTTCCACCCCATCGGTCTACACTCAATCAGCAAAGTAATGGAAGATGCCATCAACGGTGCTATCAAGCGGCACTTACTCACCAATAACCTGCTCACCGATGCTCCGTTTGGGTTCCGCCAGGACCACTGGGCTCCAGACCTCATTACAGCCTTGGTCCAAACATGGACAGAAGAGCTGAATTCCATTGGTGAGCTGAGAGTGACTGCCCTTGACATCAAGGCAGCATTTGATTGAGTGTGGCATCAAGTAAAATTGAATTCAGTGGGAATCGGGGAAAACTCTCCCGTGGCTGAAGTCAAACCTAGCACATAGGAAGATGGTAGTAGTTGTTGGAGGCCAAGCATCTCAGCCCCAGGATACTGCTGCAGGAGTTCCTCAGGGCAGTGTCCTAGGCCCAACCATCTTCAGCTGCATCATCAATGACCTTCCCTCAATCATAATGTCAGAAGTGGGGATGTTTGCTGATGATTGCACAGTGTTCAGTTCCATTCGCAACCCCTCAGATAATGAAGCAGTCCGTGCCCCCATGCAGCAAGACCTGGACAACATCCAGGCTTGGGCTGATAAGTGGCAAGTAACATTCGCACCAGACAAGTGCCAGGACTTGACCATCTCCAACAAGAGAGAGTCTAACCACTTCCCCTTGACATTCAACGGCATTACCATTGCCGAATCCCCCACCATCAACATCCTGGGGGTCACCATTGACCAGAAACTTAACTGGACCAGCCACATAAATGCTATGGCTGCAAGAGCAGGTCAGAGGCGCTGGGTATTCTATGGCGAGTGACTCACTTCCTGACTCCCCAAAGCCTTTCCACCATCGACAAGGCACAAGTCAGGCGTGTAATGGAATACTCTCCACTTGCCTGGATGAGTGCAGCTCCAACAACACTCAAGATGCTTGACACCATCCAGGATAAACCAGCCCACTTGATTGGCACCTCATCCACCACTTTAAACATTCACTTCCTTCACCACCGGCGCACCGTGGCTGCAGTGTGTATCATCCACAGGATGCACCACAACAACTCACCAAGGCTTCTTCAACAGCACTTCCCAAACCCACGACCTAAAATTCCTAGAAGGACAAGGACAGCAGGCGCATGGGAACAACACCACCTGCATGTTCCCCTCCAAGTTACACACCATCCTGACCTGGAAATATATCACTGTTCCTTCATTGTTGCTGGGTCAAAATCCTGGAACTCCCTACCTAACAGCAGTCTGGTGAACCATCACCACATGGACTGCAGCAGTTCAAGAAGGCGGCTCACCACCACCTTCTCAAGGGCAATTGGAAATGGGCAATAAATGCTGGCCTTGCCAGCGACACCGACATCCCATGAACGAATAAAAAAAAAATTAACCTAGTTCTGTGCTCATGTAACTTATACACATGCCCCCTCGTTCTACCTAACCTATCGAATTCAAGTAGTCTATCCATACAGACACAGTCTGGTCCCTTCATTATTTTAAATACCTCAATCAAATCTCCCCAAAGTCTGCACTTTTACAGAGTAAAAAGATCCAGCTAAGCCTATCGTGGTAACTAAGGACATTTAAACTATCACTTGTGGCCCTCCTCTGAACACTTTCCAGAGCCACCCTGTGGGGACCAAAACTGGACACTGTATTTTAGATGATGCCTAACCAAGGTCTTGTACGAGGACATTGTAGTGCTTTTTGTTTTATATTTGATCATCCTAGCAATACATCCCAATGCTCGATTAGCCTTTACTGCAGTCTCGCAGCACTGATCATGAACCTTTAGAGACTCGTGCATCATAACATATAGGTCTCTTTCCTGCTCAACAGACTTTACCTTAGAGCCCTGCATGGTGTACACACGCTTGGCATTAGCCCTACCCACTTGCATGATATTACATTTATCTATAATAAATTATATCTGCTAGACACTGGCCTATTCCCCCATTGCATCAGGATCTGAGTGTAGTTCCCCCCCCCCCCCCCCGCAATCTAAATTATGTATCTGAGCTTTTCTTTGCACCGGATTTGACCCTGACTTGCTTTCAGAAACTGGTTCATTGGATTTTTTAAAACATTTTATCGATAGAAGCAATTCAATGAAAGGGACTTTTACCTGAAGGAAAATGCATTATTCCCCATTAACACTGTGACTAGCAAACACAATTGATCCTTTCAAATGTTGCCTTGTACATACAAGTGTGTACATCAAAACTTGGGACTGCAGATATGAGACAAAATGTTGGGTGATCTCAGTCTAGAAACCTTTGTGTACAATTTGTTTTAACGATTTAAGTAGTGCGAGCTCGTTGTATTAATAAACCTTTGTGTTGAAGCATTATTTTCTGCAGTTTGTAAACTCAGAAACAAATCACTTTAAAAGCTTTGTTTTTCCAATTTTAGAGGCCCTGGCATGAGTATGAGCATAACTTCCAAATAATGTACAAGGTGGGAATGGGTCACAAGCCTCCTATCCCAGAGAGGTTAAGCCCAGAAGGCAAAGACTTCCTCTCTCATTGCCTGGAAAGTGATCCAAAGCACCGCTGGACATCTAGTCAACTCCTGGATCATCCGTTTGTTAAGGTGACTTGTTAGATTGTAATAGCAGAGGCTCGCTTGTTTTTCCAACCATAAGTCAGGTTACAGCTTTAGTAGATTGTAAGCATAAATGCAAGTTGTTGTCATCTTTTTTGTAGCACTCGACTGGTCTTACTGAGCAATGTGCGAAGGTGCAATTTCATACAGTGGTCCGCTTCAGAGCTCACTAAACATTTCAGGCATCATGGGTATATTTGGCAAATTTCTGGGATATGCTGGCACTGCCTTTGATACTCAGAACCTGTTAGCTGGACTTGGTTGACAGCCTTGTTACAAATGGCGACTATTCTCATTGGAGTAAGTCTCAAGGTGATGCTGCCAGGACCTTGTGGCAAGAGGATGTCAGACACGTCCTGAAATCTGGCTCCCTTTGCCACTGCAAATGCCTTAAACTCAGCACCTTGGATTGGCCTCTAGGTAACGTCTGTGTGTTATGATAACCAATCAATCCTCAATTATGTGATTCTATTTTGGACTGAGCTGCTACCACTCGGACTATAACTCAGCCTGAAATATTTGGTGCTTCCAGGTTTGCTGTGACGAAGAATGAAGCTGCCTGAATGAGGGCACTACTGGTCTCCCAGACACACAAGAAGCAATCACTACTGCAATGCCAGGAACACTGTACAACGGACGACCGCACTGGCAGCTGACAGGAGTCACTGTACCACTGCTTCTGTGAAGCTGATAGGCTGAGACTGCACATGTTGGGCAATTGACTTGTCAAGCAATTGGAAATAAGCTGCATGCTCTATTGGAAGTGCCATTACTACTGTACAGACTGTTGTGGTTTCTGCCCACCCGTCCCTTTCCACTCTTTCTCCCCCTCCCCCCCCCCCCCCCCCCCCCAAAAAACATTTGGGATCTGTAATACCGATCTGTAGTATTTCGATTTTCTATAGGTTTCAAACTGTTTTGTGTTGTCAAATATTCTGATTTGTAAAACGTTTTTATCTCCTGTTTGTTGTGCTACACACACCTATTATATTGTGGAAGAAGAATGCACTGACTCCCGTGAACGTTTGCATATCCAAATTTGTTCTGGAAGGACTGTAGACTGATTAATGAAATACAATTGTTTTCCAATAAATTCTTTATTTTAGGAAAGCTGTGGTGCTGATGTGTGAATGGGCCTACATCGTGGGAGTCTTCTAAAACTGAAGGATGCTGCGTTGAAACGCGCAAGCGCAGCCCTCGATGGTGACATTTTATTGGTGGTGCATCTTGTGGAAGGAAAATGCCACTGAACTTTCGGCTCATTTTATTCCACTGCCCTATCCTGTATTACTGAAATTATTTTAACTGGGTGCATTGCTTGGTCGTTGCAGGCAATTTCTTTTACAGGCATTGTGACACCATGGTACTTTGTATAATATACATTGAGTAAGACATAGATCTGTTTTGTATTGAACTCAATCTAGATATGAAATTATTTAACTAACATCCATCCTTCCTTTTTACAGTAATGAATGTACTTTAGAGGTATGCAAAGTTGAGACTTATGGGTTTTAAAGTTGAGCAATTTGCATATGTATGTATTTACATTTGTTCAGCAAGGATATTGTATCTTATTCCAAACATGCCAGCAAACCCATGAGAAAAAATCCCATTTTAATTATAGTACTTGAACACTTCAGTAAAAGCTAAATATTCCAGAAGGCAAAATGACACATGGGTTAGAACTGGAGCTGGTTCTGGTTACTGTGCTCCTGTACTGGAAGAAAGGAAAGAAGATTCCAATACAAATGGGTCATGTGACCATTTTATCCTGGAAACAAGATTCTGGGTAGCAAATTCCTCTGGCATGTAGCTAGGTGTGCTGCACAAAATGCTCACTGTTGTCTCTGATCTCTGAAGACAAGACCTAAGGGTGAGATTTTCGAGTTCAACATAGGCTGGGAGTGCATATGGGGCAATCACGAATTTCCATCCACTATATTTCCCTTCTAGTCCCTTGTTTTAAATTAAAGCAGTACTGTCCCATCCAGTGTTGGCATTAGGATTTTAATAAATCATAACAGTTAGTGTGAAATTTTCATATTTTTTCTAGTTGAACTGTGGGAAAAATGCCCTGCAACACTCGTATAAATTTTGTTCTTCCAAACCTCAGTTGTGTCTAGAGAGAACATTTTGAGCTATGGGGATGCAAAGGTGATGAACCAATGATTACAGAACTGTCACTGCTGCTGAAGAGTATCCCAGAACACAGAGGTGTAATTGGCATCAACATGTTAAATATATTGTCACAACACTCCCATGCACTTATTACTTACAGTTCAAGTCAAATATTTAGATTAATCGCCATCCCAAAAGTCGTGCTTGTAACCTGTTTTTCAGTTTGTGCCTTCAGATGGCATGGACATTGATACTGACCGTGACTAGGAGGAACAGTTGAGCAGTAGGTGTGATGTATGCAACTGAATTGAGGCACTTCACATTATTGATTCCTAATGGCCATGCAAGGAAGGATTCTTTAAATGTATTTTATGTGCAGCATTTTAAACTGAGAAGATAACCGATGGAACGTTATTAATGTGAGTAAACCGGCTACTTTTAATTTGTTACCCTTCCTGCAGTAAAAAAGGCAAATGTAACAAAATCAGTAAGAAGGATGTTTGTCAGAAGATGTTACTGTCCACCAGATATATTTGAACATTGCAGTTCATTTTTGTTTGTGCATCTGCTCTCCTCTTCTAAGAGGATTTGAGATACTTGCTGTGCAATGTATTATCCTAAATGATCACTTTGTATTTCTCCCCTCCCCCCATAGCTATTTGTGTTTCCTCTAAAAAGCTTGTGATTTAATTATGTGCAACCCAAAGGTCAGCTACACCCACTGAGATTGCAGCTGTAATTGGTATTAAAAGCAGAAATGCCAAAGGCGCTCAACTGTTTGCTCGAGATGTGCAAGAACACTATGGGTCCTCTCTTTTTAAGGTGAAAATCCTCTTCATGGTAGCTTTCCTGGAATTGATAACTGGGAAGCCATGGATGTGAACCCTTGTCCTTCGACTAGCACAGACTACACTGCTGGAATAGATACCAGCAGAAGATGGAAGGCTAAGTTAAAGGCAAGTTTGTGACAGTTTAATGCTACTGCATCTCCTGGTGTATTTAGTTTATTAAGTACTCTCTCAATATTTATTAATGACTTAGATGAAGGCATAGAAAGTCTCATATCTAAGTTTGCTGATGACACAAAGATTGGTGGCATTGTAAGCAGTGCAGATGAAAACATAAAATTACAAAGGGATATTGAGGGATTAGGTGAATGGGCAAAACTGTGGCAAATGGAATTCAATGTAGGCAAATGTGAGATCACCCACTTTGGATCAAAAAAGGATAGAACAGGGTACTTTCTAAATGGTGAAAAGTTAAAAACTGTGGATGTCCAAAGAGACTTAGGGGTTCAGGTACATAGATCATTGAAGTGTCATGAACAGGTGCAGAAAATAATCAAGAAGACTAATGGAATGTTGGCCTTTACATCTAGAGGACTAGAGTACAAGGGGGCAGAAGTTATGCTGCAGCTATACAAAACCCTGGTTAGACCGCACCTGGAGTACTGTGAGCAGTTCTGGGCACCGCACCTTCGGAAGGACATATTGGCCTTGGAGGGAGTGCAGCTTGGGTTTACTAGAATGATACCCGGACTTCAAGGGTTAAGTTACGAGGAGAGATTACACAAATTGGGGTTGTATTCTCTGGAGTTTCGAAGTTAAGGGGTGATCTGATCGAAGTTTATAAGATATTAAGGGGAACGGATAGGGTGGATAGAGAGAAACTATTTCCGCTGGTTGGGGATTTTAGGAGTTGGGGGCACAGTCTAAAAATTAGAGCCAGACCTTTCAGGAGTGAGATTAGAAAACATTTCTACACACAAAGGGTGGTAGAAGTTTGGAACTCTCTTCCGCAAACGGCAGTTGATACTAGCTCAATTGCTAAATTTAAATCTGAGATAGATACAGCTTTTTGGCAACCAAAGGTATTAAGGGATATGGGCCAAAGGCAGGTATATGGAGTTTGATCGCAGATCATCCATGATCTTATCAAATGGCAGAGCAGGCACGAGGGGCTGAATGGCCTACTCCTGTTCCTAGTAAGTGGGCACTGAGTCAATGAAAACATGTCATTATAAACATATAAACAAATGATAAAGGTATTGAAGTGAGAATATGCCAACCCCTTTATTAAATTGTATATCCGTGAGCCTCGGAGAGAAATGGGAGTAGCCACCTGGAGACAGATGTCACAATAGTGAAAAACCATTTGTTCTGCTCCCTTTGAAATGGCCTGGAGCAGGACCTTCTGAGAGGGCCAAATAAAAAGCTGAGGCTGAAACTTCCGAGTGTTCAAACTTTGAACAGCAGTGATGTACACACCCACAGGCACACAGGTGGAGATGGGGGCAGCAGCAGGAATGGTTGTGGGGCATGAGTGATGGTCAGGAGATGTAACAGAAGAGAGTAGCGGATGCTGAGGGAGCAGACTAAATCAGATAGTAGAGAAGAGCAAAGAATGGCAATTGAGTGGAGGAGAGCAGCCCAGGCTGGGAAGTGAATAACAAAAAAGGTATTGCCAAATTTTGCAGGGTAAGTTTGAACCTTTCTGGTTGGGGTGTGCTTGGATAGTTTTGGTGTTTATGGGCTGGGGGGAGCTGGTGCATGTTTGTGTAATTATATAGGGCCCTGTCACTGGTTGTGGCATGTGCATCCGCCTTCATGCTCCATAAGGTCAGACTCCCTGTTCGAGAGGTTGCTCCAATTCCACAAGTGCTGTAGGCAAAAGTGAGCCCCTCACTTTTGTCTGAATCACAATTCTTGCCAGCTATACCACCATTTACATTTATAATATTGTCTCTCGTTCCAATTTACAGTTACCTACTGCGGCTGGGAATTTCCTGCAGCGGTGAAATTGGCACCGAACGCCGTAAGTCTGTTGTGGGCCTCAATCTTCCAGTTGTGAATTTGTGCCAAAATGTACAGGAGAACTGATTAGAATATGCTGCAGCGGGCATAGCGGCAAATCAGAAGCAATGCAGCGAGTGTATTGATCCCATAACACTAACCATACAATTTCTGAGGATCACCTCCTAAGGGATCAGAGCGACCAGGAAATGTCCAAGAACTCCACCGAGGTCGAGGATGGAGGATCCACCGTGGACTCGAGTCTGATCAGAAAGAGAAACCTGGAGATCTGCTACCCAGTCTTCATCTACAGGGTGTTTGACCGGCTCTGCTCCAACCCGGTGCACTATCTACACCTGCATCTACTCTCCCCAGGACAGCAAGCTCTACTATTCCCTGTGACGGTGTAGTCTACTCTCCACAAGAGAGTGACTCCTATGGCAGGTATTACTGCTGCTACTCCAGCCCCAGAAAAGGCCACCTCCTTGAACCGCGTTTAGCGTTTTGATACAACTAAGCGACTTGCTAGGCTACTTCAGAGGGCAGTTCAGAGTTAACCGCATTGGTGAGGAACTGGAGTCACATATAGGCTAGACCGGGTAAGGACGGCAGGTTTCCTTCCCTAAAGGACATTAGTGAACCAGTTGGGTTTTTACAGCAATTTGAAATCTTCATGGTCACTTTTACTGGTACCGGCTTTTTATTTCCAGATTTTTTTCACTGAATTCAAATTCTTTTGGGATTTGAACTCCGGTTCTCTGGATTGTGAGTAAAGTAACATAACCATTACACTACTAATTAGCCTTCCTGCCTTTTATTGTGTATCTGCAAGTACATATCTCGATTAATTTTGTGTTACACGATGAGTTTATTTTACTAAATATATTGCCGTAAAGATCGTTTAGCACTTAAGCCAGTGCCTTTTCGAGATTGTTGAAGTTCTTGAATGAAATTTTGCAGTTCTCTTCCTTCAGTATAAATCATGCTGCTGCTAGATCACCAGTGGCAATCAAAGTAGCGTTAATTCAGCAAAATTATGATCGCCATTGATTGTAGGGGAGGGGAAGCTATGATAATTAACTGTTTCGACGAGAGAAACTGAACCGAAGTCCCAGGAAATTTCAATGTGTATGTAATAACATAAGTCACGCCACAATTTCCTGGGACTTGTGCACCATAAAATGGGCCCTACAATGTGCGCCAGGAAATTCTGGGCCTGTTTTAGACCTTTTTTTAAAAGCTATGATACCAAGTATAATACATAAACACTTGTTTCAAAGCTCAATTTTGATGAGTTTGGGTTGGCCAGACTTTCTGGGAGGCTCCAACTGTGTGAATTTCTGGCATCTGCTTCTCATCTACTTATCTCTTGTCATCTGATTATCTGTCCTGACCACCCTTAAGATTAAAAAAAGTAAACTTTTTAAAAACTCTGCCTTTGCTGACATACTGTGTCATGTACAGCATGGTGGTTTATGATTTATTTTTAAAGTTGTATTCAATTGAGCATTTCAGATCCACAAGAGCAGCCTCATTCTCAGTTGGACCATGAGACCTGGCACACAGGAGAAGGACGGCAATGATACTTTTTTTCCAGCTGTCACATTTGTCTTCCTCACCTTGCTGTTTAAATAGGATGGGCTAAAATGGAGGGAGAAACTCTCAACACTCAACCACTTTTTTGTATGTGACTATTACAAACATGGTTTGTAGTTTTGTGTTGATGGCAACTGGTGGGAGCCTGCTGTAATAGTCAGTCGAGTCTTTTATACTGCAGTGACTATATGCCAGTTTGTGGCTACAGTGCATATTGGTTGATGTCTGACACTTTCCTTGTTCCAGAATTTTCCCCTGCTTGTCGCAGATTGAAGTTTTATTTTGGCACCTGATCGCTAATTCAAATTGATTTAATTTTTCAGATTTTAGACTGTAATTTTTAATTTTTTTCATCACTGGTCTTTTGGTACTTCCAAATGTTTTGATGGGTTTTGTAAATTTGGAACAACAACTTGCATTTCTAGAAGGCCTTCAACATAGCAAAAGGTCCCAAGCTGCTTCATGGGAGTGTTATCAAACAAAATTTGACACCAAGCCCTATAAGCTTGGTCAGAGAGGTAGGTTTTAAGGAGTGTCTTAAAGGAGGAGAGAGAGGTAGAATGTCACAGGAGTTTAGGGAGAGAATTGCAGAGCTTAGGGTCTAGGCAGCTGACGGCATGGCCGCCAATGGTGCAGCGATTAAAATCAGGGATGCGTGAGAGGCAAGAATTGGGGGGGGCGCAGAGATCTGAGGGTTGTAAGGCTGGAGGGGTGAGGTCATGGAGGATTTGAAAACAAGGATGAGAATTTTAAAATCAAAGCATTGCTGGACCAGGAGCCAATATAGGTCAGCGAGCAGAGGAGTGACCGGTTAGTAAACAGGCAGCAGAGTTTTGGATGAGCTCAAATTTATGGAGGGTGGAAGATGGGAGGCCAGCCAGGAGAGCAATGGAATAGCCAAGTGGAGAGGTAACAAAGGGGTTTCAGCAGATGAGCAGAGACAGGCGATGTGATGGAGCGGCTGTGTGGTTGGAAGCTCATCTCAGGTCAAGCATGTTGCGAACAGTCCAGTTCAGCCTCTGGCCAGGGAGAGGGATGGAGTCGGTGGCTAGGGAATGGAGACAATAGCTTCGGTTTTCCCAATGTTTAGGTGGAGGAAATTTTTGCTGATGTTGGACAAGCAGAGTGACAAAGCAGGGTGTGTTTTTGAATAATGTTGCTGAGGGGCAACACGTAGATGAGAAATAGGGGAGGGCTAAGGAAAGATCCTGGGGGGTCTCCAGAGATAACAGAGCGGGAAGAGAAGTCATTGTTTAGTAGTGAGATCACAATGTGTCCAGATTGCATTTTAGTTTTGTAAGTACCCAGGAAAATTTAAGACTACACACACATATCTGGTGACAGATTGATGATTATTTGGAATCCCTGCTGCTTTGAGGCGGGATCACTGTGGTTAAGTCACTCTGGCCATTCTAACTGCCCACCCGTCTGGTTCCCACCGGGCAGGCAGGGTTAAAATCGACCCCAGTGTGTGGAAATGGCCAGGTTAGTGTTCGAGATTGTAATACTAAGGCATTGGAAAATTTGGTTTCAAATTTAAACTAAGTCCAATTGCAGATGAAAATTTTACTGCTTGGTAATCTTTCTATTCAGCACAACCTGTTTATTATACTGTTACCTAACTTGCCATTTTGACTTTATTTGGATTGATACAGTGCAACGGTTGTGTAATTTTAATCATGTATCATTATTACACATCACCATCTGACTCAACCAGAATGACACTGCGTACTTTGTGCAACATTCAGCCAGACTGCTGAAAACATCTAATTTATTTCATATCCCCTAACTTCCTCTACAACAGGAAGACGTTCCTTTAGCGGATGCAAAAAATTACAGCCTCACATTTTAATTTACTGTAATTAGAATTTATGTATAGTACAGCACTACTCAACAGCACACTGCTGCTTCTTTGCCCTTTTTCTGTTTTTATTTGTTTTGTTTTGTGATAAAATACAAGTTTTAACAATACAGAAGTAGCACAACATTAAAACGTTTTTAAAATTCAGGAGCTCCTGGGATACATTGCAGAGTTATTGTGTATTATGCCAGTGCATCAGGGAGGGGACAATCTCTCCCTTGCATTGGTATTTTAAGCAAATCTATCGATCACTCATTGTCGTGTATTCAAACCCAAAGTGATTATGGGAAGTAATTTACATAAATCACTCATCTGCAAGACCATCTTTTGCAATTAATTCTTGCTGACACTTTCACCTGTTTGTCTTGTTCAGCAAGGCTGCCAAGAAAATAAAACTAAATTTGTAATTCTTTCAAGACACACAAAAATTACATGCTAACCCTTAAGTGCTTTGGGATATCCTGAAAAGGTAGTAGGAATGACAAATGTGTTGGACCATGTGAAATTTTAGAAAATTGCAATATTAATTTAATCACTTGAGGCTGAATCAACACAGTTGAGAATGGCTACAACAACTTAACTGTTTCTATATGGCAGCAATCAGCCCCTCATGCCTGAACTGCCATTCAGTTAGATCATGGCTGATCTGTACCTTCACTCTATTTACCCACCTTTGCTCCATATCCCTTGACAAGTATCCACTATCAAAAAGGTAGGAAATAGTTACTTTGTTAGTGGAAGCAGGTCACACAATCATATTTCCATTTTTGATTGCATTTTCTTTTAATCACGTGAGGCTAGTGTTTTAAGGCAGTTGATACAAGTACAGTTAACAAAAAGGTGTTTGTATGTAACCAGAATACAATGTACATTATACTGAAAAAATAGAGGTTGTATATAAATAAACAGTGCATTTGGCACATACATGTTTGGCAAAGAGTCTACACACATCACTACAAATGGCACAATAGCTATCCAATCAGTTTCAATACAACTGATTGAATTACTTTAGTCTTTTGCCACATACCAAAACAGATTTAAATAGTTCAAGAAGTATAATTTTAGTCTCACTCTCCCTGCATTGGAAAATTTACAGGTCTTTACTGAATAACATCCTGTACAAGTTCTGAACCATATTCCTTATCACCATCCTTAAAATGACATTTACAAAATAAGTGGAGTGGAAGAATCACACACTATTTACCTTTGGTTGTAGAATTTGCTGGTTAATTGAAAAATCTAAGTCAGTTTTAATTGGTGTCAAAACTCTATAGGTCTAGGCCTTTCAAGTTTTAAAATTTTAGTCTATGGGATTCTTTCTGGACACTTCCTCCCCTCACCAATTACCAACCTGGTGGGATCTTTGAATAAACAACCTCCAATTACAGCAAGAGTTGGGCAAGTGAGACAGGACTGATACAGGTAAGTCTTTGGGAGTGGGTACAAGAGTCTGATAATGAAGACTGGAAGGTAGCAGCTCAGGATATGCAGGGTTCCAAGATTGACTGGATCGAACTGAGATTAATCAACCTGCAAATGAACTTCCTCCTCCACCCCACCACAGAAATCACTGATAGGGAGCATGTGTGACTTTACAGTGTGTTTGATACAATGATTGCTTTCCAGGGATGAAGGAATGTATTTAACTTCCCTTACAACAAATCACCCAGTTGTAAACTCATAGTGGGAATTTGCTCAGGGCTTCTGCTCCATCACCGTATTTTTTTTAAGCAAACATTTGGCCCATTTAACTGCCACTGGATTTGGGGGTGACTAAGCAGGAGATGATTTGAGGAAATGGTGCTTAGATAATTGGCAGCTGCTCAGTTGACAGCTTCAATAGACATGACGACAAAAAGTTGGGGGGGGGGTGGGGGGGAAGGAGAAGAGATACTTTCCTGGTATAATACAATAAAAGCTTACCATACAAAAACTCAATCTAGATTTCAACTTTCAAAACAGGCCTGCTCCTGTTATGAAGAGTGCAAAATGTGAATTTACAGTACTTTTCAGAAACACAGAACACATTGACACCACATTATATGTTCGCAGCATTTCTGCAAAACAATAGGTCCAAAGGCTTCAAGGGAAAAAAACATTTGGCTCCAATCTGAAGTCCTGCAGGTACTTCAGCTAGTTGCTTTTCTTCAAGCCTGTTTCTCCCCTCCTCTCGGCCAGTGCTGGAGTGTGATTCCATGAATGCCAGTAGCCCACTCTACCTCATCCAACTGACCACTGTGTGTATGTATGTATAAAAGCAAGTGCATCAGTCATGGAAAGTATTAAAACCAGCCTCCACATGGTAGCAATCACGGGACAGTAATTAGGAGCCGGCGTTCGAACTGATTTTCTTCCACCTGCCTAGCATAGGTGTCAAACACTATTGCAGTATATATAGTTTAAAACACACATCTCTTAGGATATAGGTTTTCAAGTTGGGGACCCTAGGAAATCAGTGAGCATCAAGGCCATCAACCTTCTGTCAGTATGGCTGTACTGCACAACATCTCTGATAAAGGGGCAGCACAGGCACAATGGGCCAATTTGCCTCCTTATGTGCTGTCAACTTCTATGGTACAGGTGCACAGTGTCTTTCAAAATCTGTATTCTATATGTATGATGTAATTAGCAATTTCTGCAATGATGGGGCTGCTCTCATTTAGAGTAGTTGGCACCCTACCCCAGAAGTTGGGAGTGTCAATATTTGCAAGAGGTCTAACACACAGGAGGTGGAGGAAGGGGGCTGTAAATGACATCAGCCACAAGCATGCCATACAACTTTCAACAGACATCTCAATTCAATGTCACCATCCCTAAAAATGTTTGAAATTTCAAATTGTGGGGAAGTTTACTACTTTCAAATAATACCAGGACCCAAAAAGAGCAGCCAATGTATGTATTTCTTCCCCCACTGCCAGTAAATTATACATGCATTAAACAACAGATGGGTTCTGGTACATCATAGACTTCTGGTCATTTTCACAGCAAATTCTACATCACTAGCCTTCAAGTGACATCTACTTAATGCCGGTCTATAATTTCTATTTTTAGGCATGTTTTCACATCAAAACATATCCACCCAGACTCTACAATCTACCACCACAGCATCCAACTAACTTTTATTTAATTCCAGGGTTTATACCTCTACTGCCCTACCTAGGAGCACAATCCACATGTTGACCATTCTGTGAAGGTTCCTGATCTCTGTCCTAAATTTGCCATTTACTAGTTTGAACTATGACCCCTTGTACTACAGTCACTTTAGTTTGAAATTATGAATTCCTCTTTTCTGTATTATTTACCACCTCATGTGCCTTTATATTCTCAGAATGCTGTAGTATAACTTTCATGGGTATTTTTATAGTTAACAATTATTAAAAATAGTAACTAATATCTGGGCTGATATGTAATCACTTTTTGCAGTACTTCTCAAGTCAAAGTGAATGCTACTGAAAAATGGACCAATGCATTCCTCACCCTTTCAAAACCATGCTACTTTAAAAAGCCTAGCCTCAACCCCTCTAATTAATGCCCATTGCCAACCCGGCCTTACCATATTTCAGGTGTGTCATCTCCACCCTACTCCCAGTCCACTTCGTTCTGTTCGAGCCCCTAACATCTGGCTTCCATTCCGCTGCAGCACTAAGACCACTCTGGTCAAAGTCACCAATGTGTGACTGCAGTACATTATCCATCCTCTCCCTGGCCTTCTACATGGGTCGCTACACCATGCTCCTCCATCTCCTTACCACTTGCCCTCTATGTAAACAAGTGAAACTAGAACATCTGCAATTGCTTCTCCTCCCATGTCCACACGTCACCTCAGGTGTGCCCCAGATTCATCCTTGCAATCTCCCTGTGTTGCCACTCAACAACATAATTCATAAGCATGTGTCAGCTTTCATGTATGCTGACAATATTCAGCTTTATCTTGATTCCACAAGTCACTCTGCTACCTACCAGATATACAGTGTTGAAACTGTGCCTTAGACCCCCACTCTCATCTCCTTCCTAGATGTCTGCCCAGCCTGAGCTGAGCTTCCACAATCAGTCCCATCACCGAGATCACTTGCTCCACCACCAAAATATCATCCGTCTCCTTCCCTACCTTAGCACCGACTAATGCTGAAATCCTCATCCGCACACTGATCATCTCCAGACTCAGTAATTCCAACAATGCTCTCCTTACTGTCTTTTTGAGCTCCGCCGTACATAAACTCCAACTCATTGAAAACTCCGCTGCTAGTGTCCTATCGTACAAAGTCCTTGTCTACACCCATTGGCTCTCCATCCCTCATGGCAGTGACTTCAAAATGCCCATCCTCGTCTACAAATTCCCATGCTCCACTCCATGTACAGCCTCCTCCAACCCTACATTCCTGCTCGGATCATCAAACTGCATGTTTTCCACTCCACCATAAGTGGCAGAATAGCCATCTTGCCCCACCTGAGACCCTGCCATGTCTCCCCGACCTTAAAAAGGCCTTCTTAAAACCACTACCTTTCCTAATTTCCCTCCTCATTGGGTCTGATCAACTGTGAAATGCCTTAGGACATTTTGCTACATTAAAAAGGTACTATTAGAAATAACTATGTAGTATTGCCAGGGATAGCGTCAGGACCGTGCAATTGCATAGGGCCCTAAGCAGATCTGACATCAGATTTCATACCTAATATTCAGTATCACTGTCTTGTAAAATGTAGGGGCCCTTGCAAAGCAAATGCCACTCCTGAGCACTGCAGGACAAACTCCAGGACACTTCCCAAATGGCCAGCCACTTTTTGCTTGTCTTTGCCCAATTAACCCCTCCACCCCAGACAAACTAAGGCAGACTGGTTAATTGTGTTACTTGGCTTGTCAGGCAACAAGTAGCCAAACATAACCCAGCCATTCATAAATGGGCTGATAGATGTCTTCACACATAACAAACACAGCTCAACTACAATGTACCAGTAAAGTAGAACTCCATATCTACTATTACCACAGGAATTTGCTTTATGCATGTATAGTGCAATACTTGTTCTGCACATTGATAGATCTGTGCAAAACTAACCCAAAAATGTAAATAATCACCAGTGGTTGAGGAATAGGCATGGGGGTGTTTGCTACAGCACATCTTCATAGTTCAAGTCATAACAGCCATTGTTACATGGCACTGCATAATGTGCTCTGTTTATTTCTTCCAGGTGGCTAAGATTTATACAGTTATTGAAGATATGATATCTGAATTATCAGTGTGCTTTCATAAGCAGTCTTTATAAAAAAGCTAAATGAGGTAATCTTAATTCTCAAAACTTAAATTCTTCTGAGCAGAGAATATAACTACATTTCACATGCCAATTACCACTACAGATTTTAAGGACATGAAACGTCATACATTTCCCCCTTTACTTTTGTAAGAACTTAAGTTTTGTGTAAGAAACCATTACTTTGAGATAATTAAAAAATGCAAATTGGAAAATATTCACAAACTCACCCTTGCTGAGGCCTGCCAACCGACACAAATATTAAATGAACTGAACTTCACATCCAACTTCCCTGTTCAACACAGAAATACACAGCACGATCAACCAAAATAAGCAGTGTTTTCACTTTAGAGTGGAGTTTGCCACAAACTATTTTGTTGGTTGATGTATTACCAATTGTCTGCCACCAGATGGCACTATTACACCTTGTGCATCAATTTCTGATGGCAGAACACATAGTAAACCTTGTTTATAGTGAAAACAATTTAGATTCACTCAAGTAACTGCATGCAATGGCAAAATTACAAGCTAATTACTGCCCACTTTTGTTCAACATTTGAAGCATAATTTTCCATTGTTAACCTCATAAGGACACAGCACAGACACAATGGGCCGAATGGCCTCTGCTGTAAATTTTCTATGATTACTGAAATCAGTTAATAGATCATATTGTGAGCTCAACTACATCTTTTCAAAAAGTGCTCATTCCAGCTTAGTTACAGAATGAAATCATTTTAATAGATCACTTTTTTGAAGTATGCAGTCAGTTTCAGAATTTGATGAATCTAGGGATTTAGCATCTTTGCATCACCTTTAAATCATTGCAAAGATCACAGACAGTTACAAACTGAACTGACAGTTCACTAGCTGGGCTTTCATTTTGTTCTTGCTGTGTGGATTGGCAGGACATTACAATGAATACATTCAAATGCCACATAACTGGATAGTTGTAAGCAAGATTTCACTCTGAGTACAAATAGAATTCTTTCCAAATGATTTGTACAAGTGTGCAAAAGCCTAAACACACCCTTAATGGGAAATGTTCTGTTTATTTCATTTTAACATCTCTAACTAATGGGATGTTAATAATCAACTTACACCTCAATGTTGAACATTCTTTTCAATCAGAATATGCAGCAGCTTTAGATCAGCTAGATTTCAGTGACTTTTATTTGTGGCTGGTTTTCCTTTTAAAGTTTCATTTGGCCAAGTACAGTACACACCACATAAAAGCTAGCACTTGTACATATATCCTACAAGTAATGCCTACATATCATGCACTATATTTAATTTGTACAAGAAGTGTACAAAATCCAGCTGTTCTCATTACTTTGATGTAAGAATATCTGCTCCTCCAACACTGCTGGTATTGCTCAGATATTAGCTCCTGCTACAGTAGGCACATAACTTATAGTATATACACACACACCCAGTGCCAGATGTGGGTGAATTATCTGCCTTGACCTGGTGCATACTATCTGATCTAGATGGACACATTTGGGGCCTCAGCTATAATAAAAATTTGAACCAAGACTCTGATGAGGTTTTGGAATTAATTTGGATCAAGCAAGAAAAAGACTTATATAAATATAACGCCTTTCACAGCCTCAGGACGTCCCAAAGCCCTTTACAGCCAATGAAGTACTTTTGAAGTGTAGTCATTGTTGTAATATAGGAAACACAGCAGCCACTTGTACATAGCAAGGTCCCACAAACAGCAATGAGATAATGATCAGATAATCTGTTTTGTTTTAGTGATTTTGGATGAGGGACAAATATTGGTCAGGATACCGGAGAGAATTACCCTGATCTTCTTTAAAATAGTGCCATGGGACCTTTCACATTCAGCTGAGAGGCCAGACAGGCTTCGGTTTAACGTCTCATCCGACAGTGCAGCACTCCCTCAGGACTGCACTGGAGTGTCAGCCTAAATTATGGGCTCAAGTCTCTGGTGAGAGACTTGAACCCATAACATTCTGACTATTTTCTGAGTATTTGTATCACAACTATAAGTATTGATAGGCATTTCTCAGACAGAATTACACTTAGAGTAATCACTGCCACCCTGACAAAACAGGAATATACTCAGGAAGCTACTTCTCTGCAATTACCAAGATAACAAACTAATGCTGTGAAACAAAATATGGAGCACAATTATATGTTCTTTTCAAAGCAAAACTACTTAAGAGAAATGTCCTATTGGCCATTCATGTTTGTAGTCCTTAAGTTATTTATGCTGACTGACTTTAAAAGGCCCATTGTGCACTGGCTATACCTCAAGTAATTTTAAAATTCACGTTCAGCCGTAATTCCAAATTCCACCTTATTCATTAACCTTTTGTGTGGTTTAACTTAAAAAAAACTACAACTGCAGAAAAAATGCTATGTAAACCCCTGATGAATGTTTACCCAGTGACATCAAAGCTGCGCATTACACCCCTCAGGTTACAAAATATCTTTTGCAACTTTCTAAACATTTAAGGTTTTCCATCAAAACATCTGCAAAGTGATCAAAAAATGTCTGATGCTGATTAGAAATTGTACAGAAAATGAGACTATTCAAATTGCACTTCTCCAAATTTGTTTTGAAGGGGGAAAAAATTACAGAAATAATGCTAGAAAGGTAATGTTGACAAAATATTTGGCAGATCGAACAAATTTTACACATTGCTAAAAAGACTTTATCCAGTCACATCAATCACAAACAGTCTAGTCAGCTTAACACTAATTTCCTCACTTATTGGTTCATTTGGTAAAACCCATCTTTCCAGCAGAGAGAAAAAAAGTTCACATACACAGCTTTTGAAAAGCTAATGGGTTCCAAATTTACAATATATTTCATATTAAACTAGCCTGCTGACTCTGGTGCAACACACACTACATTGCCTGGATTAATGAGTCGCAAAAGCTTTGTAAGTGAAGCTGGTGGCACTTGCTTCCTGCTAATGCATTTTAGAATTGTTCAGCAACAGGAGAACTTGGAGTACATGCAAAACAAACTACAGTGCCTCAAATCACTATTGTGAAATGTTATACTACCGCCACCACAGATTATCAGGTCGATGATTTGTCTGCTGTTTGTACAACGTTGCTGTGCACAAGTAGGCTGCCCCATAAGCCTACATGACAGTGAATGTACTTCAAAAGTAAACCACTGGTTGTAAGATGCTTTGGGACCTGATAAGCTGCTATGTAAATGCAACTTTTTTTTCTTTACTCCTGCAAGTAGCACATGACTTGCTCTGTGTATGATATTCACAATAATCTCACTGCCAGTGTAACCATTTGATGACAATTTTCATTGAAGGGTTTGAAGCACCCAATTACAGTGGGATTCTGGAAACTCCAAATTACGGTTTCACTGCTACAGTGAATAACAGCATCTGATTGTGACGGCCCCACTGTTTTAACAGACTTGTGTCTTACACAGCAGTTAGTTCCTTCCATCTTGTTTCCCAGCAGGTAAAGAGTACCCTGTGTAATAATATACATCCTGGATAAAGACACAGAAAATAAAGGCAAAAATCATGCCAGCAAGATGTCAGTTTAGAGTGTTATTATAAGTTACATTATATTACTGCAATCACCAAGTCTTAAACTCTCCTGCTGTTAGTAGAAAGGTTTATGGCGTGGCATTTAATTCTTGCCAATTTTAAAGCATCTGACAGACACAGTAGATGTATCCATTGAAAAATGAAGAACAAAAGGAAACTCCAACAAACTGGTCTAATGTGGAGATGCCGGTGATGGACTGGGGTTGACAATTGTAAACAATTTTACAACACCAAGTTATAGTCCAGCAATTTTATTTTAAATTCACAAGCTTTCGGAGATTTTCTCCTTCCTCAGGCAAAACATTTGCCTGAGGAAGGAGAAAATCTCCGAAAGCTTGTGAATTTAAAATAAAATTGCTGGACTATAACTTGGTGTTGTAAAATTGTTTACAAACTGGTCTAAGAGGGAGACAGAATAGGAAGTTGATCTCACCTCTACAAAAGGACTGCATGCACCTAGTTCAACCTATGGCAACTTTTCCCTGATGTCAGGGGGTGGGGGTGGGGAAGAGGAGGGAGGGAAGGAAAGGAGGAATAGAAACAAACAGAAGAAAATATTTTTTTCTAAAAGCAGTGACACCTACAAATGCAGCAAGAATTGGTATTGCACAGAATGCTCCTTTCTTATCTCCTCTCCAGTTTCATATTCCCACATGACAGGAATGAGTGAGTCACTGACAAAAGGGAAGTATTCTCATTCAGAGACAGTGACAGTCCCACCCTGACCTGCTCCTAGCCAATCACTGAATATTACTAAAAGGTTAGTGGAGACATCCTAAACTGTTTCCTGGACAATGGGGCAACAGAGCCGCAACTGGGCTACAAGAGGTGTGAGACTTGAGAAAAATAAGGAAATTAAGTTTCTTTTTCACCCCCCCCCAGCAAAAAAAATAAGCCAACGTAGATATTTTTCGATCGATGTGGATATCATTCTGTTCAATACAACAGAAATTTGGTCCAGTAGGACTCACCAACCATGGAGAAAATTATGTTGTATTATTTTATGATTAAATTTCTAAGAAATCTTATAAGTTCATTCAATTTTTTTCCAATCCCTTCTTTGTTGCATTTCATTACATTTCCATAGTGTGGTATCCCAGAGTCTAGTGATTTGACGGGCACCATGGCGATAGCTTGGTAAGTTGACAGAAGCGAAATGCATTATCGTACTGGTCACAAGACCTTTTTCACTGTTTAAATAATGGGAAGTCACTAGTTCTCAGACTACAAAAAAAAGATTGCAGTCAGATATTTAGGAGCAGATCATTTTACTGAAATTTACCTTGCATGCCGTGAGTAGGCCAATGCACAGAGAAATGAAAATACCACATTTTTTCCAATTCATTATGTTCCATCTTGCTATCCAAATTCATATACTAAACAATCTATTGGAAATCAACTGCAAAGTGTGCACTCTGGGTAAACGAGGTCTTTTAGAATGGATTCACCACTTACTTTACAGTTTAAAATCATTTTCTCCCTCCCTGAGCCACACCATTCTCCTGCTAAGAGAACAGGCAAGCAACCCACTCCCAGTCCTCTGATAATGGTACTAAAACCACCTCTGGGAGATGTAGCAGAGTAGCTTGGGGTGCCCATAGATGCAAATCTGTTAACTTTGACAATGTGGTACAGCAAAAATCTACAGTACCAGATCCACCTACATCACAGATCAGTCAAAGCTCTGCCCATTATTTACCATGGATGGGGCAGTATAACAAATATTTACACATCAGCATTTGGTGATAAAGACACAATCTCGCTTCCTGTAACCCTGAAGAACGACTCAGATGCAGTAAAATACAAATGCATTTGAATAAGTTAGAAGCACAATTTTATGTTATTAGAAAAAAAAAGCTGAATTCTTCTGTTACACCAGGGTTTCTTTTTTAAAAAGTAATTTCCATTTAGATTGAAATGTCATAAAATATTGAAAGCCTCAATATGTCAGATATTTAAGTGACACTATTGGTGTGGCATTCTCTGACAATATCCAATTTCACCATTTCTTATTACTGTGTGAATGGCTTCACACACCACATACATCACAAAGGATTCCAATCCACTCTATCCTTTTGCGCAGATTAAGATACCACTCTACACAGTGATCTGCACAGTAAAGAAACACAATAATTTAGATGAATCATCCCCTTGACCCCAGTATCTGCCACAACTCCTCTTCAAAAATATATATTTGCTCCCTTTAAGGTACTACCAGTCTCTGGAAATTAATTTTTTCGGTTCATGTCATTGTTGCCATAGCTGGAGCCCTTTTCTATTTCTGTCACTCCGATCATCCATCGTATACCGACAGAGGCTGGAAAACAAACAGATAGCATTTTCAATACAGGTGCTAACTGCAAGAATACAAATCAATCACAGTTTTTGTTTGCAAATTTACAAGTCCTTTCACAGGAAACTTGATATTTCCTAAGTTACAGTTTTTGCATTAGCATTTGCATTAGATTCAGTAAGTCCTCAGTCAACAGTTCATCCACCTTCACTTTTAAATGCCAGTAAGTACTGGGAAACATTACTTGAATAATCCGAACACTAAACCAAAACTATATGAATATAATTCATGTATCATAATTGTCAAGTATGTCAATCTTCTTTCTGACTGGTTAAGTGTCTTTGCAGTTATTTTCCACCATTGACACTCACCGAATTACAAAAAACATTTCTCCCCAACCACATTCCACCAAAACCATTTTACCCTAAAATATATAAGGGGAAAATGCCATGATTACCCCAATCAATCTCAGACTGGAGGAAATCTTTTCATAAATAGTGGTCTTAATGTATTGTAAAGTGAGTGGGATTTACATACACTTCTTCAGATTGATTACCCGCTCAAACTTACAGCCCCATTCACAGCACGCAGACATAGAGGCGGGCTTCCACAAGCCTTGGCTCAGGGAGCTCACCCCCCTGCTCCATAGCTGTACTCCACTCCTTGGCTTGCCTATGCTTGCTCCCAAGCTTAAGCCCAACAACCGGTCCTGGCAGGCACATAGCCCAGCCTCCTCAATCGATGGGCCATGCCATAGGAAATCCACTAGTACACATACACATTAAAAACACTTGATTTGTAAATGTATTTTTACTTTTTGCTCCTACTGCCTCTGCTATAGGAGTTCCTTGTCATAACACAGCCTTCAGATTGTAGATGACACCACACAACCACTTTAAATGGTAGCTGATATGCTCTCGGCAAAAGGCAATGTACTAGCAGTAGGGTGCAGTAGCTATTTCTCATTTGTCCCCTGCTGCAATCCAGAAGTCAACTGGATAGTCCTGCCTACTGACTAAGAACTAACAATTCCCTCCCAGTCAGTGCTTAGTGGACTCAAATCATAACCATTTTTGGTGGGGGGGGCGGTCGGGGATTAGAGAGAGCTGATAGCAGGTATAATGGCCTAAAATGCCACAGTATAACCCACTGTACATATACTCATGGCTGGGCTGAATTCACAGCAAATTCGTTCAGAGTCAAATGGTCTGAGCTCATTAGGAAAGCAGAATGTACACAAAGGTTCCATGGACTGTACAAGTATCCAGGTTAGGGAAACTGCAGGATCATGTTTGAAAAGTACACATTGCCCTCGCCAGTGACATATACACTGCAATATGAATGCAGGAGTCAGAACGAATCCTAATCAAATATTTACTCGAGCTCAATAATCAATGAATGTCCATCCAATTTAAAACCTCCTGAATTATAACATTTACCAAGGTAATGAGCTACTAAAAATATCATAAAATACATAATTGATGTAATGCAAAAACCCTGGGGAAAAATGAGTTAGATGCGAATTAGATAAAAGATCCGGAATTCTCACAGTGTGAGGCTGTGCTAATAGTGTGTGTTCTATAATTAAAAATGCCAAGATCTGAACAGCTCCTACTTGTCACACTAGACTGTACTATCTTCCAACAATCACACGTTTCAATTTTCAGATATTGTATCAATTTCATTAAAATAACTTTCTAAGATTTACCAGTAAGTTTCCAGAACATACAAAACTTTCACATAGAAACAGGAGGTGGCCATTAAGCCCCTTGAGCCTGTTCAATCAGATCTTGGCTGATCTGTACGTCAACTCCATTTACTCATCCTTGATTCATATCCCCTGATACCCTTACCTAACAAAAATCTATCGATCTCAGTCTTGAAAATTTCTATATTCATTGACTCCCTCATGATGACTATCAATACTTTGAAGATTTTGCCCCTATATGTACCCTCAAGTATATTGCTCATCCTTGGGCATTTATTAGTTTTGAGCTCTTTGACTCCATCTAGGATCTCCATACAAGTTATGCCACAGTCATTAAGTTTAGTTGTAGAATCTTCTATGACTTGCTACTAAAACTAGAGGGAAAAGAAGAAAAAAAAAATCTGGATTCAATTAAATGCAGATACTTTGCAAAATATAAAACCTGCGATGTGAACCACCATCTTACACCTTTACATGGAAGAGTATGTCAGATCGCTTAACCAGAGGGTGAGGACAACACGGAACAGAAGGAAAGATTAAGGGGGCCCCTAGAAGCATAGTCATAAAAATATATATTTTAAGATGCTTTTGAAGGAAAGAGGAATGGCACAGCAAAGTGGCTGAAAGATTGGCCGCTGATGGAGTGAGTGGAGGGGCTGGGAATAAGCATTAATCCAGTGTGGAAGGAGCAAAGGATGCAGACTTGGACATACAACTGGACGAAAATGCTTAGTTAAGTTGGGGCAAAATAGTGAAGGTTTTGAAAAAATAATGATCTTGAAGTGCCAGTAAGAACAACTAAGAATCATTTCTGGAGGTAATCACAAGATAGTTACAGATGAAGTACCTTTGGAGTAGATTTTCAACCTGCCGTCCGCGGATAAAACTGGCATGAATCAGCTGGAGATGAAAAAGTATCAGCCAATCCTCAACAAGAGTTTAATGCCTGTCCAGCAAGTTGAAAATCTACCCCTTTTTGTCTAGTTTTGACTTGGTGACTGTCCCTTTAAATCCAGTCACAATGCATAAGGAGTTTAAGAGACAGCTAGTGCAGAATCATGTACCCAGCTTGACTCTATACAAATGTTACAAATTTTGTTCGGTTGTCTAAAAAGCTTGAGGGGAATACAGACTGTATGATTTATCCAGTTACATGTATTACAGACAGTTGTTTTTGAATGTAGTTGACATTTATTTAAAATCCAGGACGTCCCAGTAACTCTTTTTGTGGATACTTAAGGATCTGTAACTGTTCAAATCTTGGAGTGTTTTGGGGGAGATTTGTCTGGGTAATAATCTAAGCCACGATCTGCTCCAGCACTGGTAATAAAAAGGAGCAAAGAAACACTGTGCATTTAAAAATATTCTACAACAGACCACAACACTTCTTTATTCTTTTCCTGTCAAGAGCAAAAATAGAAAGAGTTTCTATTGTGAATATACATGTGTGTTGTATCACAGTTATTCGCTTGTTCATCTTTTGTAAAATAAATTAACTTCAAAATTTTAACTTAAAACAAGGTTCGAAGTTGTGATGCTCTATTCTTACTGGGCAGGGCAGGTGGTGGAAAGTATAGCCAAGCGGAGAGGCTTCAGAAAGGGGCATGGTGTCGTCAACCATGAGCTACGTTTCAGTCAAAGCCAAATGTCAATGCAATTATCCACAATAAGGTCATGAATGGCAAGGGCCATGTTCATGAATGAACACACATTCTGGAGGGATATGCCATGAGGGGCAGCGATTATTGGTCTGATGGCAAAGTCCAAGGCAGCAGTGGTGTGTGGGGTGAATGGGACAGAAAGGTGATTGGTGAGATTAGCCCTCAGCGGCTGCGCTGGGTGGTTAAGTCCGCTACAGGAGGAGAATGGGGCACTTGAGGTTGCTGCTAGTAAGGAGGCAGCAACCAATGCTCAATGGGCAAAGAATGCCAAGAGAGGCAGAGGTTGGCTATGGGTTTATCCAAAGGGGAATTGAAGCCTGGGACTGTGGCAGGAGAGTAGGAAGGCAGAGGGGGCAAAGTACCAAAGACGGAAAAAATGATGGGTGGCATGATTGAGTGACAGGAAAGGGAGGAGACAGGAGAGAAGGGCCCAAGAGGGGAAAAAAGGGATAAAGTAGTAATGTCCATAGAGCAGCAGCTAAATCACGCATGGAAATGGAAATAGAGGGAATTTGGGTTACAAAGGCATGTCAGAGATTAGAAGAGACATAGCCTGGTCATAAAGAGAGAACCTTCCCCCTTACTCCAGGTGTCTTATATCACATGGATCAAAAAAATTGTTACACTTGGTATGTTAATGTTTCAATATCTAATTAATGTCAGCCCACTACAACAACCTCATCAAACCCTACAAAACACTCCACAAAGCAAGGCTCACAAATTCAACCGAATCTGTCCTTATTTTGAAGTGAGTCTCCCTTTGTGGGTTCAGTGGGTAAAGGCACCTCAGTCAGTGTTTAGTTGTCAGTGCGTAGCTCGTTCTCTGTCAGTACATAGTGCCATGTGAAAGCTGATCCCATACTTGTGTATGATGTCAACGAGGGGTAGCCCTCGTAGATGATAAATAAGAAGGGATTAAGGACTGAGCTTTGGAGCACATCACAGAGGACTATGCAGTCATAAGAGGAGAAATTGTTTGAGACCACATACTGGCTGCATTGGTACAGATAGATAAGGAACCAGAAGAGAATAATAATACAAAGATGGACCATAGAGGAGAATGGAATGGTTAACAGTGTCAAAGATGATGCAGAAGTTGAGGATGAGGAGGAACAAAAAGTCATGTCCTACTGTAAATTGCAAGGGCAATGGGAAATTATTAAGAAATAAAACACTGAATACCACCAGACTGAATTCCAACCCAGGTGACTGTGTTCCAAGGTTACGACTGGACACTGCAGTGACGAGCCAAGTCATCAGTTTGATTTCTTTTAATCAGTTTTTTTTTAAAAAAGCATCCTCTAGTAAATAATTTAAAAGAATGGACTGTTGTTGGGAGCAGACCTGTTGAGGCTTGATCAGTAAGAACAATTAAGTTTGGTTTAAGAATGTGACCCATTTTGATGTACATGTCACATTGAATAAATAACCCATCTCACTTTGTGGTCATAAATCTTGCTTTTAGCATTTCCCTGATGATGACTGTCAAGAAGGAAGATTTTTACAGCACAGGAGACAGTCAATTAGCCAAGGAGCTCATTGGACCTTCCTGTCGCAGACATCCCTTGTAATGGAGTATACTCTGTGTGCTGCCTGGTTTCCAAGGATAGAACAGCAATCACTTCCAGAAGAGTGAGAAAAATGACTTAAGGGGAAATGGAAGTTCTATCGAGCCTTAAGATGATTTAAAAGAGAAATTAGAAAGAGAAACCAAGCATCCATTTTCCTTTCCAATATATAGCTTAACCTCAATAAAATAGAAAATTATGGTTAGTGACAGTAGTAAAGTATCTTGAAACATCCAGTGAGTGTATCTCAACAGAATTCTTACAGTTTTACATGATTTTGAGATTGTAACAGCACAGGCCAAAGTAGCTTAACAATGGTGTGGAAAATGACTGGATTAAGTACAGTCAAATCATAAAAGGGAGACCATCACTACTTTGGAGAGGAAATAGACCACAACATTCTTTTTGTCACATCACAAACAAAGCTACAAGTTTTTCCATCTTGGGCATCACAACATAATTTGATAAACATAGTTGAGAAGATCTGACAATAACTTATTAACAGCAACCATCTTTTAGTATCCCTTTAGTAACCTCTTTAATATCTGTAAATGCAGCTGTTATAAAATATCCTATTACACAGACGCTTAATTCATCGGCATGGTTACATTCTGATCAGATTCACCCCGCCTCCAATGCATTCAACATCAACAAGATTTTCAATGTAGACACTTTCTGCATCAATTACAGCCTTTTATTTCAGAACGGCTTACATCAAGACATTGCCAGTCAGGTGTGTTTAGGGGCGACTGGCTAAATGAAAAGAAAAAGGAATATTGTAAGGGATACTTTGAACATGGTTCCAACTCAGCATGCAACAGGATGGTGAGCTTCAAATAATCAGGATATTTCCTTCCCATTTTCACACTCACCTTCTCCTAGGCGGGTCTCTAAGCTTCATATTTGTTTCTATTAACAGACATACAATGTTACCAAATGTACAAGAACTTATCAATTGCAGATTTCTTGTGGCAGAATGGCATGCTTTCAAAAACTAACATTTTGTAGGCCCCTTTAAATTTGTGAACAATAAAAGTTGGTACTGTGGAATTCACTTGTTTACAACTTGGCTGATGGGGAAACAAACAACTGTTTCTAACCAGGCAGAACAGGAATGGGCTGCAACTTGCTAAAGATTTGTTTATATAGCTTGATCACCCAATAATAGTTATTTGGCTGGGATAACTGTTAATTCAGAGTACCCATTCATTCATGTTTAAAGGAGATAGGCAGCTCTGATCATCTCTGCAATGGAAATCTGTACTCCCATCTGGAACAGAATGCATTGCAGGCAGGCTCACTGCATTACTTTCTTTGTGAAACACAGAACAGCAGAGAAAAGGCATAACAAAATGGTGTCAGAATTACTTAGACTGATTTGATTAGGGCATCACGAGTGGTTTTAAGTAGGCACGGATCAGGTTAACGCAAGTCTTCATAAAGTGTCTAATTTTTCACGGTGAGCGGCCAACTGCAGCAACATGGTGCGACAACGTGGAGCGGTAAGACAGAATCCTGAAATAGCCAGTGTCCTGAACACAAACACAACCATGTCATTGTAGAAGTATGGGGAAGCATTTATCTGACAGCAGGTGCCTCCAAGGGCAGGAGATAGGTAGGGAGGGAGGTTTGAGAAGAATTAGAAGTTTTATCTCTCTATTCTCTCTCACATACGCACATTACACCCTATCCTCCAACTGTCAGTTTGAGTGGCATGGACAGAGATCTAGCAGTAGTTTGTACCCTTGCCAAGAAAAAAAGTCATTTTAGTTAGTGTTCTAGAATGGTTAGCCATGTTAAAATAAACCTTCAATATGGTGCTCATATAAAACAGATAGCCAAGAATTTGATCTTTATATCATATTTATAGAATTCACATTGTGTTAGTTCACAATCCACTCACGACTGTTACAGATGGTCTCAGTATTAATTTTTCCATTAAAAGATTTTGATAGGACTGTGAAGATTAATATATGTATATACATACAGACAGTAGGTGCTGCAACTCTGCAGAAGAGTTTTAGGCATAAGCTATTCTAGGAACTCATTCTGCCAGAAAGAACTACCATGAGGCACCTTTAATTTTCAAACTTGAGAGAGGAATATGGCTCAATATTGCAGGTTGCATTTCTCAGTGCAGGACTCCAAAACTGAGGCCTAATTTTACTCTTCCTCCGCCCCTTGCCTCCTGGTATATCTTTGGATGCCAAGTGGAAGGGAAATAGACCCATCTGGGTCATGCACTGAAATTAGATTTTCAGGTGAAGTACTGAGATGGGGTTGGAGTGTTTGGGGGTTGGCAGATGCGTATTAAACAGCACATGCGAGATACTTTAGCATTGCTGCGCCTTGTGCTGCCATGGTGAACTCAGTAAAATTCAAGTTCCTACTTGCTGAGCTGCTATCATGGTGAGGACTGGAGCTAGTGTTCAGATTAAGACACATTTTACAAGGCAAACAGCTGATTGCACAGATAAGTCTGAGTCAACTGAGTACAAAACAAGGGTCCACCGTATTGCCTTTGCTTTAATGCTATGCTCATTAATAACTTGCACAGGCATAACAGTAAGCCGAATACTATAGTGTGTCCAAGGGCATGTTCACACAGTATAAATGCATTGTAAATTTTACTTTTCAAATAGATAGGTGAAGACCTAAATCAAAACCAGTATTTGAAGAGGTTAGAGACACAAAAGCAAATATTTTATGCTCATAAATGTAATGGGGTCTAGAGCACATTACCTTTATAAACCAGAGGATACCAACATTTTAGTGACTGCATAAGTTCAGACAAGGTAAGCTTTACCAAACCAGAACAGATGGAGAAAACGATATTGGCTGAGGGTTAGTATCCAAAAAACTAGCAATATTCTGCACCCACTTCACTGCAGCACAGTGAGCTCACAAGCCAGTCACGCATTTTCCTGGATCAATTGGTAAAACCTACCCCTGAGGGCAAAGCACAATTTTTTTCAACAGCAGCAACACATGCAGCACACACATGCTTATCAAAGAGATAGAAACGTCATATTGTCTTACCAACCTTAAGGAGTAGACCTGCATATGGGGAGACATAAAAGTCTTGAGAAAAACAGCAAATTCACGCAAATATTGTCTACCCATGTTATACTATAGCTAAAAAAACTTAACTTTCCTACTAATCATATGCTCATCTGCTATTTCTTGCTCAGGAAAGTTCTGCTGTTAAGTGAAGACACTGATCATGGGTTCTTACCAATACACGTTTGCTATTAACAAAGCCAAGCCTATTTTGTTCATGTATGTGAGAGCACAGTTGTGGATGTAGTCATTAAACTGTGTTGGAAAATAGGTTTAAGCTGTCATGATGATTCAGATTTAATCCAAAGATTGGTTGAGCCAGGTTCAATCTCTGCTGTTGGCTGATCCCAGCTGAGATAGTGGTAGGAACACTGTAATTAGCTTCAACTAAGGTGGGGGGAGGGGGGGGGGCAGGGAGAGGGGGGAGGGAAAGCGTCTAGGATACCGACCCATGATCACTACACAGTAATCCCTGCTTGAAGTGCACGAATGAGTCAGGGTCAGGCTCAGCTTTGATGCTTCATCAGCCTCCTGCCAAGTAGCTTGGCAGCACTCATTTTGAAGACTCGCACTTGAATTATAGCCATTTGGGTAAGGTACTGGAAGACGACAGTGCCCTTGGAACTGTCTCCTAACGAAGAGTCAACACCTTGAGAAGGGAGGAGGTTGGTGAGAAAGTGAAAAGGGAGAAATAGCTCCACGTAAAGTCGCTGCAGACAGACTTTTTATTTGATTCAAGATCCACTGCAAGTGAAATACTACTTAATTTTGATACCATGCATTTGGTTATTTAACACTTGCATTGCACCTAATGAAGAGTATTCCTTTTAAAACGTTTACTTTAGATGACTAATTTTGGGGCCTTCAGGAGATCCAAAACAGAACTGGAATCTCCTCATAGCAGGTATGAATAATGATAGGCAGGAGCTCAGCAGAATTCCCAGGTAGCCCAGGAACACCCTCAGACAAGCCCCCACAGTCTACATGGGATGAAGGGGAGTGCACTTAAGTATCCCTCCCACGTGTGCAATCTGCTGTGTAAGTTACATGGGGTGCAAACCAGGCAGATCCAGGTTCTACCTCAAATGCCACACCCCAGCTGGGATTTCATCACGATTACACCCTCCCCAGCCTCTAGAGCCTTGCACATGAATGGATATTAAGCCCCTAAGGGGGTGACAATCCAAAAGGAAGAATGCCTTTTTTGGCCATAAAACTTATAGTCCGCTATCAAAAATTGCAGGAACACATGGCTTTCATTTTATAAGAAAAGAAAGCCGCATGCTTTTGCAATTTTGATAGCGCGCAATTATGACCTTGTTAGCAGATTGTTGACTAGAGAAAAACGGGCATTCTCCCATTTTTTTTGTTAGGAGGAATTTCACCTTGTAAAAGCTTAAGAGCAGAGAACGTGAAGGCAAAATTAATTCAAACTTTACCATTCTATTTCTTCCTCCTCCTCCCCCACCCAATTTACCCAGTGAACTTCCTGAACACACTGCATCCAAGGTTAGGAGACTGAAGAAGCTGTATTTGACCACACTCAACTGCACTGCATCCCAGTTAGTCAATTTACGAAAAGAAAACTACTGTTTAATTCTAAATCTCTCAAAGGCTACTATTATATATTACAAATTTCAGACTGCCTTAGGTTATCCACCTACATCAAATTAAGTATAAAGAGCAAAATACTTACCAACAGTCATAGAATCATAGAAAGGTTACAGCATGGAAAGAGGCCATTTGGCCCATTGAGTCTGCGCCAGCTCTATGCACGAGCAATCCAGTAAGTCCCACTCCCCCGCCCTATCCCCGTAGCCCTGCACATTTTTTCGTTTCAAGTACTTATCCAATTCTCTTTTGAAGGCCATGTTTGAATCTGCCTCCACCACTCCCTCGGGCAGTGCATTCCAGATCCCAACCACTCGCAGTGTAAAAAAATGTTTCCTCATGTCACCTTTGGTTCTTTTGCCAATCACCTTAAATCTTTGTCCTTTGGTTCTTGACCCTTCCACCAATGGGAACAGTTTCTATCTACTCTGTCTAGACCCTTCATGATTTTGAATATCTCTATCAAAGTCATCTGCTCCTTTAAACTTTTTTTGGCCCTAATATTTCTATTTACCCTCCCCCTTAAATTTCCCCCTTTTCTCTTCTGAACCTGAAATGGCTTGTCTTGGGGTATGGTTCCAGAGGAGGCAGCAGCCCTCTGTTCCTCTCCCAAATGGCCATTTTTTAGATGGGAGAATTTGATCTGTTTGGCTGTCTTGCATCCCATTTGACCATTGGCAGTCAAGTCGATCAGATTCTCATTTTCCAAAACGGGAACCTAAATAGCAGTACACCAACTGATTTTGCCTCACCCTAGGCCAGGGACACAAATCACTTTAGTGCCCCCGACTCTGCCCAAGTATGTTCTATGGGTACCAATAGCTCTTCTGGACTGCAACCACATTGCTAACCTTCATCTGGAGGAGGATGGAGAAAAAAGAACTACTAGCATTGATAGAAAAATGTTCCCAGGTGCTTCAGAGGTGGACAATTAGCTGCATCTCCATCCCCCCCCCAACCCCCATCTCCCTTCCACCACCCTTGCCCAATCCTGTCCTCACTCAATGTCCACTAGTACTTTCTAGCAGCAGACGGACAGACTGATTTGTCCCCCCCGCCACCTCTAGCCTACAGATACAGACACAAATTTTGTAGTGCAGCACTGTCACCGCAGTCGAGATCAGGTAACTCAACACAAACCAGGGACCCGCGTGGTTTGCATGATTCAGTACCGCAGTATATGGTGCTTTTACCTTCTGAACCATCAAGAGATAGAGTTATATTGGATAACCCCCGAAACCAGGCAAGGGGGTTGTGGTGCGCGAGTATCCCGCACCCAATCATTGAGATGCAGACAGCACGTAACATTAGCCCCAATATCGCGAGTGGCTAGCACCACTTAAAAGGCAGCCTGGACCACTTAAAGGCAGCCTGTACCTCTTATTTGCAAAATATAAAATTCGGGTCCGCATGGAGTCTGAACGGAGATCAGACATCACGCGCTTAAAACGCAGATGCAGGTCCCATCCCTATGTTTACAAACTGTTGAGTTATGTTAAAACATTGAATAAAGGTTGCGCACTAATAAATCCCACATCCTCCAATCTGTACGCCAGACCCCACCAATCTGCCGATCTGAGTTTGTACCAGGCCTGCGAGAGAGCATGCACCAAGGTTCTCTGACGATGCACTAGAGGTCTTGGTGCAAGAGGTGGACTGAAGGACAAGCATCGTATATCCACGGGGGGGGGGGGTGGGTGAGGCCCTCCAGACGTATGCTCCCAAGGCGATAGGGGACAAAGTCAATGCCAGGCGCATAGCACCACGAACATGGATGCGGTGCAGGAAGAAGTTCAATGCTTTGACATGAGTGGTGTCCGAGGTCAACTATCAAGTGGCATCTCCTACCAACTACACCCCTCATCACCCACCTACCAACAAACTCAATCAGTACTCAGCTCTTCCAATTAGATGCTTCCTCTCCCCCTCACACATTACCACTGTCGCAAGCTGCATACTCACAGATCACACACATTGGCAGCTATTCAACCATGACAGCCACATCACCAAACATCTTGCAGGACACTCACCGACACACGTCCCGCTTTCTTGCGAGAGAAGGTGGCGCATAACAGGAGGCAGCAAGTGGCAGCGACTCCACAGAACATAAGCCTGCTGTCCTCTCTCAGGATGACAACATTCCTGTCCCATCCCTGCCACACCGCCAGTGCCCTTGCTGTTGCCTGTCAGCTAGCCAGCCCTGTAGAGTGTTGAAACTTTATTATAGGAACAGGAGTAGGCCATTTAGCCTCTCAAGCCTCTTTCACCATTCAATGAGATCATGGCTGATCTGTGACCTAACTCCATATACCCACCTTAACCAAAGGTATTAAGCGATACGGGGCTAACAAAAATCTATCAATCTCAGATTTTAAATTAACAATTGAGCTAGCATCAACAGCGGAAGAGTGTTCTAAACTTCTGCCACCCTTTACATGTAGAAGCGTTTCCTAACTTTACTCCTTCAAGTCCTGGCTCTAATTGTCCCCTAGTCCTAGTATTCAAGTATAGGAGATCTCTAAAAACAGATACAAATGCATCAGCAGCCAGAAGCAGTAATCCAGCAACTAACTTGTAACTCCTGTATAATCGCTTTAAATAGCGCTCCTCCATAATAGGGGTCCTCCACATAACAGGCTGTTTAAGACCTGTTCAGCTGTGAGAGGTTAAGACAGCACATTGGCTGGAGCGTTGAGTTCCAAAATTGCATCTGTCCCTTTAAATCAACTTTACATGGTGCCAGCGCTCATTATCTGCGCGTGCACGAACACCTTTACCAATATAACATCTGGCGCACATCATGCTAGAAGTGTGCCGATGCCATTTTGGGTCTTTAGGAGTCCACGTAGTGCCTACAAAATGGGCACTACGCAGCCCAAGTTAGAGCTCAGAATGTTTGCATTCAAGATCCAGCAGTAAAACTACATTTAAAAAATACTGCAGTTTGAAGTAATAATTCACTCTTGGTCTGTTCAAATGAAATACTTGAATGGAACTAAGAATTTTTTAAAATCTAGATTGTCTTCAAAACTTAGACTGGATTTGCAACTTCAATAGTGTTCAGTTGTACTTCTTTAATACTTTAATGTGCCTTCTCTTTTTAACACTCATGCATGCACAGAACATTTTGTTTTGGAAGAAGTACAAAGTGTATGTATGCTCCAAAGACCATTTCTGATACATTCACAAAGACAGCACTGAAATAGACATCACTCAAGCACACTTTTTAAGCCATAAGATTTAACTCATATTAACCCTTTCCTTTGTCAAAAAAAATTCAATGGATGCCTTTTGTTTTGTTAAGGGGTAAAAAGGTCTGTAGACAGTTAGGATTTAATGAATGGAGAACAGCAAATACTTTGGGAGGATGTAGAAAACTATTAATTTTTAAATTCCGTATTTCATTACAGAAAGCAGGGCGATAGGCTGAGCAGAGAAGGCACTAACATAGTAACACCCCAACAAATATTCCAGATTCTGTATTGCTAGCCATAAAAACTTGAAAGAATCCAAGCATGAAGGGCACATATAGCTACTGCTATAGTTGAGAAGCCACTCAAGTTAATACTTGCTTTAGTTACAGAGAGGGTTAATGTGAGGGCTCTCAGTAGTTCCATCCCAGTACCTCTTCTGAACAGGAACTAATCTGATGCTCCTGCTTGATACAAAAGTCAATTGAAAAACAGACCATCATAAATTATAAGTGGATTTGTGCCCAATTGGGAGTGCTACAGATATCCTTGTGGATTTGTGCACTGATTGAGATATACACTTAAGTCACATCCACTATGCTTGTTCCACGCATCCCTTCCCAACAATCCATACTGCCTGCTGTATGATAATCACCCCCAAAACTGTTTGCACACATGGAACATCTGACATACATCTGCAAACACTTCCTACTGCTAGACAGTTACAATTTCACAAATCGAATATTTCTTTAAGTTCTAAGTTGTCATGGTATCTTCACACAAAGGTAAATTAGCGTTGTAATAGTAAGGAGATTTTTTTTCCCCTACAAATTCACCACTGCATATATACATATTGATAGATTTATGACAGTAATCCAATCTTGGGGGTCGTTTGATGAATCAACACTGCTCAAGTTCCAGTTATATTTATTTGGCCAATTGTCCTGTTTGTACGCCTGGGTTTATGGGATTGCTTGGCCGTGGCAAATATAGGAAAATCAGGTAAGGCCTACTGTATAACTGGCCTTCCTAGACGTTCCCCTGCCACTTAAACTGCTTCTCTTTGTGGTGGGAAATACCATCTGATGCTAATCAGGCAATTTAGAAACAGAAACAGAAAATAGGAGCAGGAGTAGGCCATTCGAGCCTGCTCCACCATTCAATATGATCATGGCTGATCCACTATCTCAATACCATATTCCCGCTCTCTCCCCATATCCCTTGATGCCTTATGTGTCTAGAAATCTATCTCCTTCTTAAATATGATGTGGAGATGCCGGTGATGGACTGGGGTTGACAAATGTAAGGAATCTTACAACACCAGGTTATAGTCCAACTGTTTTATTTGAAAATCACAAGCTTTCGGAGGCTTTCTCCTTCGTCAGGTGAGCGAGTGTGGGATTCCATGGAAGGTTACCGCATTTATAGTCAGAGAACAATACCTGGTGATTACAGATAATCTTTCCAACTGCCCGTTGTCAAGGCAATCAAAGTGTTCAGACAGAGTGATGTTACCTACAGGACCACCGAATACGCAAACGGCCAGAACACAAAACAGAGAGAGAGAAGGAGAGAAACATCCGAAAGGAAAAGAAAGGCAGAGAATGACCCGTTGTGTTAAAAACAGATAACTTTTTTTCGCTGGTGGGGTTATGTGTAGCGTGACATGAACCCAAGATCCCGGTTGAGACCGTCCTCATGGGTGCGGAACTTGGCTATCAATTTCTGTTCGACGATTTTGCGTTGTCGTGTGTCTCGAAGGCCGCCATGGAGAACGATTACCCGAAGGTCGGTGGCTGAATGTCCTTGACTGCTGAAGTGTTCCCCGACTGGGAGGGAACCCTCCTGTCTGGCGATTGTTGCGCGGTGTCCATTCATCCGTTGTCGCAGTGTCTGCATGGTCTCGCCAATGTACCATGCTCCGGGGCATCCTTTCCTGCAACGTACGAGGTAGACAATGTTGGCCGAGTCACAAGAGTATGAACCATGTACCTGGTGGGTGGTGTCCTCTCGTGTGATGGTGGTGTCTGTGACGATGATCTGGCATATCTTGCAGAGGTTGCCGTGGCAGGGTTGTGTGGTGTCGTGGACGCTGTTCTCCTGAAAGCTGGGTAATTTGCTGCGAACGATGGTCTGTTTGAGGTTGAGTGGCTGTTTGAAGGCGAGTAGTGGAGGTGTGGGGATGGCCTTAGCGAGGTGTTCGTCGTCATCGATGACATGTTGAAGGCTGCGGAGAACATGGCGTAGTTTCTCCGCTCCTGGGAAGTACTGGACGACGAAGGGTACTCTGTTGGTTGCGTCCCGTGTTAGTCTTCTGAGGAGGTCTATGCGATTTTTCGCTGTGGCCCGTCGGAACTGTCGATCGACGAGTCGAGCGTCATATCCTGTTCTTACGAGTGCATCTTTCAGCGTCTAAGTGTCCATCGCGTTCCTCCTCGTCTGAGCAGATCCTGTGTATTCGCAGGGCCTGTCCATAGGGGATGGCCTCTTTGACGTAGTTAGGGTGGGAGCTGGAAAAGTGGAGCATCGTGAGGTTGTCCGTGGGCTTGCGGTAGAGTGAGGTGCTAAGGTGCCCGTCTTTGATGGAGGTTCGTGTGTCCAAGAAAGAAACCGATTCTGAGGAGTAGTCCATGGTGAGCTTGATGGTGGGATGGAACTTGTTGATGTTATCGTGTAGTCTCTTCAGTGATTCTTCGCCATGGGTCCATAGAAAGAAAATGTCGTCGATGTATCTGGTGTATAGCGTTGGTTGGAGGTCCTGTGCAGTGAAGAAGTCCTGCTCGAACTTGTGCATGAAAATGATGGCATATTGGGGTGCAAATTTGGTCCCCATGGCTGTTCCATGTGTTTAGGTAAAGAACTGGTTGTCAAAGGTGAAGACATTGTGATCCAGGATGAAGCGGATGAGTTGTAGGATGGCGTCTGGAGATTGGCTGTTGTTGGTGTCGAGTACTGAGGCTGTTACAGCGATGCCGTCATCGTGGGGGATACTGGTGTAGAGTGCCGAGACGTCCATCATGGTGAGAAGTGTTCCTGGTTCAACTGGTCCGTGGGTGCTGAGTTTTTGTAGGAAGTCTGTAGTGTCGCGACAGAAGCTGGGGGTTCCCTGTACGATGGGTTTCAGGATGCCCCCGACGTATCCGGAGAGGTTCTCACACAAGGTTCCGTTGCCTGATACGATAGGACGTCTGGGTGTGTTGGCTTTGTGTATCTTTGGGAGGCAGTAGAAGTCTCCCACGCGGGGAGTACGTGGGATGAGAGCGCGTAGGATGCTTTGAAGGTCTGGATCGAAGGTCTTGATCAGTTTGTTGAGCTGGTGGGTGTGTTCTTTGGTCGGATCTGCGGGTAACCGTCTGTAGTGTTCCTGGTTGTCCAGTTGTCGGTATGCTTCTTTGCAATAGTCCGTTCTGTTCTGTATGACGATGGCTCCTCCATTGTCCGCTGGTTTGATGACGATGTTGCGGTTGGTCTTGAGAGCGTCGATGGCGTTGCGTTGTGCTCGGGTGACATTCTGGACTGTCTTCTGAGTGCGGCTGATGAATCTGGCATTGACGGATTTCCTGACAGCTTGAGCATACATGTCAAGCTTAGGGCAGCGACCCTCCGGAGGAGTCCAGTTTGACTCTTTCTTCTTCGGTTGCTGTACCGCGGATCCCTCTGTCTGCTGTCCCGGATCGTTGATTGTCTCATTGGGTTCGCTGCTGAAATCTTGGGATTTGTGGAAGAATTTCCGGAGTCTCATTCTCCTGATGAATTCCTCTGTGTCCGCCGCGAGACCAATGGGGTCCATTTTGGTGGTGGGGCAGAAATTGAGCCCTCGGCTGAGAACTTCGATTTCGTCTGGTTGAAGGGTGTGGTCGAATAAATTGACGATAGACTTCCCTGTGGTTGCAACCATGGTACCGGGGGAGGCTTGGTTGATGCTGGTGGTGATGCCGAGTTTCTCAAGCTTCCTGCTCTTGGTTTTCATGTAGGCGGCGTAGTTCCGTTGCCTCGTCTGTTTGGCGGTGTCTCGTAGCTGGTCTGCTGTGTCCTGAGTACAGGTTGAGAGTATGGACTCTTATCTTGGTTTCGAGGTTGCGGCGTCTGCTGTAGAGTTGGTGTATGAGATGGTTGCGGAGTGTGCGAGAGGTACGACGGCAGAGTCTCTCAGCGTAATCTGAGTTGTATGTGGACTTGAGTGGGTTCGTGATCTGTAGTCCTTTCGGGATCTTGTCTGCTTTCTTGCAGCTCTGTAAAAACTTGATGTCTGTCTATATGCACGATCTTCTTGGATATCCTCTCCACTGTGAGCCGGCAGTTTGTGGTGTCGATAGTAGCCATGATGTGGAGATGCCGGTGATGGACTGGGGTTGACAAATGTAAGGAATCTTACAACACCAGGTTATAGTCCAACTGTTTTATTTGAAAATCACAAGCTTTCGGAGGCTTTCTCCTTCGTCAGGTGAGCGAGTGTGGGATTCCATGGAAGGTTACCGCATTTATAGTCAGAGAACAATACCTGGTGATTACAGATAATCTTTCCAACTGCCCGTTGTCAAGGCAATCAAAGTGTTCAGACAGAGTGATGTTACCTACAGGACCACCGAATACACAAACGGCCAGAACACAAAACAGAGAGCGAGATGGAGAGAAACATCCGAAAGGAAGAGAGAGGCAGAGAATGACCCGTTGTGTTAAAAACAGATAACTTTTTTTCGCTGGTGGGGTTACGTGTAGCGTGACAACTTCTAAAATATATTCAGTGACTTGGCCTCCACAGCCTTCTGTGGTAGAGAATTCCACAGGTTCACCACCCTCTGAGTGAAGAAATTTCTCCTCATCTCAGTCCTAAATGTCCTACCCCGTATCCTGAGACTGTGACCCCTCGTTCTAAACCCACCCCCAGCCAGGGGAAACATCTCCCTGCAACCAGTCTGTCTAGCCCTGGCAGAATTTTATATGTTTCAATGAGATATGTATTTTAACAAACAGTAGGAAAACCACAAAAAGAGGTCTGCTCCCTGGACATAAAGTATTCTACTCTTTCAGGCACGGCTCCACTGATTCAGAGGGCTCCCTGCTTTTGCTGGTGTTTGTGCTTTTCCCGGTGTTTTTTTGCTAAAGAAACATAGAAAGCCTTCTGCACCATAGGATCGAATGTTTTATAGACAAGAATTTCCACCCTTCATTTAAATTTACTGAAATGCTCTTTGCGTTTGGACAGGCCGCCTGGTATCTATTAGTGGTGTCCTCTTTTTAGGGAAGTCCTGATGACCGTGCACTTCACTTATGTAAAAGAGGATACTCAAAGCGAGTTTCTGTGACCAGGGGTGGCACACAAGTTATTTTTATTACTGACCCAAATTTGGCAATTATAATTTGAAATTGCCAATACTGATTTTAGTTTGGACAGACCTGCCATCCTCCCCTAAAATCACCAATCATCTGCCTGTACAAAATGAGATACTGTACTCAAAAATGAGATTGTGTCATTATATCTCCTAAAAACCATTAGATTGAAAGTGATTATTTAGCAGATAGTTCTACTAACAGTCAAGTATGTTTTTCTTAGTTGAATGTACATTTAAAGCACGTGATAGCCTAGGGATATAGCTAAAATGAGAAGGGAATAAAAACATAGGAACAGTGTTTTAGATTTATTGTCAAATAAATTGAAAAGAATATTCATATCAAGTAATAGTACTAACAATTATTACCACTGGAGTAGGATTGGTACTTGACTGGTTTTGGACCCACAATTTGATTTTTCCACGGGCTATTCAGAAATGTAAACATAGAAACATAGAAAATAGGAGCAGGGTTAGGCCATTCGGCCCTTCAAGCCTGCTCCGCCATTCAATATGATCATGGCTGATCCCCTATCTCAATACCATATTCCCGCTCTCTCTCCATACCCCTTGATGCCTTTTGTGTCTAGAAATCTATTTGTCTCCATCTTAAATAAATTCAGTGACTTGGCCTCCATAGTCTTCTGTGGTAGAGAATTCCACAGGTTCACCACCCTCAGTGAAGAAATTTCTGCTCATCTCAGTCCTAAATGTGTTACCCCAAATCACGAGACTGTAATCCCTCATTCTGGACCTCCCAGCTAGGGGAAACAACCTCCCTGCATCCAGTCTGTCCAGCCGTCAGAATTTATGTTTCAATGAGATCCCCTCTTATTCTTCTAAACTCGAGTGAATACAGGCAGAGTCGTCCCAATCTCTCCTCATACGACAATCCTGCCATCCCAGGAATCAGTCTGGTGAACCTTCGCTGCACTCCTTCTATGGCAAGGTTTGCTTTTTTTGTGTGTGGTTTAGACATTTGATACACTTTAGTGGTTTGAGGAGTAGTTGAGGCAAATAGCATAGATGCATTTAAGGGGAAGCTAGATAAGCATGAGGGAGAAAGGAATGGAAGGGTATGCTGATAGGGTTAGATGAAGTAGGATGGGGGGAAGCTCCTGTGGAACATAAACACAGGCATAGACCAGTTGGGCTGAATGGTCTGTTTCTGTGCTGTAGTTTCGATGTAACTCGGTAGTTTAATGCTTTGTTTAAAACGGGATTTCATATTCAATCTAATTTATTTTAAATAATTTTTTCCTGGGGATGGGAATTTAGGGCTAATTTTCCCAATCTTTGCTTTTGGCCCAAACTGCTCTTTAGGAGCGTGGAACAGAAAATCTGGCAGAAAAATCAGCCCTTCTGATTTTGGGAACAATTTGGAATGGCGAGATATAGGTAGACTGACCCCCCAATTCTGTGATCCGTACTCCTGTAGGATTTTGACCCAGCGATGATGAAGGAACGGCGACATACTTCCCAAGTCAGGGTGGTGTGTGACTTGGAGGGGAACGTACAGGTGGTGGTGTTCCCATGCGCCTGCTGCCCATGTCCTTCTTGGTGGTAGAAGTCCTGGGTTTGGGAGGTGCTGTCGAAGAAGTCTTGGCACACTGTAGCCACGGTGCGTCAGTGGTGAAGGGAGTGAATGTTTAAGGTGGTGGATGGGATGCCAATCAACCAGGCTGCTTTGTCCTGGATGGTGTTGAGCTTCTTGAGTGTTGTTGGAGCTGCACTCATCCAGGCAAATGGAGAGTATTCCATCATACTCCTGACTTGTGCCTTGTAGATGGTGGAAAGGCTTTGGGGAGTCAGGTGAGTCACTCGCTGCAGAATACCCAGCCTCTGACCTGCTCTTGTAACCACAGTATTTATGTGGCTGGTCCAGTTAAGTTTCTGGTCAATGGTGACCCCCCCCAGAATGTTGATGGTGGGGATTCAGGGATGATAATGCCGTTGAATGTCAAGGGGAGGTGGTTAGACTCTCTCTTGTTGGAGATGGTCATTGCCTGGCACTTGTCTGGCACGAATGTTAATTGCCACTTATCAGCCCAAGACTAGATGTTGCCCAGGTCGTGCTGCATGCACGCACGGACTGCTTCATTATGAGGGGTTGCGAATGGAACTGAACACTCTGCAATCATCAGCAAACATCCCTACTTCTGACATTATGATGGAGGGAAGGTCATTTACACCGCAAGTAGTGAGTCAGTGCAAAGCAATTTCTGTTCCGCACAAATTCTAAACCAGCAGTATATATCTAGAGTCAGGGACCTGACCCGACGAGAGAGTGAAGTGAGACCCCCCTAGAGGAGGTAGTCTCATACCCCATGGGAGTATAAATCCAGTGTGGTGTCAAACTCTATTTGCAGAGCCCTCTGACTTTTGGGAGACAGCTCTGTGTATCCAGGCATGTGCAGAGCTCACTCCTATACAGGACAATTAGAGTTCCAGCGAGGAAGGAGCCAGCAGTTTAAACAGGGTTTCGCCAGGCTGGAACCTGAACTGCAACTACCAGTCTGAGACAGAAACTGCAATGTCAATGCACCTTGAATTAGCAAGTTTTTGTTCAGCGTGTAGTAAAAGCATACATGTTCAAATTGACATGCTTTTTGTTTCCATTTTTGTTCAATGATGGCAACTATTTTTAAATAGAAACTTTTTTTCAGGGTTCTGTTGCACAAGAGAGAGAAAGCTAGTTTCTTTTTAAAATTAAAAGCATTACTTTCTAAAATAAATTGAAGTTTACGATATGGAGAGATTGGTTTAAAAAAGATTGTGCCATCTGGTCACGACCGATCCAAGACCGCATTACTGCGTGCAACTGCTGCAAAGTTGATGACCAGCTACATGAGGATGGAGGGAAACTCATCTCTGCACATCATTCAATGCATCATATTCACAAATCAACAATCACACACCATTTATGCACTAGAGGGGGGGGAAAAAAAAGTTGGTCTCAGGAAAAAGCGATGTATGACAGTGACATCTCTTTAGAGAATCTCTGGTAGAACCAGAGAGGATAAACAGGATTTTGTGAAACTGTTGCTGGAGGCAGATCACCTTTCTGTGTGAGCATTTCTACATGCCAATGTCAAAAATGTGGAGAATGCTCTTCATGCATGGAAACTGAGAAATGCATATTTGCCAGATGTATATTTGGTAAAGAGGTGTGATCGAAGCTTACAAGCAAAAAGATAAGCATAATTGTTGAAGAAACAAGTGATATGATCAGTTCTCAACATTTTCAGTGCCCTGCAGAGAATGACAACAGTACACATATGCATCCATTTCTTCTAGAACAGTTTTTGTCAGTTACTACCGTGCAGGTGGTTGTTCATGTTTTTAACAGAATGAATTTCAACCTGAAAGTATTACAATTTATATATGATACATACAATGTTTCATACGTGAAGCACTTTCGATGCCCTGAAGCAGTTGCTGTTTAACTGCGTCTACATCACTTGACTTACGCAGATCATAGACCTGCTTTCTACTGCTTGACAAAGCATTCCAACTAACCTCGTTATGCATGAAAATGTTCTGCAAGTTGTTTGCATGCTAAATGCCAGAAGGGGCAGTATCTGCAGCATCTTCATGATATGGACCCCACTAATCCAGCTACAATGGGGGTGATTTTAAACCCCAAGAACGGGTGGGTTGGGGGTGGATGGGAGTTGAAAATAGTTGTTTTTTGGGTTGCAATCGCAACCCGGCTTTATTTACAGGCGCATAAAAGTACAGGCTTCCCACCTGGAATGCAAAGTCTGAAAATTTTGCGGTTGCGACATAAAAAAACAACTATTTTCAACTCCCACCCGCCCCAACCCACCCGTTCTTGGGGTTTAAAATCACCCTCAATGTCTCCAGACAATCAGATTTGGAGGTTGATGTGTACCATCAGAACCACATAGTACAAGAAAAATCTTTCTTAAAATCAAGAAATTGAAATGAGAATGCTCAATAGCATTCAGGTGAGATTGTGCACTTTCCAGGTCCATTAACTGGAAAACTATTGAATTTATGTGACCCTTTATATTTATTCAGTCTTTCTTTGCCCACATAGCAATAGCGACTACACTTCAAAAAGTACTTTGGAACATCCCAAGGATTTTATTGGCACTATATAAATACAAGTTCGCTCTTTCCTTTTTAGAATTTTCTCTGCACTGAGCTTCAAGTACTACAGTTGGGAGTTGGCTTTTCTAGCTGACAGAACAGTCAAAATCAGCAAATCTGCTCAACATATTGCAATCGCAGAAACCTATAGCCACAGAGGTAGTCAAAATACTGGAGGAGTTGCTATCAAATCTGGAAATAAACAGGCTACTCACCCTAGATAGCTGTGGAAGATACTTTGAATCAATCACAGGCACTGAAATAACCCAACAACTAAAGGAAGCACTTTAAAATCATTGAAATTTATGACACAGAAGGAGGCCATTTGGCCCATCGTGTCTGTGCCGGCCAAAAAAGAGCCATCCAGCCAAATTCCACTTTCCAGCTCTTGGATCCTAGCCTTGTAGGTTGCAGCACTTCAAGTGCATATCCAAGTACTTTTTAAATGAGTTGAGGGTTTCTGCCTCTACCACCCTTTCAGGCAGTGAGTTCCAGACCCCCTCCACCCTCTGGGTGAAAAATATTCTCCTCAGCTTCCCTCTAATCCTTCTACAAATTACTTCAAATCTATGACCCCTGGTTATTGACCCCTCTAAGTGAAATAGGTCTTTCCTGTCCACTCTATCTAGGCCCCTCATAATTTTATACACCTCAGTTAAATCTCCCCTCAGCCTCATTTGTTCCAAAGAAAACAACCCCGGCCTATCCAAACTTTCCTCATAGCTAAAATTCTCCAGTCCTGGCAAAATCCTCGTAAATCTCCTCTGTACCCTCTCTTGTGCAATCACATCTTTCTAGTAATGTGATCAGAACTGTACACAGTACTCAAGCTGTGGCCTAATTAGTGTTTTGCACAATCCTAGCATAACCTCCCTGCTCTTATATTCCATGCCTCAGCTAATAGAGGAAGTATCCCGTATGCCTTCTTAACCACCTTAACGACCTGTCCTGCTACCTTCAGGGATCTGTGGACATGCACTCCAATGTCCCTCTGTTCCTCTACACTCCTCAGTATCCTACCATTTATTGTGTATTCCCTGGCCTTGTTTGCCTTCCCCAAATGCATTACCTCACACTTCTCTGGACTGAATTCCATTTGCCATGTCTTTGCCCAGCTGACCAGTCCATTGATATCTTCCTGCAGTCTATAGCTTTCCTCCTCGCTATCAACCACACCGCCAATTTTTGTATCATCTGCAAACTTCTTGATCATGCCCCCTACATTCAAGTCCAAATCTTTAGTATATACTACAAAAAGCAATGGACCTAGTACTGAGCCCTGTGGAACCCCACTGGAAATGGCCTTCAAGTCACAAAAACATCCGTCGGACATTACCCTATGCTTTCTGCCACTGAGTCAATTCTGGATCCAACTTACCACTTTCCCTTGGATCCCATGAGCTTTTACTTTTCTGACTAGTCTGCCATGTGGGACCCTGTTAAAACCCTTGGAATTTAATCCATGTAGACTACATCAAACCCGCTCTCCTCATCGACCCTCCTTGTTACCGCCTCAAAAAAGGTTAGTCAGACACGACCTTCCCATAACAAATCCATGCTGACTGTCCTTGATTAACCTGTGCCTTTCTAAATGATGATTAATACTGTCCCTCAGAATTTGTTCCAATAATTTGCCCACCACCGAGGTTAGACTGACTGGCCTGTAATTACTCAGTCTATCCCTTTCTCCCTTTTTAAACAAACAACGGTACAATGTTAGCAGTCCTCCGGCACCACACCTATAGCCAGAGAGGATTGGAAAATAATGGTCAGAGCCTCCACTATTTCCTCCCTTGCTTCTCTTAACAGCCTGGGATACATTTCATCCGGGCCTGGCGATTTATCTACTTTCAAAGATGCTAAACCCCTTAATACTTCTTCTCTCACTATGTTTACCCCATCCAATGTTTCACATTCCTCCTCCTCCTCCTCAACTACAATGTCTGCATTGTCCCCTTCTTTTGTGAAGACAGATGCAAAGTATAGATCAAGAACCATACCCACATCTTCCACCTGCACACACAGGTTAATAGGCCCTATTCTTTCCTTAGTTATCCTCTTGCTCTTTATGTATTTATAAAATATCTTTGGGTTTTCCTTGATTTTACTTGCCAATATCTTTTCATGCCCTCTCGTTACTTTCCCAATTTCCTTTTTAATTTCACCCCTGCTCTTTCTATACTCCTCCTCTAGGCTTTCTGCAATATTGAGCTCTCGGTATCTGACGTAAGCTTCTCTTTTTTGCCTTATCTTACCCTGTATGCTCCTTGACATCCAGGGGGCTCTAGATTTGGGATTCCCACCCTTTTTCTTTGTGGGAACATATTTGCTCTGAACCTTCACTGTCTCCTTCTTGAATGCCTCCCACTGCTCTGACATCTGTTGTGGGGAAAATGCTGGAGTCTATAATTAAGGATAGGGTGACTGAACACCTCAAGAATTTTCAGTTAATCAGAGAGAGCCAGCATGGATTTGTGAAAGGTAGGTCGTGCCTGACAAACCTGATTGAATTTTTTGAAGAGGTGACTAAAGTAGTGGTCAGGGAATGTCAATGGATGTTATTTATATGGACTTCCAGAAGGCATTTGATAAGGTCTCACATAAGAGACTGTTAGCTAAGATAGAAGCCCATGGAATCGAGGGAAAAGTACAGACTTGGTTAGGAAGTTGGCTGAGCGAAAGGCGACAGAGAGAAGGGATAATGGGAAGGTACTCACATTGGCAGGATGTGACTAGTGAAGTCCCGCAGGGATCTGTCTTCAGGCCTCAATTATTCACAATATTTATTAACGACTTAGATGAAGGCATAGAAAGTCTCATATCTAAGTTTGCCAATGACACAAAGATTGGTGGCATTGTAAGCAGTGTAGATGAAAACATAAAATTACAAAGCGATATTGATAGATTAGGTGAATGGGCAAAACTGTGGCAAATGGAATTCAATGTAGACAAATGTGAGGTCATCCACTTTGGATCAAAAAAGGATAGAATAGGGTACTTTTTAAATGGTAAAAAGTTAAAAACAGTGGATGTCCAAAGGGACTTAGGGGTTCAGGTACATAGATCATTGAAGTGTTATGAACAGGTGCAGAAAATCATCATGTTGGCCTTTATATCTAGAGGACTAGAGTAAAAGGGGGCAGAAGTTATGCTGCAGCTATACAAAACCCTGGTTAGACCGCACCTGGAGTACTGTGAGCAGTTCTGGGCACCGCACCTTCGGAAGGACATATTGGCCATGGAGGGAGTGCAGCGTAGGTTTACTAGAATGATACCCGGACTTCAAGGTTTAAGTTACGAGGAGAGATTACACAAATTGGAGTTGTATTCTCTGGAGTTTCAAAGGTTAAAAGGTGATCTGATCGAAGTTTATAAGATATTAAGGGGAACAGATAGGGTGGATACAGAGAAACTATTTCTGCTGGTTGGGGATTCTAGGAGTAGGGGGCAGAGTCTAAAAATTAGAGCCAGACCTTTTAGGAGCGAGATTAGAAAACATTTCTACACACAAAGGGTTGTAGAAGTTTGGAACTCTCTTCCGCAAACGGCAATTGATACTAGCTCAATTGCTAAATTTAAATCTGAGATAGATAGCTTTTTGGCAACCAAAGGTATTAAGGGATATGGAGTTAGATCACAGATCAGCCATGATCTTATCAAATGGCGGAGCAGGCACGAGGGGCTGAATGGCCTACTCCTGTTCCTATGTTCCTAGAAGTGCGAAGTGATACATTTTGGCAGGATGAATGAGAAGAGGCAATATAACTAAATGGTACAATTCTAAAGGGGGTGAAGGAACAGAGAGACCTTTGGGTATATGTGCACAATTCTTTGAAGGTGGCAGGACAGGTTGAGAAAGCAGTTGTAAAGCACATGGGACCCTGGGCTTTATAAATAGAGGCATAGAGTACAAAAGCAAGGAAGTTATGTTGAACATATATAAAACACTGGTTTGGCCACAGCTGACGTATTGTGTCCAATTCTGGGCACCGCACTTTAGGAAGGATGTGAAGGCCTTAGAGAGGGTGCAGAAAATATTTAATAGAATGGTTCCAGGGACGATGGGCCGAAGGGCCTCTATCCGTGCTGTATAACTCTATGACGAGGGATAGACTGGAGAAGCTGGGATTGTTCTCCTTAGAGCCGAGAAGGTTTGACAGAAGTGTTCAAAATCATGTAGGATTTAAAGTAAATAAAGAGAAACTGTTTCCATTGGCGGAACGGTCAAGAACCAGAGGATACAGATTTAAGGTGATTGGCAAACGAACCAAAGGCAACATGAGGACAAACTTTTTTACGCAGTGAGTAGTTATGATCTGGAATGCGCTGCCTGAAAGGGTGGTGGAAGCAGATTCAATCGTGGCTTTCAAAAAAGAATTGGATAAATACTTGAAGGAAAAAATTTGCAGGGCTATGGGGAAAGAGCAGAGGAATGGGACTAACTGGATTGCTCGTACAAAGAGCCAGCAAGGGCTTGATGGGCTAAATGATCTCCTTCTGTGCTATAATCATTTTATGATTCTAAATAGTGTTTTCCTGCGAGTATGCTAAAAAGAACAGCAATTTTTAAACCACAGTTAACACTGGAGGCCAAGTCACTGAATATATTTAAGAAGGAGCTAGATAGATTTCTAGACATAAGAGGCATCAAGGGGTATGGGGAGAGAGCGGGAATATGGTATTCAGATACAGGATCAGCCATGATCACATTGAATGGCGGAGCAGGCTCAAAAGGGCCGAATGGCCTACTCCTGCTCCTATTTTCTATGTTTCTATGACACTGATTTACCTTCAGGTAGCTGTTTCCAGTCCACTTTTGCTAAATTACATCTCAGCTTAGTAAAATTGGCCTTTCCCCAGTTGAGAACTTTTACTCCTGGTCTATCTTTGTCCTTTTCCATAACTACGCTAAATCTAACTGAATTATGATCACTACCATAAACATGCTCTCCCCACTGATACTCCTCCCACCTGCCCAGCTTCATTCCCTAAAACTAAGTCCAGAACTGCCCCCTCTCTTGTTGGCCTTGCTACGTACTGGCTAAAAAAGTTCTCCTGAATGCATTTTAAGATTTCTTCGCCCTCTATACCTTTTACACTGATTTTATCCCAGTTAATATTAGGTTAGTTGAAATCCCCTATTACTGCCCTATTGTTTTTGCACTGCTCAGATATTTGCCTACATGTTTGCTGTTCTATCTCCCTCTGATTTCAAGGGTCTATAGTACACTCCCAGCAATGTGATTTCCCCTTTTTTGTTCTTCAGTTCAACCCATATGGCCTCATTTGATGATCCTTTTAACGTATCATCTCTCCTCACAATTGTAATTGTTTCTTTAAGCAATATTGCGACCCCCATTCATTTTTATCCCCCCCTCTGAAAACTCTGTAACCAGGAATGTTGAGCTGCCATTCCTGCCCTTCTTTAAGCCATGTTTCAGTAATCGCTATATCATTACTTCCACGAGTCAATGTGTGGCCTCAGCTCATCTGCCTCATTCACTAGACTCCTTACAATGAAGTATATACTATTTAGCGCTGCCACACTCCTTTGTTGTCTATTTTCTAGCCTTTGTTTCCTCTGCCTTCCAAACTGGCTTACTAATTTTCTGCCTTCCATTTCCAGCTCTGCTTTTCTCCCTTCTGAATCTACGCTCAGGTTTCCATCCCCCGCCAAGCTAGTTTAAACCCTCCCCAACAGAACTAGAAAACCTCTCCGTGACGATATTGGTCCTGGCCCTGTTGAGGTGCAACCCACCCAGCTTATAAAAGGTCCCACCTCCCCCCAAAACTGGTCCCAATGCCCCAGGAATCTAAAGCCCTCCCTCCTGCACCATCTCCAGCCACACATTCATCTGCACCATCCCCCTATTTCTATACTCACTAGCATGTGGCTCCGGGAGTAATCCGGAGATTACTTCCCTTGAGGTCCTGTTTATTAATCTCTTTCCTAGCTCCCTAAAATCTGCCAGCAGGACCTCATCCCTCTTTTTACCTATGTCATTGGTACCGATATGGACCACGACCTCTGGCTGTTTACCCTCCCCCCTCAATGTTCTGCAGCCGCTCAGTGACATCCTTGACTCTGGCACAAGGGAGGCAACATACCATCCTGGAATCACGTCTAACAGAAACGCCTGTTTGTTCTCCTAACTATTGAATCCCCTATCACTATTGCTCTTCTGACCTTCCTCCTCCCCCCCACCATACATCTGAGCCATGGTGCAGTGGACTTGGCTCTGGCTGTACTGCCCAGAGGAACTATCGCCCTCACTAGAACTGAAAACTGGTTAGAGAGCGAGATGCACTCAGGAGAATCCTGCACAACCTGTCTGGTCCTCCTTGTCTGTCTGGCAGTTACCTATTGCCTCTCTGGCAGTTACCTATTGCCTCTCTGCCTGCACACTCTTAAGCTGCGGGGTGATTACCTCCTGAAACGTGCTATCCACATAGCTCTCAGCCTGGTAGATGCACTGCAGTGCCGCCAGCTGCTGCTCAAGCTCCGAAACCCGGAGCTCAAGTTCCTCCAGCACTTCCTGCACATGTACCTGTCCAAGACACTAGTAGTGTTCTGGACTTCCCACATGGCACTGGATGTGCAGTTGACAGGATTGAAGTGCCCTGCCATGCCTCTGTTTATTAGTCTATTAACTAAACTTACCAGAAGTAAACTTAAGATTTTCCCTGATCTAGAAAAAAAACTCACCAGCTACTCACCAATCAGCTCCTTCTCATGCTGACGTCACTTTGGGTGTTTTTTTAAAAAACTTCTCTCCCTGACGCTCCAGGTTACCTCTCCTCTTGCTCTTGGGCCTCTGCTCCCGCCTCTTATATAGGCTGCTCCCTTACCTCCGCTGCCACTGCCTCCGCTGGTCCGCTTAGGAGAAATTTTAAAAAACTATCAGGAACCAGGCAGCCTGGATACAACTAACTAAAGGCGGCAAGGATGCCTCACCCTAGTGGTCATTCCTTCTGTGTAAGCCTAGGCAGCAAGGCCTGGATTTTAACTTGGAGCTGGGAACTCAGCGGGTGAGTGGATTTGTGTGCGGGGAACCCGGAGGTCAAGTGTATGCATTTAAATCTGCAATTGCAACTTGATTGCAGTCAATTATCTTTGCTTCAGATTTTATGTCTCCAAGCTGCGCAGCAGGCCTACTGCACACCTGAATGATGCGATTTAAAGCCCACTATTTAAAGGGCCAGTCCAAGAATGGATTTTGATGGGGAAATGGAGTCCAGGAAAGCAAAGGCTGCCCCCTAGATTTAATGATGCTTCCCTGGATGTACTGCTGGCTGCAGTGAGAGCCAGAAGGGAGGTAATGTTTCCAACGGATGGCAGGAAGAAACCTGGCTCTGTAACTAAAAATGCTTGGCTGATGGTGGCTGAAGAAGTGAGCAGCAGGAGCACAGTACCCAGGTTTTGGGTCCAGCACAGGAAGCATTTTAATGCCTTAACCAGGTCAGGAAAAGTGAGTTCAGTTGCTGATTCACCCACATCCTGTGTTGTTCAACACCACCACCACCCCTCCCCCCCATTACTGTGTGTTGGCACGCCTACCCCATCACATAACTCCTCACACCCACTTAAGTGTCAGCAGCAGCAACCATCCTTCACTTTCTATGCACTTCCTCAACTGCCCATTTATTTACCAACCACTGCCAGTCACCCCAATCCTAATGCAATGTGATGTATCTGCCTGATAGAGATGCATCAGTGGGTGACTTTCATGGTCAATCTCATCCAAAGCAGTGCATTCATAGGGTGAATACGTCACCTTCAGTCACTGTTCTTCCTCCCCTTATAGAAGAGAGCGCAAAACGCAAGGGAGAGGAGCAGAACCTCCACCGCATAGTGGAGGAGTCAGATGTGCAGGAGGTGGCCATGGAAATAAGTCCGACCGTCACATGCCTATCCATTGGCGATGGAGAGACTGGCAAGCCGCAGATGGCTAGTGACAGAACTTTAACATCTTTCACACACATGATGAATTGATTTTATCAATGATGTAACTGTGCCAGACCTCAGTACGGTCATTGGAAAGATTGTCACTTTTGCGATAATCATTAATGTCGCTTTCTGTTGTCTTCCAGGGCCTTCATGAGGAATCAGCAGAAATGGTAGAAAGCAATTTCTCAAAAAGGAGCTCATTCCTTCTGAGGGTGCACCGTCACAGGACGAACAGCCATGCACGAGCAGAGATAGTCGCACTTCGGTGGGACCTATTAGACAGTTAGTTGAGTTGTGACCTGGTGATACGCCACTCACAAATAAGCACAAACAGAACTGATGGCAGCTATGGAGAGTCCGTGTCAGCTGGACATAGGTGCTGAACCCCGGGTACCATCGTTGAGAAGGAGAACGATAGGAGGTACAGGAGCACCTTTGCGAGGTAATGGAAAAACTGCCACGCACACTCTCCACAATAGCGGAGAGGATGGAGAAGTCCAATTCCATCGCTAGTGGATTGGTGGTGCAGGTAAGTGCGAGAATGTCTGCAGGCCATAACAACAGCCGTGCGGACTCTGGATGCCAACACGTCTGCCGCCTTAAACAGGCGGATAGATACTTTCCCTTACAACGCGCCACATCTGCTCACCAACTTGCTGGCCAGCAGAGTACTGGGAGTGATGTTGCGCTGGCCCGGGAGAGGGATGATGGCGAAAGGGGACGTGGAAGTGAGAGAACTGCCCAGCTGCAATAACTCACCTTTTATTAAGATGTGTCAATCACTGATTTAAAGGGTCAAATGAGCTTCGGCAGCAACTCGCCTCCGTTTCGATGGCGTGTTGCAGAAGCCACGGGAGACACGTTCCGGAGTAGCTAAATCAGTTTCTGTTACAGAATCCACAAAATGTTAAGTATCTTAAGTGTTTCAACTACCTGAATTGGCCCTTTAAATAATCAGCCTGCCGGCTTTAAGTGGGCACAGGACTACCGGGTTTCTGTTATGCGAGCATATCCTAATGCGCCTGGGTTAAATCCCACTCCAAAAAGTTGTTACTTTAACCTCCCACCCACCCCTGGGGGTTAAAATTACCCTTCAAGTGTCAGTAGGGTATATTCAACCATTAGGGGCAACACTTAAGATACTTAACATTTTGTGGATTCTGTAACAGAAACTGATTTAGCTACTCGAAAGTGTCTCCCGTGGCTTCTGCAACATGCCATCGAAACGGAGGCGAGTTGCTGCCGAAGCTCATTTGACTGAACCTAGCTGAAATCAGTTAACTCAGTACGAACCAAAGATCAAAGCTGGGACTTTATTTCTCTATATTCTTCATTTCCACACTGTACACCACAATTACCCACTGAGCCACCAGGGAGATTTTTTCCCATAAACAGAATTGCTGCTATTCAGTATAGGATATGAGCCCATATAGCATTTTCTGAGACTGTGATGATTTCATGTGTGTTTATTAATGTTACAATAAAGGTTTGCAAAATAACTTAAACCTTAAAGGCCCATCGTCAGTCTTATCAACATGTCGTACTCAGAAGACACTATCAACTTGTTCTGCAAAACAGCACCGCATATATAGCACACTGGTAACCTAGCTCAAGTTTAAATTAGAAACTAAAATTAGTTTTTGGAAGACAATGAAGCCATCAATCATGCTGTTGACTTTTTGAGATTTTACATATTATGCTTGCATCAACCTTGCAGTCATTGAATTTAGAGCTTACACAGAAAAGTTTGGAGTTCATCAGACATTAGTTTTTTTCTTCACATCTTCTGCAACAACCCAAACAATAATATGCTTAAGCACCTTAATACTAACACCTAGTGTTGTATTGTAAGAACAGTGCTTACACATCATCTATACAAGGAAAGAAATTACATCTACTGATCTCTGTTTCAGCTTACTATCAGTTGCTTTTCTAATTTACAGTTCAACATTAATACCTACCGTTAGGGAAAGTAAAAATAAACATCAATAGTTTGTGTGCCATCTTAATCACATTGCTTACCTTCAACTCTGATTATTCAGCAACGTCTCAAAACATTATCACAATGTTGTAGAATGTCAGCACTACATCAATGGCTTTAATTTTAAAAAGTTGCTAAGCTCCAAAGCATTTTCAGAATCTGAATCAATTCAGACTGCCTCATTTCGATTTGTTCACAAATATCTAAATTTGAACCAAATTAGAATCATTCAGAAACAAATGGCTGTGTCTTTATGAAATAAAAATGCACCACTTATGTAAAGTCAACCATTTTATGGTTTTTCTCTTCATTATTGAATTAGAAATTTTCAGCTTTGCCAAGATTGCAGGTTTCTCATGGGTGACTACTAAACAAATGCAGAAAAACCTATTTTGTTAATGTATTTACTGATAAGGAAGTTTGGTAGTTTAGTGAACATCTCTCTGGCCATCTGCAGGCTGTCTATCTGCTTCCAAACTATCCGTGTATCTTCTCTTATATGCTTGAGCCTACGTTACTTGGTTATAGAGTTTATGATAATCTGGAATGTAATATCAGCGTCAAATTTATCTATTCCCTTAAGAATTTTGAAAATTCCCCAATCTTCTCTAGAGTAAACAATCTCAGGCTTTTCAACCTCTCCTCATAGCTCAGCTGCCTTAAGTTAGGTATCAGGTTGCTTGCCCTTTTCTGCACTGCCTCCAACACCGGGATATCCTTACTATAGTTTGGTAACCAGAATTGTACAAAGTACTCCATGTGTGGCCATGCCAGTGTCTTGTCATTATCACCTCCTCGGATTTGTGCTGTATCCCTCTGGCTATACGTCCCAGAACCTAGTCAGTTCTCTTTACTGCTGCCAAACACAGACAGCTGCAGTCCCCCTCCAGAAATTCAACTTCCATGCTGGCGAGTGCGCCCACAATCTTCTCCATCAACACAAGAAAGAAGAATTCATATGTTTGCTATCCCTTGATCATGATATCATATTACCTATGGAATCTTTCAATCATTTCCATTTTTACTTAATCATACAAATATATTTATTGAAATGCTTGATATGCGTCAGCCTTGGTTCAGTGGTAGCACTCTGGGTCAGAAGGTTGTGGGTTCAAGCCCCACTTGAGACTTGAGCAGATAATTTAGGCCGATACTTCATTGCAGTTCTGAGGGAGTGCTGCACTGTTGGTGGTGCTGTCTTTTGGATGGGACATTGGACCCTATCGGGTGAAAGATCCCATGCCATTCAAAGAGGAGCAGATGAATTCTCCAAGTGTCCTGGCCAACATCATTAAATTAGATCTCATCATTTATCTCATTGCTGTTTATGGGACCTTGCTGAGCATAAATTGGCTGTCATGTTTCCCTACATTACAACAGTGACTACACTTTAAAACTACTTCATTGGGATGCCCCACAGTTATATAAATATAAATGCAAGCTTGTTCGTTCGTTGTTTATTTCTATCAATGTTCCTCATTATTCTAACTTCATTCTCATGTTTAACTCTCCTCACCAGATTCTTAATCTCCTTTACCGTATTTTCATATTTGTCTTGATCCACCTTGCTATCTGCAGTTTTATGCTTTGGGGACAGTATCTTTTCCCCTCTTCCCTACATTACTTCCATTGTTGCCCACATCAGGATTTTTCCTGCTGGAATATATCCATTCTGCATTCATTGTACAGTATTTCTAAATATTATTCATTTTTCATCCATGCATTTCTCCTCTAACAATGCTGTTCAGTCCAGTTTTCTGAGCTGACCCCTCAGAATCTGACTTTCTATAAGCTGAATATTGCTGTTGTACTCATTCTTTCTTCTACCATAAGCCTAATCTAAAACTATTCGATCTCTAATGAAGTAATCTGCAACCCTGCACATTTACCCAACCAGTGTCATTGCTGAATCAGGTCTCATGTCCATTACATCAAAGCCTCTCTCTCCAGCAAAGACTTCCAGTTCTTTGATCTTATTCTTTGAATTTGAAGGTATCCATTTCCCCTACTCTCTAGAAAGATGTGGTTATTTATTTTGTCATAATTTTGCAGTATGATCATATACTCTGTACACTTACCTGCTGCATGTGTGCACTTGAACCATCATCTACCAACTCCTGCTCTGTACCAGAGCATCAAGCTTCTGTATCTTTTCTAACTCAACTATGTTATTTTCTCCTCAGTGTACTCCAGTTTCCCTCCCCCTCCTTTGTTAGTTTAGATTCTCTCTCACTGCCTTATTTACTCTCTCTGCAAGAACAATAGTACCAATCTGAAACAAACAAAGCCCATCCAGTCTGTTCTGCTTCCTCTGTCCCAATGTCCTATGGACCCAAAGTTTTCCTTTCTGCACCATCTTTCTTAAATGAGATGGGAAAAAGTGCAATCTGCTTTTCCCTAACTTGTCTAGCACATGGCAGAGGTAATCCTGAGGTTACTATTGTCAAGGACTTGTACTATAGTCTAGAACTTAACTCAATTTTATCTCTGCATGACCTCAATCCTACTCATTGACTCCTATGTCATTCACAACTTCTAGTTAGTTTCCCTTCCTTTTCACAAGTTTTTCCACTCACTCAGTTATGTACTTATCTTGGCACCTGACAAGCAACAGATAAGTTAGGACTCCTGGTTGCAGCTTCAAAATAGGCTGTTCATCCCCCCAATTACAGAACCCCCCACAATTATCACATTCCTCTTCTCATGGCTAGTGTTTGTCTTTTCCCATTGGGTAACCCCTTGCTCAATGGTGCTGTGAAGTTATGTCAGTTTTTCTGGTAGTCTAAGACCTATTCAAAAACTTGTACCATGTAAATTTAATTTGTTTTTAAAAAGCAGTATCTCAGATGCTCCAAACATTGGTACACCTAAATAACAGCTGCAACTTAGTCCACAATTTTTACAGTTTATGCAGAACAAATCTTATAAGATCAAACATTCAAATGAGTTTTGCATTTTCCAACACAACAAACAGCAAAAGTTTTGTAAGATCTTTCATGGAACAAGACAAGTCATTCTGGATTCCATTGGGTACGGCATGCATTTAACATTCTCCATTTGGTTTCAAAACAGCAAAATTCAAATCCCATGTCACGTAAATATTAAATTCAGTTGCATTCATTCCCTCCTCCCTCATTAAATGCAGCTTAACTTTGTTGACACACCATGAATGCTTTAATGTCATTAAATTGGATTCTCACAAACTAATAAAATTGACCAGATTTACAAGCCAACACATTTGGAAATCTCACCAAGATACATTGATCAAACTCATTTGTTCACTATTAAATTTGATGTGGAGATGCCGGTGATGGACTGGGGTGGACAAATGTACGGAATCTTACAACACCAGGTTATAGTCCAACAGTTTTATTTTAAAATCACAAGCTTTCGGAGATTATCTCCTTCGTCAGGTGAGTGAGTGAAAGGTTCTCAAATCGCATATCTTATATTAGGCTGGGACACGATCACACCAATCAAAGGTGTCGTCGGTGTTTGGACAGGTTAGCCACGGAAAACAGTACTGAATACACAATGGGTCAGATTACAAAGCCAGAGAGAGAAAAAGAAACCTGAAAGGCGGAGAGAGATAGAGGGAGAGAGAGAGAGAGAGAGAGAGAATGTCCAGTTGTATTAAAAACAGATAACTTTTTTTTCCCACTGCTGGTGGGGTTACGTGTAGCGTGACAGGAACCCAAGATCCCGGTTGAGGCCGTCCTCATGGGTGCGGAACTTGGCTATCAATTTCTGCTCGACGATTTTGCGTTGTCGTGTGTCTCGAAGGCTGCCTTGGAGAACGCTTACCCGAAGATCGGTGGCTGAATGTCCTTGACTGCTAAAGTGTTCCCCGACTGGGAGGGAACCCTCCTGTCTGGCGATTGTTGCGCGGTGTCCGTTCATCCGTTGTCGCAGTGTCTGCATGGTCTCGCCGATGTACCATGCTCCGGGGCATCCTTTCCTGCAACGTATGAGGTAGACAACGTTGGCCAAGTCACAGGAGTATGAACCATGTACCTGGTGGGTGGTGTCCTCTCGTGTGATGGTGGTATCTGTGTCGATGATCTGGCATGTCTTGCAGAGGTTGCCGTGGCAGGGTTGTGTGGTGTCGTGGACGCTGTTCTCCTGAAAGCTGGGTAATTTGCTGCGAACGATGGTCTGTTTGAGGTTGGGTGGCTGTTTGAAGGCGAGTAGTGGAGGCGTGGGGATGGCCTTAGCGAGGTGCTCACGATGCTCCACTTTTCCAGCTTCCACACTAACCACGTCAAAGAGGCCATCCCCTATGGACAGGCCCTGCGAATACACAGGATCTGCTCAGACGAGGAGAAATGCGATGGACACCTACAGACGCTAAAAGATGCCCTCGTAAGAACGGGATATGACGCTCAACTTGTCGATCGACAGTTCCGACGGGCCACAGCGAAGAATCGCATAGGCCTCCTCAGAAGACAAACATGGGACGCAACCAACAGAGTACCCTTCGTCGTCCAGTACTTCCCCGGAGCAGAGAAACTATGCCATGTTCTCCACAGCCTTCAACATGTCATCGATGACGACGAACACCTCGCTAAGGCCATCCCCACGCCTCCACTACTCGCCTTCAAACAGCCACCCAACCTCAAACAGACCATCGCTCGCAGCAAATTACCCAGCTTTCAGGAGAACAGCGTCCACGACACCACACAACCCTGCCACGGCAACCTCTGCAAGACATGCCAGATCATCGACACAGATACCACCATCACACGAGAGGACACCACCCACCAGGTACATGGTTCATACTCCTGTGACTTGGCCAACGTTGTCTCCCTCATACGTTGCAGGAAAGGATGCCCCGGAGCATGGTACATCAGCGAGATCATGCAGACACTGCGACAACGGATGAACGGACACTGCGCAACAATCGCCAGACAGGAGGGTTCCCTCCCAGTCGGGGAACACATTAGCAGTCAAGGACATTCAGCCACCGATCTTCGGGTAAGCGTACTCCAAGGCGGCCTTCGAGACACATGACAACGCAAAATCGTCGAGCAGAAATTGATAGCCAAGTTCCGCACCCATGAGGACAGCCTTAACCGGGATCTTGGGTTCATGTCACGCTACACGTAACCCCACCAGCAAGGGAAAAAAAAAGTTATCTGTTTTTAATACAACTGGACATTTTCTCTCTCTCTCTCTCTCTCTCTCTGCCTTTCGGGTCTCTTTCTCTCTCTGGCTTTGTAATCTGACCCATTGTGTATTCAGTACTGTTTTCCGTGGCTAACCTGTCCGAACACCAACGACACCTTTGATTGGTGTGATCGTGTCCCAGCCTAATATAAGATGTGCGATTTGAGAACCTTTCACTCACTCACCTGACGAAGGAGATAATCTCCGAAAGCTTGCGATTTTAAAATAAAACTGTTGGACTATAACCTGGTGTTGTAAGATTCCTTACACTATTAAATTAGCTGTAATTAGAATTATTTGGCTACACACTAGTTCACAATGCCTACATTGATCTATTCAACAGTTCCTTACTTCCAGTGTCCTCATCCCAATCAGATCCGTCAAAGTCTCCCACCTCCGCCATTACCCAAGTATAAAACCCACATTCATATACTCAGATTCTGTGACTGCAAGTTTGAGCAGAAGTGGCACATAACAACAATCAGATCAAGCTTGACTATCTCAAGCAATAAATCATGTCTTTCTCTGCAGCTAAATCCTATTACTCTAGCATCATCCTGGAGGGCATCCCTAACTCTTTGACTTCCAACACCTTCTTCAACTCTCTCCCCTTTCCCCTTACCTCTGACACAAGGTAGAGATTCATAGATTTCCTAGTCTTCAAATCTGAAGTTATCTGGTTAGTTCCCTTCTGTTCCACTGCCACCCCAACCCCAATCCTCTCCCTAAGACCTGACCACACAATAATTTCTCCTCCATCTCTAACCCAACCCCATCTGATTCATCTCTTCCAAAAACTATATGCTCACTGAACCCCCTCCCAAACCAGCTTTCAAGCACTCAACTATCTCTTCTGAGCCCAGTGTTCAGACTGGTCCCTTTCTTCAGGAATGTTTCCCCCTCCAAAACTATCAACCACCTCCTTAAATATCCTACCCTCTTCCCCTCCATCCTCTCCAACTATCACCCCATCTTCAACTTTCCTTCCGTTTATGCAGCTTAAAATATGACAGACCAAAGTCATTCTGTTGGTTCCTGCCAGAAACTTTGCACCTTAGCCTGATTCCATTCCATGGCTACTGATGAATGCAACCACTGTGTCCTGCTCGAGCCTGAGCTGAGCTTCAAACCCCACATCTGAGTCCATCATCACAACCACCTACTTTCATCTCCAAAATACTTTTCATATCCATGCCTACCTCACCCCCCAATGACAGTGAAACCCTCATCCACACCTTCATCAATGCTGGGATTGCCTTCAACACCTTCCTTGCCATCCTCGAGAGCTCAACCTTACATAAAGTCCAACTCATTCAGAACGATCTTGTACTAGGTCCTACTCACATATTATCTTTGTCCATGCGGACTTCTGGCTTCCCATTCATCAGCACATTTTCTATATGTTTTGTTATTTACAAATCCCTCCATTGCCTTGCTACATGCAACCAAACCATCCCGCTCGCACTCCGTGCTCTTTGAACTCTGCTCTACAGTGCATTCCCCTCTTCTCCCCCCCCCATTCCTCTACTTGACTAGTGGTGGGAGATTTCTTTCATCTCACTGTTGCACTCTGGAATTATCTTGCTAAGTCCATCTGCCTCACTACACTCCTTCAGCCCTTCCCCTAACTTTTCCACCTACTCCAGCTCGGGTCCAATGCCCCAGTCTGTAAAGCTCCTTTGGATGTTTGCTGGACTAAAAGCACAAAAAAAGTGCATGCTGCTTTGATATTCAAAAAGACACAGTCTCATGTAAACTGCAGTGGCAAATTAAAATCAATGTAATTTTTTAAACCAAAACTCAGGAAACATTTTATCTTAGAAAGAACTTTTTATTTTCTCCCCACCCTTCCTGAAGGTGTTGACTCCTTGCTAGGGTACAACTCCACAGGTGCCATTTGCCCTCCTGCTCCTCACCCAGATGGCCATTACTCATGCATGAGCCTCAACAGTAAGTGCATACATGCTACTCAATCAAGAGGGGCTTCACGTCCAACTCCAATCCTATCTTCATTAACTGGTTACAGTTATAGAATGCCGTTAAATGTAGAAAATGTACCAAGGTACCTAATGGATACCAAGGCACTTAAATGGATGCCGAGCAAAGAAGGAGGAATTAGGAGAAGTGATTGAAGGCCTGGTCTTAAATATAGATTTTGAGGAGACTTTTGAAGGTGGGGAGAGAGGTAATAAAGCAGAAGGGCTTATAGGAAGAGAATTCCAGAGCTTTGAGCCAAAACAGCTGAAAGCCCTGCCAAAGATGGAGGAGAAAGAGGGAAGGGATACAAAGGAAACAGAAGCGTGAAGGGTGCATGCTGGCATATAGGGCTGGAGGAGCTTTGGGAGGTGCAAGGTCATGGAGAAATTTGTAGGTCAGGATTTTGAGTTCAATGCATTGGGGGAAGGACAGCAAATGAAAATCGGCAACGGCAGATATAAAAGGGGAATGGGACTTAATGCAGGATAGGACGTGGGTGCACAGTGATGAGGAATAGATAGATACCTGGCTAATTATCCCCTGGCTAACCCTGGAGCACTGAGGCTTATTGTAGCTCACTTGCCTTCACCAAGCTGAGATCAGCTAACTCAATCTTAGACAAGATCCTATTAAATTGAAAATCATCTCCTTGAATTTATATATTGCCTAGCAATAATTATGACAATTGCTGATCTAGTCTTTCAGAATAAATACAATTCAACCACAGATAGAAGAATAAGCTACTGGTTAAAATGGAGGATGAGGGAATTAAACAAAGGATGTGATTGAATAGGATTGAGGAGCATTACATCCTTCAACCACAATGCCTATCCTTTGTCCAAGATAGCATGCACATTCATTCATCAAATCTCTGCATGCAAAGGTGTCATAAGTGGAGTCCAGAGCTAAATCTTTTATGACAGAACCAGAATGCAGATTCTGAAACATAATTGCTACCCATTAGAAAAAAAAAGTAGATTGAACAGGAAATCTGAAGTAAAAATTTGTACATTTTGAAAATCAGCAACAAAGCCCTCATTGTTCTGACTAACTTTCCCCATAATCCTCGAGGTTTGAATTGTCAGAAATGAATAGGGTGTTTCTAGATGGGAACACAAACCCACAGAAACATTCATTCACGACTTACCTGCAATGATGATTAGTGAAAAAGTCATTAGGGTCAGAGAAGATCCACTGCTAATCATGTTGGCAACTAGTTTAAATAAAGGAAACAGCAGCAATGCAGCCCAGAACAGCCAGTTTATAAGGACCCATGGTCGTTTTGGTGGTACAATTGGAGTGCCTGGATAAAAGCCTTTTTTGAAGTATTCCTCCTGCAGGATATCCTAGTATTAGAAACAGGACAGTATACTTTAGTGAAAAATACATTTCTGAACAAAGATCCATTCATCATATTATTTGTACATCATGTCCGAGGTAATTCTTGTCATTTCTGTAAGCATTAATATCCCAGGTGTTATAACTTGTGCACAGAGTGGGAAGGAATCCACCATCACCCAGTAATTCAGTCATGTCACATGGCTAAACTTTCATCTGGCCCAAGATATACAACATACTGATCGTGGTACCACTTCATTGTTTAAAATGGTCTCGCTCCATAGAATTATTGACTTTACTATACAAAATAAAGGGAAAATTAGACTGAACAATACAACCTTGCATTACCGACACCATTTTGTGCCATGATTATCACGTTTCTCAATTCCACACAAGCTCTTACAGCAATGTAAGCACTGAAGTACAGTGCTGTACTGCAATCTACTGTATTTTGTTTGTAAACTTCAGAATCTACTGCATTTATAATTTTTTTCTCTCTAGTCACAGATAAACTTTACACAACCCTGAAGTTCTACTGTAAAGTGTTTAGGTACGTTGGTGAATCGTAGTAGGACCCAAGCACAGTCTGAACAATACGCAGAAATATCTATCCACATCTACATGAGATTGACTAAAAGTGCAAAAACTGTTTTCAATATCTTTACCTGTTCATATAGTCCCCTCTTCAGGTCTCCCTTCACCCATCAAGTCACCTGGTAAGTAACTTGGACCCAGAGAAGCATCAATACCACTCTGTTTCCAGCTTTTGGAAAATGTGCAAGAGCAGACAATGCATTGATTTTTTTTCCCCTGCCTACCTTTGGGAATCCCCAGCTTTCCCTCTGCATTTCTTCAGGGGACAGGGGGGGGAGATGAGAACAAGTGGGGGAAGTTCCATAATGAAAGAGAGAACATGTGAATTCCTGCCTTTCTCCATGATTAAACAGTCTACTAATAAAAACATGGGAACACGTGGTTTTAAAACATTGCAATTTCTTAGAATGTGATTTAGTTTGCAGATTAATCATGGAGCAATCAGACAATTTGCTTTTCATTAAAAAGTATTTTACTATCCCGATGAACATGGCTGAGAAGCAAGGTACCCCCAATGAGAATCCCTATCCTACCACTCATTGGCACACGTGGTGGATCATCATGTTGCCGTACATCATGTTTACTCTATAACCACTTTTATTTGCATAATGGGCCTGGGTAATTTAGCAGAGTAAAAGTAATTCCCTAACATGAATCAATAGGAGTTGATTACAAGGCTGCAATTCAATTGATTTTATTGAGCCAGTAATTTATAATCACAAAATTGGAGTAGGAAAATCTCTTAGATTGGTGTTAATTTTTAGCATAGTCCCTGGTGACAAGAATATAAAACAAATTAGAAATGTCATACCATTCTAGTGAACTCTAAGTGAAAGAATGTTACAATCAATTTTTAACAGAATAGGCAATTTAAACTGGACACAATGCAAATAGTAATTTCACTAAATATTTGTCTGTTAAAATTCTTAAACTGGTTAAAGGGTAACAAAGCACTTACCAAATGTAGATATACTGACAAATGCCAAGACTGCAATTTTGCACAATATCACAATGGTGACACACAGGATTTATGAAATAAAATGCAATAAGCACCATTACCAAACCACAAGAATCAAAGCTCAAGTGGTTTGCAACTGTCACACAATCTCAGATTTACAGCCCTGTTCCTAATTTTTTCAGCGTAAATTTATACAACTTTTGAGGTTTTCTTGCAGTTAAGCAACAGGTGACCTGAAACAGGAATAGTGAGGTTGAGGCAGAATAACAGACCTAAAATATTACTGTTTGCAACACTGGTTCTAACTTGTGCAGCATCACATTGCATGACCCACATTACAAAGTTATTCAACAGCCATGTGATCTACAATACATAATTATAATGACCAATGGCGCTAAAAGAAAGCAGTGCACGATAGTGAATAAAAACAAGATGTTTAACTGGGGAAGTGCAATAAACACAATTGTAACAGGATAACTGCCATGTCCTATAAATCAATTATGTACTTCACACAAGTTTAAGGTAAACTCTGTTTGCGGCCAATCATTGCATGTGCTCCCATTGAGATGCACAGTGCAGAAAAATGCATTGCGCCCAAGGGCAAAATGGCATTCGTGTGCACAATCACATTAATGTTTTTAGCTCCCCTCGATTTTATCAACACTTGGGCCTTCTGCAGACCCTTCACTTTGCAGGCATTAATTGGCATTAAGTGAAATTTATTCCAACTCATATTCCATATAGAAAACAAAAAGTTAGAAATATCATTGCACAATATAGCTTCGGGATCATAGAACAACATTCCTAGTCTGTCCTAAACCTGCAACCTGCCTTTTATATTAAATAAACACTGAACAGTACAATAATTGTATTGTGTTTGGTATGTCCTTTCACAGCGAGAGTCATTCAATCATATATACGGTGCACAAAGGCTTACACTGTCCAGCAGGAGTAATTTTAAAAATCCGTGCCATTTTCTGTCATAACAACTGAATCACACACTGGAAAAGATAAAGAAGAATTCTAAATCTGCCAATGAAACTGGTGCCCCAAACCCATCAAAAACCTCTCTCCAAGCACACCTGATGATTTATTACCAGCTTGTCATACACAACCTATTCAAGACATGACTGCACTATGTTAATGCAGTTACGTAGAAAAAGGTTTCGATCTTAAGTCAATTCCAATGATGCACATAAACGTCTAAAGAAACCTATAGGTCTAATAGCAATTATAACTGCCCCATGAAACAACATGTTTTTATATAATGGATAGTTCTGACAAATTATTTCTAACCTGTTACACTTTTCTCTTTCCAAGTACTGACTGATCTGCTACACATTTCTATTTATTTCTTTATTTTACACTATTCCATCTTTATTTGGTTTCCAAAATTGATTTTTAAATTTTATTTGTTTTAAAGTTCATATAATTCAGTTTCAGTTAATAATGCACAATAGAGCATTTCACACCTCATCACACTTACACTAATTGATCCAGCACTGCACCCCTTAAATCACAGATCTCAAAAGATCAACCTCCACAGAGAGAAAAAAAAACTCAACAACATGCCTGATCTCAATCTAGAATAGAGCAGTTTCTGTCCTTCTAAACACACACAATTACATTTTCAACCAGCATACCATGTAACAAATTTATAATCAGATATGGGGTTCATGTGCAGCTAAAATCAATATTGCTATATTTAATCTTGTTCAATCATAGGCTCTGTGCATAGTTAATGTTTTATCTTTATTTTTCCATCTAGAACAAGAAATCCCTCAATCTAATTCAATTATCAAATTATTCTGACTGCAGTTTCAATACAGCTGGACTGAGATTGTGAAAATCTCAAATCTGAAATAATCTAATTGAAGATTTAGACTAATTACCATCAATAACAAAAAAAATCAGCAGGTTGAGAGAATATAGTTTGAATGAAACAAACATTCAGTAATAACTGGTTTATGAAAATGTTTAAAAATGCATTTCACAATTTCTAAGATGATACTAAAAGTCAAAACAGAAACTACACAAAAAACAAGTCATATGCAAGAAACATAATATAAGTTTCCATGTAGACCAATTATAAAGTCACGTAGCAGTGAAGAATCCAATGTTCATTGTAGCTGGCGTGAGGCTAGGAATAGAGTCTTGTATGAATGCATAGTTTCATTATTTTTCTTGTTCTGTAGTTAGTTGAATCAAGATGAGATTTGATTACATCATTTACTCTGTACATGTACCGGCACTTGCTGTCTATAAAATGAAGAAGCAAAACAATTCATATTTGGCTTCATCACAATAATGTTAAAATTGTATAGCCATGTGGTGAAGGATAGAATACTGGAGACTGGTCGTTAGTTGATTCCATGCTTCTATTGAGAGATTCCCCTTACACATGCACCACAACCTAGATAAGCTCTCCTATAAAAAGGATACAAGAGAGAGTCTCCAATTGATAGCCACCACCTGAACAGAATTAATACTCAATGATATAAATCATACAATTAGCAACTATGTGTTTCTTAGTCTGGCATCAGAAAAACTGGATTAGCATAAGTGAGGGTAAGTGCAAAAAACAATATCTAGTTAAGATGACAAGTGGGTCCTATTGTTACAACCCTATGGTGCTCTATTGTATAATTAGATATTGGGCAGTATGGGCTCATTCCTGCAAGCAATCCTAGCATCTTGCATTCAGTAATGACCCACACTGATGTTCACCAGACTACAAACTTGTAACGTTGCCAAGTCAAAAGTAAAACCAACAGGACAAAAACAAAGCTACCAGTGATTCGCATCAGCATGAGCCACCATCTTCAGAATAGCAAGGGAGACAAAAGAAATTTAATGATGTACAGGCTGTAACAGTAATTTTTTTTAAACATTATGCTTTCAAAAAATATATATAAACAGCTTCACATTGACCATAGTCCTACAGCAACTGGCACACATCAACAGCAGATAGTGGCTTTTCTTTGAGGTGGTCTCGCTACAGGTGCCAACATTCTAACTGCTTGGAAATTAGCAATGTTGCACTGTGCGTTTGTCATCGAGGCGGTGCAGGAGATCGTACCGCAGTAATGTTACACATGCAGTAATGCGTCCATAAGCAAATTAAATCTTACTGCTTTGTATTAACATTTTGATTAAGCAAAATCGGCCAACTGCAGGAGTTTAGAGGATAAGCAGGTTGATAAAGATTTTGAAAGAGTAAATAAGGAGACACTGTTTCCACTGGCCGGAGGGGTTGGTAATCAGAGGACACAGATTTAAGGTAATTGGCAAAAGAACCAGGGGTGAGATGAGGAGACATTTTTTAACGCAGTGAATTGTTATGATCTGGAATGCACTACCTGAAAGAGTGATGGAGGCAGATTCAGTAGTAACTTTCAAAGGGGAATTGGATAAATATCGGAAGGGGAAAAATCTGCAGGGCTATGGAGAAAGGGCAGGGGAGTGGAACTAATTGGATAGCTCATTTAAAGACCTGGCACAGGCATGATGAGCCGAATGGCCTCCTTCTGTGCTGTATCATTCTATAAGTCTATAAACAGCACTGCTGTTGTCAGATATGGGCCACCATTAGACAAATAATTCCAGCAGTGGCAAAAAAAAATTAGCAACATCATAGCCAGCATAAAATTAAAAGAAAATGCATGGATAAAGATTAATGCAAATTTTATCCATTCCACCAGTAACGGTGGGGGCAAAACTGGGCCATGAAGCATTCATTTTGTAGGCGCTACACGGACACCTAAGCCCCGAAAATGGTGTCTGAGGTGCGCGCACACTTCCGACGTGAGGCCCGCAGGATGCCATCTTGCTAAAGGAGCTTGCGCGTGCACACCTAACGAACGCTGGCAACATGTAGAGTAGGGTGATTATGACGCGAATCAATGTGCAACGCTGGTACGAAGCAGCCATCGACATTTTGGAACTCCACACTCCAGCCAATGCATTGGGCTCAATGTTAAAACAGAACCGGGAAGGGGGCAGGGGAATCAATTTGAGGTCAGGAAACCCATTAGTACAGATATCCTGGACGTCCTTACGATTTTGACATAAGGATGTTTTTTATTTTTTTTTTGTCGGTTTCCCGTCCGGCTGACCGACTGATCTCAGTTGGACGGGAGACCAGCCAGGGAGAGGATGTCTTCAGGTAAGTCTTTGTTTGTATGGATGGGAGGAGGAAAATGGGCAAGGGGATCGCAGGCTGTAAGTAGACACGGGCCAGGCGGCGTTGATCATTGAGGGTCGGGGTCGGGAGGTCGGGGTCGGGAGTCAGCAATCGGGGAGGAGGTGGGGGGGTTAGTCTGTCCAGGTAGGCTTGTTGGACCTGGGGAAAGCACTCCTGCTCCTCCGGGCCCACACCTATGCCTTTCTAGGCACTTACCTCGCCTCCTTTCACGAGGCGTAAAACAGAAGGCCCGGGAATCCCGGACCCGGGATTGAAATCGGAAAGTAGTGAAAAATGGAGGCCTGAAGCCTCCTTGAAAAGTTTTAAGGCCTGACCCTCTTCCTGGGAGTGGTTTGGCCACCCACTCCTCGTCCCGCCCCCGTGAAAACCAGAAATGGGTGAGTTGGAGGTGGGTCTGAAATGGTGGCAATTTTCAATGCCCGCCCCCAAGCAACTCGTTTTTTACTTTTAAAATCGAGCCCATTGTCTTAACCTCACACAGCTGAACAGGACTTAAAAGGCATGAAGAACCCCCCCACCAACGCTATTTGTAGGGATCATGCAAGAGTTACAGGTTAGATGCTGGATTATTTATTCTGGCTGCTGGTGTGATTGAACGTGATTTTGGAAGTTTCCTATACTTGGCTAAAGTTGTAATATTCTGTAGACAGTGGTCTAGCTGGTCTTGCAGTACTGTTAGTGGCAATTAAAAAGAGCGTGCTGGAAAAAGTTGCTTCCAGACATGGGTTGCTCTGGGAATTGAACATGACTTGGAGAATGAAGAGAGGTCACTCAGAGTAGGACAAGCCGCTAGAAGAGGAGGGAGGAGGAGGAGGCAGCGGTAGCACAGGGCACTCAGCAGGAGGCCATATCCAACGAGGGTCTTCATGGACCAATTCTCTTACCTCAACTTCAGCAACGACCAGTGCATCAGACGGCTGCGGTTCACTAAAGGGATAGTGACTGAAATTTGTCAACTGCTACAGCACAACTGCAGCCTCAGAGCAGAGCAAGGACAGCATTGCCTATGGCTGTCAAGGTAACCGTGGAGCTTAATTTTTATGGCTCTGGCTCCATGCAGGCTGTTGCTGGAGATATAAGCAACATCTCGCAGTTTGCAGTGCACTGCTTTATAAGAGACGTTACTGAGGTTCTGTACACACGCAGAAACAGATTCATCTCATTCCCTCTTGACAGAAGCAAGCATGAGGGTTTGCTCGCATTACAGGGTTCCCCATGGTGCAGGGTGCCATTGACTGCATGCATATTGCATTGCGTGCTCCACTTCTGAAATCGGCCATATTAATCAATGTGCAGCTGGTGTGCAACCACACGCAGTGCATCATGCAGGCCAACGCGTGCTATCTTGGCAACAGTCATGATTCTTTCATCCAGCAGCAGTCCTCCGTGCCATCTATATTTCAAACAGCATGGCAAGTCAAAGGACAACAAGGGTTATCCCCTTCATGAAATGACTCATGACTCTGGTCTGGAACGCACGCACACGTGCACAGCAGGCCTACAACGAGAGCTATGCTGCCACGTGGAACATCATAGAGCACACCATCAAGGTCCTCAAACAACGCTTCAGCTGCCTGGACCGCTCTGAAGTACGCAGCTGAGCGGGTATCAAGATTTGCCGTTGTATGCTGCATGCTGCATAACCTCGCCATTATGAGGGAACAGTCCTTGCCATCGCCTGTCAAGCGAGAACCTGAGCAACAGGCGCAGGAGGAAAAGGAAGTGCAGCAGGAAGAGGCAGGAAGGCAAAAAGGCCGTGTCTGCCAGGGCTCTGCGTGATCAGATTATTAATGAGCGATACCAGTAACCTCAACGGCACCTCCCCATTCACCAACAGTCCCACACTCCTTACCTTTCCTCTCTCACTGACCATCACGTCATCCTCCTTATGATTACACATTGCTTCCACAGCTCATCGCAGAAATAAAAACCACCACCAAATGCAAAGTCAAATCCACATTTATAAATTAATGCATGAAATTATGCAAACAAAATGATACCATTCAGCCTAGTGCATTACCTTAGTACATGTCATTTGTGTGTTTTACCTTTCCTAGCGCTCCTACGAGGTGCATCCCCAGTGGTGGAAGGCTGCTGACCTTCAATTGAGGAGAGTGTGGATGGTCTTGGAGGATGACCTCGAGCAGCTCTGGGCCTAGAGGGCTCTTCAGACGGCACCATCTTGGCCTGGCTGCAGCAGTCTGAGCCAGCTGGCTGACCGGTAACAGCAAGGGCACTGGCAGAGTGGCAGGGGTGGGAGCAGGAATGCTGTCATCATGAGAGAAGACAGCAGGTTCGTCTTCCACGCGCCACTGCCACTCTCTCGGGGCAGCACCTCAGCACTCCAGGTGGTCTGCTGGAGAACAGATTGCTGGAATGCTGTGATGCCCTGGAAGCCCCTTCAACATTGGTACCCAGAGCCATGATAGTAGCAGTCTAAGCTTCCAAGGCAGCAGTCAGACCTTTGATGGCAGATGTTTGTACTGCAATGGAAGCTGTGTGACATCGGTCATCAGACGTTGGATCATGGTGGGTTCCACAGGTGTGCTGATGGAGGTGGCCACCCATTCCATGTGGGAAAGGATGGGCTCCAAACTCTGTGCAAAGCCCTGTGCCAAGTTGGAGCTGGACTCCTCCATGCCTCTTGACATTGTGCGCAGGCTTTCTGGCAGGCTTTCCAGTGCACCAAGTATTTGGTTGTGTACGCCCATCAGCCTTCTTCTGTAGCCTAGCCCATTGAAGTCATCATCTGACTCCTCGGCAGCAGAACTAGTATGCGACCTCGCCCTCCGGCAAACTGGCACCTGCGATATCAGTTCCCCTCACCCCGGCTCCTACGCACTTGTGCCCTGTGTCTCATTACATGCAGATCCCTCCTCTATCCTAGCCTCTAAAGTATGCAGAGTCAGTCTCTGAGCTGGTGGCTGCGAGTGTAAGATTGAGTGACAGTGTGACTGCATCATCACTGTCATCGTCCTTTGCCTCCTCTGACTGGGGAGGTTCCAGTTCTTGGGTATCTGAAATAACAAAGGGACACGAGTTGAGTTGTGGTGAGGGGAGAGGAGAAAGTAAGACACGCACGCTTACACCATCTGCAGCACGAGAGTCAGAAAAGATTGTGGGATGAGGGAGAAGTAGGAAGCGAGAAGGAGGATTAGGTATGAAGAGACCCTCATCATCAATACCTCCAGCATCGCCAGTGGCCACGGCCTCAGCGATGGCCCTTCCAATGATGGACAGCACTCTCTCCTCCAGGGGGTTAGGATATGTAGGCGCGCCTGTCCTCCTCCAGTTCTTTCCTACTGCCTGTTGTTATGTGCCACCTTTTCCTGCAAGAAAGAGGGAAGTGTGTCGGTGAGTGTCCTGCAAGATGTTTGGGTGATGTGGCTGTCATAGTTGACCAGCTGCCAGTCTATGTGACCTGAGAGTTGTGGGTGTGTGGCTTGCACCAGTGTAATGTGTGAGAGTGAGATGAAGAGTTGAGTACTGATTGAAAGAGTTTGTTGGTATGTGGATGAAGGGGGATGTAGTGCGTGGAACAGTGGATGAGGCTAGTGGTGTAATGGTAGGATATGCCACTTGAAAGTTGAACTCACTCACCTCGACCACTCGTGTCAAATCATTGAACTTCTTCCTGCACTGCATCAATGTTCTTGGCGCTATGCTCCTGGCACTCGTCCGCTACTTCCTCCCACTGCCTCTTCAGCACACGTCTGGAGGGCCTCCTGCCTCTCTGCGGATGTAGAATGCTCCTCCTTCTATCCACCTCTTCCACCAAGACCTCTAATGCATCATCCAAAAACCTTGGTGCATGCTCTCTCGCAGGCACAGCCATTCTTCACTATATTCCAGTGAAGATTTACTTCCCAATGGACTTCCAGCATTCCTGCTGCCACAGTGCACCTTCCCTTTAAGAGGTGCTAATCATTCTGATGTCGAGGCCGCCTACTGATGCGTGCAGGCAATCAACAGCGCAGCTAGTGTTGGCTGCACGCAGCAACTATTGAAATCATCAGGCAGCACAAATGTTACTGCAGTTATTCTGTTTGGGTATGGAATAACATTATGGCCCCAAAAGTCTGAAATGGGGCATATCTTGATGTAAGTGCCAAGATGCACCCACTGGAAACCACACCAATGACCTAGGTGGACTGAGATCAGAGATTCCCCAATTTGCCTGCCAATGCAGCATCCACACCACTAGGGGCACCTACCATAGAAAACAAACCAGAAAGTCTGGAGTAGGTGACAGTCCTGGGTGGGCGGCTTCTCCTGGAAACATGAAGAAACTATGCCCAGTGGCCACGGGCCTCAATCTGGGCCCGGGCCCTCAGGTGGTCCCCACTTCTACCCCTGGTCAGTGAGAAGAGAAGAGGAAAGTAAAAGACTGTTTCACAGAACAAAACCACAACTGGAACGAGTATGGCTGAACACACACAAATCTGACATACATTATAAATAAGTAATTTTAAGACTTTGGTCCTATCCCAGGGATCAGATAAGACACATTAATCAAACTTGCTGTTTGGGTTCCATGACAGCATCTCAGCCTGTTGCTTAGGTTACAACCTTGAAACCATACACTGACAAGCGACACTCATCTCCTTTACTAACACTGCTGCTCCCAATGTAATGAACCATCTATAAATCATCTTCTCACAAACCATAATTATTACAGAATTCAACTGGCAGTTACTCAAACTGCAAAGATAGAAATTGACTGACCTATTGCCCAGAAACAACAGTGGTGCAGGAAATGCAATTTGACAAAGCATACATTTTAGCTGCAAACTGTGGGACGGAGAAAATAATTCAGACAAGTTTGAGAAACTCCTACCCCTCTCCATAATTTTTTACTCCCAGTTTTCCCCCCTTCATCTCCTGAAGTTCTAACATGTGCCAGAGTACATCCCAGCAGCTCTCCAGAACATTACTTAAGTAACAATTCTGTGTGTATGAGCTCAGACAATATCAGCAAATTAACCAGGCCTGTATCCATCTGTGCATTTTCCAGCAGGAGTCACCGGACAGTGATTATGAGGAACCTTGGTAGATTTTCACCACCACCTAACTCAGAAATACTGAACACACCATTACCATTCCAGCTGAGATCAATTTGCTCAGTAGACCAGCGGTCAAACCTGGGACTTTCCCTGTACGGATGGCTCACACAAGAATGGACATTTGCATAAGGTACCCAAGGAATGCTGGCATTGGTGAAACTATAACCCAGTGGGTCAGCCAATTTGGGAGGGGAGAGGAAAGGGGTGCAAACTAGAGAAAGGAAAGACACATTAAATTATTTATCCTGACAAGTCCTACATATCTCATGCTGATTAATGGAAAGGTGCTGTGATCATATTCATTTCTGATTAATGCAAAAGTGGCTAAGGGACTCACTAAACACCCTTTAAACCTGATCAAAGAAAGTTACAATGTTTGCTGTAATATCATGCACATAAATATTAGGGATAAGTATTTAGGCTTCAGCCTCAGAATTCAGAGAGTCATAAAGCCAAAGTCTTACCCTGAAAAAATAAGACCAATGTGTCTGGAGCCCTCAGGTCAGATAAGTCATTCCAACCCAACGTCAACTACCAGAAAAATATGCATAGTTTTTCCTTCTCCCTCCCCTCTCCCACGCAATCGGGGATCATATTCACTAGCCAAGGGTCGTTGACCCATATCCTGCAGCATGCCATCAGGAATTGGACACATACATGATCAATGTATGATATATGTACAATGCTGCAGCGTCTACAAGTGATCTGAAACAGTCCAATTTTGTCCTCTTCGGTTTGCCATCCATCTGTGATTCAGAAATTCTTGTTTCTTAAATGATTCCCATACCAAATACAAATTAGGTTGTCGTGGCCTTACTGAAAACAGAGTACATCTCCAATAAGTGATCACATGAAACTGTCATGAATAGTGCATCATCAATAAACATTTTTTAGCCATTGGAGAGATAACATCACCTTTTCTTGGTACAATTTTTGAAGCCAGGCAGCACATCCCCTTTCATCTTCAGGAATCTCTTCCAGTGGGATTCGTCTACAAATAGAAAAGAACTGTTAAAATGTTTTAAAAACAAGTACATGGTCATTAAATCTTAATATAAATCTGAAACACAACACCAATAGATGAGTCTCCTTTCATTTGTAGCCTAAAAAACTAATTTTCTAGTACTGAAACTTTCAATGGAGTTAAGAAGAAAGAAAGAGAAAGATTTGCATTTTATATGGAGCCTTTCAAGACCTTCAAAGCGCTTTATAGCCAATAAAATACTTTAGAAGTGCAGCCACTGTTGTAATGTAGGAAACAAGGCAGCCAATTTGCGCACAGCAAGGTCCCACAACAGCAATGTGATAATGACCAGATAATCTGTTTTAGTGACGTTGGTTGAGGGATAAATATCAGCCAGGACACCAGGGAGAACATCCATCCTCTTCTTCAAAATAGTGCTACAGGATCTTGGGATCTTTTATATCCACTTGAGAAGGCAAATGGGGCCTTGGTTTAACATCTCATCTGAAAGACAGCACCTCCAACAGTGCGCACTCCCTCCATACAGCACTGAGGTGTCAAACTGGAGTACATGCTCAAGTCTCAGCAGTGAGACTCGAACCCACAACCTTCTGACTTACACTATTTACTTTGCAGTGATAATAGTGGGTCTGGCTGAAAAATTCCAAATTATCCTGTGCACAAAATTCCTTTTTGCCTTGCCTTGTAATCCAGCAATGTGATTTTTGTCCTTGTCCCAAGATCTCTCCACACTATCCCCAAGTGAGGCTAATCCATTCCCAGTCCTTTGGCAGTATTTCTTGGAACCTCATCTAATGAACAGTCCCACATGAAATGTCAACCTCTCTCTTGTGTCAATATTAGCTCATTAACAGGAGTTATATTACCCCATTTTTCTGCTCTTTCTGTATATCCTTTTATATTCCTCCTTTTCAAATCTTTATCCATTTCCCTTTTAAAAGCATAGCATTCCAAAACAGATCACAATTTATTACTCAGGTAGGGGAAGATTTCTTTCAAGCTCTCATTCTTGTTTGAGGTTTAAAAATTATGTACTCACATCCTCTAATTCTGCAATTAGTTTAAGTGAAGCAGTTTAATTGAACCACTGACCGTTCAAAAAAAAAACATAGGTCGGGAAATTCCTCAGTGATTCTCCCACTCCACTGGTGTTACTTTGCCAGAAGTGCGGTGGAAATCCCGTTTTGCACGCATTATTCGGATTTCCGCCGGTCTTTCGGCAAAGTAACACTGGCGGAATTGGAGCAGCTCCAAGGAATTTCCGAGCCATAATAGGATTAGGAAAAAGGATGTGGGTTCACGTCCCATTCCAGAGACTTGAGCACAACATCTAGGAATGCTGCTTCAATGCAGTACCGAGGGAGTGCTGCACTGTCGGAGGTGTCGTCTTTCGGATGAGATATTAAAACCCTATCCGCCCTCTCAGATGGTTGTAAAAGATCCCATGGCACTATTTCAAAAGAAGAGCAGTGGAGTTCTACCCGGTGTTCTGGCCATTATTTATCCTTCAACTAACATTAAAAACAAATTATCTGGTCATTATCTCACTGCTGTTTGTTTGTGAGATCTTGCTGTGTGCAAATTGGCTGCCATGTTTCCTACATTAAAACAGTAACTACACTTCAAAAGAACTTTGTTGGCTGAAAAGTGCTTTAGGATGTGAAAGGCGCTATATAAACACAAGTCATTCTTTTTTCTTTTTAAGCGATCATGGAAGAACCAAACTGATAAAATGCTCCTGGAATGCAGTTTTGGTGAAGCATTGTATGAAGAGACTTTTTTTTAGAAGCTGCACAGTTAACGCACTTTAAAGTTGAGACTTTTCACAAAACCCATAGGATGATCATCAGTTTCAATGGCCTGATTTTACTGAACCTCCCATAAAAGCATGGACAACAAATGGACACAAAAGTGAAAAAAAAAAAATCACAAAACCCAAAAATAAGCCATGTTAGAAGTAAATCACCTGATCGTTGTCAGATTATGGGTAGTATTAACTTGAACTCCCATCTGATGAGATCTGGGCTCAGAGTAAATTTATTTCACATAGGGCTCAACCATTTAGAAAGAGGCATTCACAAGTGTGCACTCTTTCAAACAAGTGCTAGAGGTCTCTTATATCCCCTTCTTCCAAAATACCTTGGCAGCTTCAAGTTTAACAGGAACCTATGAAAATAGCTTGAGTTGGAGGGAGAAAATTGCACTAATGTGCATTTTTTTCCTTAAAAATGCAAGATTATACTTATAATCTAGCATAAAAATACTAGTGCAAAATACATGTTCCTGTGTCCATGAAACTACCAGATACTGACAGTAAGCATTGAAGAACAAATCTCCTGGTAGAATACATTGCCTGCTGTGTTTCACCCAATTTCACCCTTTTAAAAAGACAACGGTGTTTGCCAATATTTTGGGGAATTTGAAGGGGAAGAAGAAACACAAGTGTCACTTTCATTACAAATTATCTGAATCAATAATGCATAAATGTGATTAATCTTATGTCATATCATAGATATGATGTGGAGATGCCGGTGATGGACTGGGGTTGACAATTGTAAACAATTTTACAACATCAAGTTATAGTCCAGCAATTTTATTTTAAATTCACAAGCTTTCGGAGATTTTCTCCTTCCTCAGGCAAATGTTTCAAGAGCTCCTTGAAGCCTACGCATTTATACATATAGAACAATACACCATGTATTGTTCTATATGTATAAATGCGTAGGCTTCAAGGAGCTCTTGAAACATTTGCCTGAGGAAGGAGAAAATCTCCGAAAGCTTGTGAATTTAAAATAAAATTGCTGGACTATAACTTGGTGTTGTAAAATTGTTTACAAATATCATAGATAGGTATGATTGCAAAACAAAAAAGGTTTTCAAACACCAGCATGAAGGTCAAGGTCTCTCTATGAGGACTCCACAACAACGTACAAGGAAAAATGGTTGTGCAACAGTTGTGCAAATCACATGCACTCTAGCATCTTACCGAACGTGCAGATCTGCATGGTATTTTTTCCCATGTAAAGTTCCTAGCAATGTTGGATTTTCACCATTTCTGAAATTGAGTGTAGCATCATACACAGCTGGAACTAGAGGAAACAACTCCAGGTGAAAACAAAGCAATACATGTCATATATAATCCATCTTATAATTGTAAATAGCTCCAGTTAACTAAAACCAATAATAAATACAAATGGATCAGGTCAATAAAAAGTGAAAAGGCAAAATGGACCCAGTCACAAAATCGCATGTCTGATGTATTTCACTGCAGGTTAATCATTTTGTTGTGGCAAAGTCTCAAGACAATGAAGTTTATAACTAGGGTATTTTGTGGCTGTGATGTTTTATTGTTTTTTTGCGGCTGTGATGTTTTATTGTTTTTTTGCCTGTAACAAATTTGACGTTTTATCAATGCTTTTATAGATATAGATATATATATATATATATTGCTGCAATTTAACTTTATATAAATATATATATATATATATATATATATATATAAAGTTAAATTGCAGCAAAAAGAAGTGAAACCTAAAACCATTATATAATCAGCCACACATTCATCAGCCTGGGGGAGCAAAAATGAAAACAAGGATGACTTTGGAACAGTCAGGGACGGGAGCTTGCATTACATTTCTGTATGGATTACTTCACATTCCTACTTCTGAACTGGCTTTTAATCTGCCGATCATTAGTACCAAAACTAAAAGTTCACAAAGAATCTATCAACAGTCAGGCATTGCAAGCAGCACTCGAGGTGGTTGTCCCCCCTCCCATAGGAGCTGCTAGCCAAAAAAAGACCACGGTCCATCTAGTTTGCATTCTACGATCCTGATAGTCGCAAGATAAACTATGTTTGGCAGTAAAATTTATATTTTATTGGGTTAACCTGAAAATGAATAACCCAGTTGATTGTTAAAGGCCAAATGATACCCCTGTAAGCCAGACCTTGCAAACCATGCAGACTGGGTTCGAAATTACATTGTCGACAGATGTTTTTATGCATTTCAAGAGTAGCGCACTGCAGCTCTCGTACACTTTTATTACAACATTTGCATCCTTACCTACATTCCTTAGACATTGCACTGTGAGTGCGAAGCCTTTTGTTCGAGGGAGCAGGTGGTACTTTAGCTTAGGTAAACCTTTGGCTTCAGCCACCTGCATGCTGATCTGGTGTTTTTTCTCTGTAAATCGTGTTCCCTCACAGTGAATCAGAAACTGCAAGTCAGTCAGGGAAGATATCAAAGCCAGTAAGAAGAAGTGGTTAAGAATATGCTTAAAACTCCTGTAGATGCTACTGTAGAAAACTATGCTGCCAATCATCTTATAGCCAAAAAAAATGCCCTCAGTGCCAGATACTAGATTCTTACTTTGCTGCAAGCAAAATCTAACCTGTGTTTTCATGGAAATGCTGAGGCCCTTTAAGTAATTTCATATGAAGTATTAAAATAATACTCTCTCAATAGCTTAAGCCAGAAGGCATATTAAGACACCAGTTTAGGCAATAAAGTGAAAGCTCACTGCCAACGTTTAATTTTTGTGAATAGTGTGAAGATTGTATTAAAATAGGACTGGAGTGCAGTCATTTGAGCTTTCACTCCTGCTAATGGGAGCTTTTTTAAAAAAGCAATGTGGCTACAGACTTTGTTCTGGACAGCCTTTCCACCCAGACAGTGCGCAACAGAACAATTTGTGGCAGTCCATCCGAAGTCTATTGAATTTCTGATTTAAATTCAATGTGCTCAGACTATTGCACTGCACTGCAAAATCAAATGTAATTTTACCACTAGTGGGCACCAGATTATAATCACCATCAGCACTAATGTCAATGTGAAGGTTAGCCAAATTTCTTGAATACATTTACTTTTTGAAATAAAGGAGTTTTCAATTGAAACATCCACAGGACTGCACAAGCTCCTTGCATTTAGTACCTCTTTGTTTGAAATAGATTACTAGTATTATCAGTTGTTAACAATTGTCAGAACATCATGAAAACATTTTCTCAGATATCTTAGGAGTGGGCTCATTTATACCCTTTATATTCTTTTTGACAGAAGTGCTTTTCTGTTTGATCATAAAACCCTTGGTACACAGTCACACTTTTACAATCATGGCTACAATCATTATAGGCAGAGATAAGAAATTGGCTGACGGGTAGAAAACAATGGGCACTTGTTAGAGTGCGAAGAAGTATAAAGTGGGATTATCAGGACTCACTGGTGGGACCACTACTGTTTCTAATTCAGATCAATGACTTGGATTCCGAAACTGAATGCAAATTAGATTATACCTAACTAGGAGGGGCAACGGAATCAAAGGAGACATTTCAGAAATTAAGACAAAATAAGTAAGTGGGCAGAAGACATTTAATGCACACAAGTATAAAGCACTTTCAATAGGAAGGAAAAATCTGCGACACATGTACTCCATGAATGGTGCTGTAATAGCTAAGGATGAAGTTGAAAGAGACCTAGGAACCTTAGTTGACTCGACACTCAACATGTCCAACCAATACAGAGTAGCAATCAATAAAGCCAATAGAATCTTGAACTACATTGAGCTAGCATCAACTGCCTTTTGTGGAAGAGAGTTCCAAACTTCTACCACCCTTTGTGCATAGAAGTGTTTCCTGACTTCACTCCTGAAAATCCTGGCTCTAACTTTTAGGCTATGTCCCCTAGTCCTAGACTCCACAACCAGCAGAAAAGTTTTTCTCTATCTAACCTATCAGGTAGATTTTAAGGCACATCTTAAAGGAGGAGAGAGGGGTGATGGGGCAGAGGGGGTTAGGGAGGGATTTCCAAAGCTTAGCGCCTAAACAGCTGAAGGCACAGTGGCCAATGGTGGAGCGACGGAACTGGGGGATGCGCAAGAGGCCAGAATTGGAAGAAAGAGTTTTCGGAGGTTGTAGGGCTGGACGAGGTTGCAGAGATAGGGAGGGTTAAGACAGTGGAGGCATTTGAACACGAGGATGAGAATTTTAAAGTCGAGGTGTTGATGGACCTGGAGCCAATGTAGGTCAGCAAAGGAGTCTAATTGTGGAGGACGAAGGTATGGTAGGGATAATTTCCTTTAGCAAAAAGTGGACATTGACACGATGGGCCAAATGACCTACTTGTGTCCTGTAGGCTACTTCTTTTTAAAGAGTATAAACACAAAGTTTCATAAAGAGGAGAAACCTTTTCTAATTAATTAGTATGCATAAATAGGGTCCAGTTACAATGAAATCTCTATTATTGAAGATCGACTTTAAAATCAACACCATGCTTAAAACATATTCCTCACTGGAACTGGAGTGCTCTCTATTGAAGTCAGCAGCTCTGACCAGTACTGTAAGAAGTGCCAACTGGATTATTGGAGAGGAGCACATACTGCCTATCTCTGTAACTGGAGGCCTGTAGCTGTTAGATTTCCTCAGGCGTGTGGCACATCTAGAAGCTGGATTCTTATGTGGGTGAGTTGATTGATAAACTGTGCAGTACCATTTAATCTTCCCAGCAGCAGCAATGGAGGGGAGTGCTACTGGAGAGGAGTGGCACAGGCAGGTGGGGAATGGCACAGCCAACAACAGTGTACATTAATTTTGGGGCTCAATTATCTTTCCATTGCTAATAATCCCCATGTGGTCCTCCCCATAATGTAGAGGAGAGAGATTCCAGTGAAGTATAGCTTCCCATGATTTGATCTCCAATTTACTTCTTAATGCTACTGTAACTGCAGTAAATAGAGCAATTAATTTGATTTAGGAAAATGTGAATATATTCACACTGCACAATGCTACATTTTAACCATCTTAGTTAACAAAAGTTTTTACTTTACAATAGGGTATTTCAGAATAGAGAACAGCCCAATTCTGCAGAATAATTAACTGGAGAAAAAAATTGGGATTAATCAAGAATTCTAATACGACATCATCAAGTGGCTAAGTGATTTTACAGTGTTATTTTTAGTCATTATTACAGGAAACCCAGTTCTGAATTTTCTGATGTGAGCACTGTACCTACCCAAAAGATTTCTGGGTAATCCCGGAGATTAAGCAAACTCTGGACTACGTTTTTACGATCTTCCTCCCACTGTCGCTTGCAAAACACTATCTCCAGAAAATACCACATCCAACCAATCAGAGGAACGTAAGCCAGCTCCTTTTTTGCAAGCACTTTTGAACTCTACACAGGAAAACAAAATGTTACATTAACACCAGTGATGTTCCAAGGTATAAAATCCTTAAAAATGATCAACAAAGTATAGGAGAGTAGTCAAAGCATACATGGGCCTTCAAGGCAATGGTAGGTAAATATTGAATTTGGGAAGAGAGAGGAGGCCTATTTTAAATGGGACCAGTAGGGGTGGCACTGGGAACCCCAGTGTCACCAGCCAGAAATCAGTACAAGGAGTGTTCCTCTAGGAGGGCACCACTAGCAAAATAATCTAACCTGAGGTCCAATCCAACTGAAAGAAGCATAACATAAACCTAATCAGTATTTTATTACTGTGGTCAATTATACAATTAACGTCCTCGAGCTTACCAGTGGACACTGCATACTCCCTCTCCAGGGCCACCCGGGCGTGGACATGACCACGAAAGAGAGGTAGACAGACAAAGCGACCCTCCCACGGGTCCCATGCACCCTGAACCTGTGGATGGCTGTTTCTGGCCATGTCCAGGAACAGACCCATGAGGCCCTACGACTTGCCCGCCCCTTAAACAGCAGGACTCATCTGAGATAGGAACCCAGGAGCTCTCGCATTTCAATCAGTGAAATTCCCTAAGTGAGAATCGTACCACTAGACCAATGAGCCTCTGGCAAGAGGAGGAGAGGTAAAAACAAGGGTTGCTAAAATGCTGCCTATGCTCCAAAGATTCAAGAGCAACTTCAGAAATAAAAAAAAACTAGGGCCATTTTTTTCACCTTTTAAGTCACTTCTGCAGTTAACTGACAATTCTACAAGGTTAGGATCTTAAAAAAAAGTTGATATTTGTTTCATTGTATCCTGGAGCAACATTTGGCAACCTGCTACTTTAACATATTCAGAGATTTTTAGGCCAGAAACTCTGAACACTAGCTGCACAACAACCATTCTGGCCTCCATACATTCATGCACAATACAAACTCTTAAATGCTTTGCATCTTCATTTAAAGCAAGATTTTTTAAAATTGCACCAGGAGACACAAAGTGGGTAATTTTAAACTTCACCGTCTGGGCGGTAACCTGGTAGAACGGATCGTCCATCTGTTAGAGAACTTCCCAATATTCATCCCACTGAATACAATGGGATGAAAAATCAGACGCATTCAATACAGGGCAGGCAATCTGCTCCACCACATACTGCCCAGTTGAAAATTACCCCCAATTAGTGACAGGATCTCACAACTACTTGCACCCTGCTGTTCATAAACAAGAAAAACTGTTTTGCAAGATAAAAAATGTCCCATAGCATCTCCTATAATAGATATTCATCTTTTACTAAACAGTGGGTCAGCTGCAGCAATTTAGCGTGTGTACTCGCATCATTCTTCACACCAAGGCTCCTGGTAATCTGAGCTGGAACTCAGAATTGAACAGCAGACATCAGCGGTGCAAATACAGTGAATGGCACATTCCTTACACTGATCTCTACTTTGAAATCACTTCCACAATAATTGCTACTTTGATTTTTTTTTTAAAAACACACATTTGTTTCTTTACAAATTGCCAAAACATTGGACCAAAAAAAAGTCACAAATAAAATTTCATATAATCTAATAAGCAAAATTTCATGGTGGCATCAACTTTATATCATAACCACAACTTGCATTAATTTAGTGCTTTTAATGTAGAAAAACGTCCCATGGCGCTTCACAAATGCATATTCAGGCAAAAACGGACACCGAGACAAGTTGGGGGGTGGGGGAGAAAGAGGGTTGCATTGCAGAAGAAGGTTAGAGGTGTGGTGCGGGGTGGGGGGTGTGGTGCGGGATGGGGGGTGGGGGGGGGGTGAAGAGGCCATGAAGCAATTTCAACACGAGGATGAGAATTTTAAATTGGAGGCGTTGAGGAACCAGAAGCCACTGCAATGATAAAGTTCTATACAAAAAAAATGCAAGTCACCCACAAAATCCAGCAGACATAGTCTATCGGTCACTATCGTTGACTATTTTTCAGCTCTATACATAAATGCATGTTTCAAAATAATATTAGTTTTGGTTAATTAATAATTGATATGAGTACAAGATTAACCACTACTGTGGCACCACTAACTTGTTTAATGAATTCTCAACATGGACTGAACATTCAAACCCTCCCAAGCCCCAAATGCAATCTAAACAGTGGAAAATCTACAACTTATGTAGATAAATTAATCATAATGCCTTTTCTCCGATACACTCCCCTATAGTCAAGTGCTACAGTGACACCCAAAAGCAAATGTGCTACTTGGGTACTAACTGATTTAATATATCATAGCATTGTGGTAGTGTGAGCAACAGTACAAACCAGAAATAGTCTCCTTTGGCAGATCTACAGTGGGTAGAGCCCAGAATATGCTCTAAACTTCCCACCTCCCCCATCCCTTCAGCTATCTCCCTCAATTTGCTCCGTTCCCAAGTCTCTGCAACACTGTGTGCCTTCAGCCCTACTTCTTCCCCCTCCCACAACAGAAACGCTAGCCTCTTACTGCTCCTTTTTCCTATAAATTTTGCTTGATGCTAGGTTCATCACAAGAGAATTTAAGAGTATAAAATATGCAAATAAGCAAGCAAAGATGGCTGTAATACAGGGGAAACATTCCCATGGAAATAAACAGGTCAAGCATACAAAAGCTAGTGAAAGAGGAAGTCATAACGACAAAGGAATCAGGTATTTTTGGAAAAGGAGAATATTATCCATGAATTTCATGCAGTTGAGTTGATTATGTTGTTAACTGTTTATGCCCTCTGGTGGGAGATGCTGCACTGCACTATTTTTGTAAAGTATAATTTGATTTACTGCAAATGAATGAAACACTTGGCAAAATTAGGCTCATTTCCATTCACCAAGAAGCAGGAAAGAGAACAGGAATATCTCATCTCACCACTCATAACTTATTTCAGTTCATTGACTACACACTGCTATTGTGGTTATCTTGTTAGACCCTGAACTGAATTCACATCACTAATATGAAACAGTCTGCTGGGTTACTGGGGCCAGGAACTATGGCAAACGGTATCTTTAGTGAATCAGTGAACAAAAAAGTTCAGAAAACAAAGGCGTAGCTGTCCCTCACCCCAAAAGAAGTAATCCCATTAAAATGGTCTCTCATTAAGGGGCAGCATGGAGGCACTCAGAATTGAGACACCACAGTTGTAGCTTGTGGCTTTGCTGAGGTCACAGGAAGCTGGAAGAAGGGGGAGAAAGAGAATAGGGAGAAGAAAAGAAAGGCATGGTCACTCCACTCTGCTTTCTGCATACCTCCTGAAGACCTTAAGACTGGCCGAGGCCCTGAAGAGTAAACTAGTCAACGTCTCAGCTCAGGATTGGTGAATAGAACTTTAAATAAAAGCAAAGCACCAACCCATTATATATATGATGTGGAGATGCAGGGGCAGTCTGTAAACACCATGTATTGTTCTATATGTATAAATGCGTAGGCTTCAAGGAGATCCTGAACATTTACCTGAGGCAGGAAGGAGGAAGTCTCCGAAAGCTTGTGAATTTAAAATAAAATTGCTGGACTATAACTTGGTGTTGTAAAATTGTTTACCATTATATATACACACACAACATATGCTGTTGCCAGAAATATTCGGTGAAACAAAACCAGAAAGTACTATTTAATTCGATCATGGCAACCTTCTGTTTCCCATGACATAAATCGGTAGAAAAACTGTTCAAAACCATCCCCACAAATTTAACTGTGTATTACTGACAGCACAGGCTGGAGTGTTTTTGGGGCATGATAAACCAGGATTCAGACCATGTTGATAAACTGCTCAAGCTCAGCTTTCACAACTTATATCATCGTAATCCCTTGTGCCATACTCTCCAGCCTGTTCATTATCACATGTATAACATGCTTGGTTTATGGCTAATGATGGTGGCCAAATACAGATTTTTCCAGTTCAAGCGCAAGGACACTCTTGCATCCCAGGCGAGAATGATAATTACGCAGGATCGTACCCACATCCCGATGCAGTTCAACACTTGTTTGTACACCAACCCAGATCTAAAGTTTAAATGGAATATGAAAAGAATCTAATTCCTGACTCAGCAGAGCAACAGAAAAAGGCAGACACCTGAAATTTTGAAAAACAAGCCAGAAAAATATTATATAAAATATTTGTTTTTAATTATAAAGAACAATGTGAAACTGGAAATACATAGGAAGTAGGAAAAAAACACTGGGCTTCCCCTCACCCCATCAATATAAATTAAGAGTAGGGGGAACTTTGCATAGTTTTCACAATGGAAGACTTTAACACATACAGTATCTATTTCACAAGATGTACATTATAAGGAGGGCAATTGTATCAGTTTATTAAAAGCAGCCCTATTTAGAGGTACGTACAAAATCAGATGATTTCAAAAGGTCAGCAAATGCCTTGATTTTGCTATAGTCTCTTTTGCTTATCCTCATTTACTAAGTGATATCCATTTTGTCCATCACTCAGCAAGCATTAAACCACTAAGATATGTGGTCCTTTTTCATCTAGTCACAGGCTACACTCAGGATACTTTGAGTCCCTTGATTTCTGACTGGATAAAAAACACGAAACACAACAACTTCTCCCAAGAAAAATATTGCTCCCTTCTCAAATGATAGAGAAAATAAAATTACGATCTATGAATTAAACCTATACTCTTTAGTGTGTGGATGCTCATTCATTTTTTTTAACTGAGCTAGAAGGCCTTCAGAAAGTTGAAACACTCCATTATAAATGGTTTGGATAGGCTAGAAAGAAAATTTTACTTCAGGGTAAAATCAATTTATCCCACAGATAAAGTGGGTCAGGAATTATCATCAGCATTAGCTTTTTTTAAAAAAAAATAAAAATGAATATAGTCCCATCTCAAGAACAACAAATATTTGCAGCAGTGTTGTCTGCCCTGGACCCAGGTCTAAATAAGCTTTATTTTAAAAAAAACACAAAGACACTGTGGAAGCGAATAATCATTTGGAAGGCTTGCTCAATAGATTGTACATGGTTTCAATATGATAAAAACGCACTTACCCCCAAAACACCAAACCTTTCACAGAAGTCCCATCCACAAAGGAAATCAATCTCATAGTTATGGTTGAGAATAACTATGGCACTCTCTTTACCATATTTAGTGTAACTCTTTCGGTCAGTGTAAAGGGTACATTCTGTGCCAGACCACCATTCCAGCAACCACACCAATTCTGCAATAAAAACACAAGTTACAGCATGAAGTACTTGCCCATCACAATCAAGTGTAACAAGATAACTGGCATGTGTATGCAGCTCTATTGGGCAATGGGAGGAAGTCAGTGTGGCCAATCATTTTACTGGCCTATTTTATATTTTAGATGGCCAACATGGGAGCTCCATGGGGCAGTGGATTAGGCACTAGACTTTTACCTCTAGAGCTGTGGCTGAATTTCGCCCAGACTGATGAGATGAAAATCTCTGACCGATGGCTGTAAATGTCCTACATAAAATAAGTTTGGGAGTCTCAATCCAATTCCTAGGGGATGTGGGCCCAAAGTAATAAATTGACCCTGATTTGGCACTAATTGAAAATCTCACTCAGAGAGGCTACAAGGCGATTGATGTGGAAAACTATAGTGTCTCACTGTTTCAATGGGGTGCTGTCCGGAGTTTAGGCTGAGGCACATTGCTGGAAAGAGCAGGAGTTGATGTCGGCACTAAGTGTACAAAACTGCAAAATCTTATATTCCCAAATATTCTTTGATTGTTCCTCCCCACCCCATACTTTCTTGAGGGCAGAGACTCATGCTAGCATACAGTCCCACCAGCATCAGTAGCCCTCCATTATCGCAACCAAGCTTCTACTGTTCAAGCATCGGCAGACTATTCAAAGCTATCCTCACTTGGTATCCATATATATGCACTTTGCAGTAAAGTTCGTGAGAATTTTGGCCAACTTTTCCCCTCCCTACAGCTTCAGAGCCTAAGGCCAATTGCATCACCAACAACCTGAGACTAGCCAACTCCATGCAGACCAGGAAACAAACCCAAAGTCTTCCTGGCCTATATTGCTCAATACCACAGTAGGCAGTGCACTTACAACCAAGCCCAGAGGGGTCTAAACTTTTCAAGCAATTCGCCAGTCATGTGTGTCACAACTTGTGAATGGATTGCACAGGCTCAAACTAATGACTTATTTGGGCCTAGCAACAGCATGAAATTGAGGCCTACTACATTCTACTATACTAGTTTTCAAATCAACTTTAGTCATATGTCAAGGCAACAACGTAAACATTCTAATGGGGTGTTGTTAAAGGGTAGGAAAGAGAGTTCCTGTGCAAAATCTGTATCTGATGATTAATCCTGTGAATTATTTAACAGCAAAATTGTCCTTGTCTGTTACTACCTACTCAGTACAAACAGCACTCCAATTTTGAATCCCTTCAATAGAGAAACACCCAACTTGTTCTCAGCGCCTGTCAGTCATAATATAATCATACCTGAGATTTCCCTATGCAGCAAGGAACATGATCATTAGAGGTGTTTTGAAAAAGTTGATAAAGTGCAATTGCATTGTGCAACCAAAATGACTACACAATGGGGTAAATTTTAACCCCCAAAAACGGTGGGTTGGGGGCAGGTGGGCAGTAAAAATACGCCCTTTTCAGAGCCGAACCATGACCCGGATCCAACCCGCCTACTTCCAGGTCTGACCCAGGCGCATTTGGATGCACACACGCTTCTGACACCCGCTGGCACTTAAAGCCGGCGGGCCAATTTAAGACTTTAAAGTAATTAATCCTGTTAACTTTTTGTGCATTGAGTTGCACAAACCATTTTAACTTGTCCTGAACGTGTTTCCCGTGGCCTCTGAAACACACAATGAAAACAGAGCCGAGTTGCAGCCAGCCCTCGTTTCGATTTTTAAACCAGTGATTAACATGCAGAAAAGGTGAGTTTTTGAAGAAGCGAAATCAGTTCTCCCAGACAAACCTATGGCTGGGAGTTCTTTGTGTTTAGAGTGAAATTTCTTTGTTTACCCTCAAAATTCTTGTGTTCAGACATATTTACTTACATTTTGGACCCCCTCAAACTGACATCATCAGGATGGGGAGGTGGGGGGGGGGCGCAATGGATCTATTCTACAGTACATCTGAGGAGGAGGCAGATCACCATCCGTGGCAGGTACGGCATGCAGTTCTGGGAGTTGCAGCTCCACAAGACAGAGGTGCACTATAAGCTATAAGGACCTGCAGAAGAGCAGAGAGGGGACCAATGGAGGGTCCGAGGTCGCAGGAAGCACTACCCACATGACAGGGTGTACAGGCAGAGACTGGGCTTCCTGGAACTTTCTGAGGAGCAGTGTTTACGCAGGCTGAGATTGAGTAGTCAGGTGGTCGTAGACATCTGTGTGCTCCTTCATGCAGAGCTGCTTCCGGCTGGGGCTGGAGGCCACACATTGCCCATCACATTCAAAGTAACCACTGCCCTCAATTTCTTCATCTCCGGATCCTTCCAAGGAGCCACCGGTGACATCTCCAGGGTCTCTCGGTTGTCTGCACGTAAGTGTATAAAGGTCACGGATGGCTTGTTTGCCAGGGCATCCGACTATGTCAACTTCCCCTGCGACGACATCAGCCAGACTGAGAGGACAGTGGATTTCAACATTCTCACTGGCTTCCCAAGGGTGCAGGGCACAACTGATTGCACACACTTAGCAATCCGAGGACCTGTACATGAGCCAGGACTGTTCATCCACCAAAAGGGATATCACTCCATCAATGCACAGCTGGTTTACAACCACCGGAAGAGATTTCTGCAGGTGTGCAGCAAGTTCCCCGGCAGCTGCCATGATTCCTTCATTTTGCGCAAGTCCAACATCCCGGCCCTCTTCCATGCACAAGACAGACTTAAGGGCTGGCTCCTTGGAGACAAGGGATACCCCCTGCAAACGTGGCTCATGACGTCTGTGAAAAACCCCACCAAGGCACAGCAGCGGTACAATGACAGTCACATCACCACCAGGTCTGTCATTGGACAAGCCACAGGAATGCTGAAGATGCGCTTCAGGTGCCTGGATCAATCTGGGGGAGCATAATAGTGGTGTGTTGCATCCTGCACAATATCATTCAGCCAAGAGGGTTACAGATGGATCAGCTCCAATGCATTCATGAAGCATCCTCATCTGCCAGCAACATTGAAGAATATGAGGAGGAGGAGGAGGAGGGGCAACCCATCGCCACAGCAGCAGCATACAAGGCTGCTCGTGATGCCAGGGAGTCACATATCTGAGGTTCTCATTAGGAGATCTGCAAAATGAAGATAGTGAACTACGCATTCCACCTGGAACAACCACCACCAACTCCAGCCCCCCCTCCCACCCCTTGCACAAAACAGTCCTTTAACCACACATACACCCATTGTAAATGCACCCAATGGGTGGCATCAAGTCTTGGCATTCAAGATGAAGCACATGAAAGCGTGCTTTCACAAAAAGGGACTCAAACATGGACAAGACGCGGCAGTGGTGGCGACAAATATAATATTTAATGTGCATGTAAGAACAAACAAATATTAATGAAAAACATGACATTTCATCAGACACCCTTGTGCATACCCTTGGTGATTACAAAACCACAACCTTCCTCTTCCTAGTGCTTCTACGTGGTGCATCCCCTATGGCTTCAGCAGAGGTAGTGGCAGGTTGCTCAGGTCCCTGCCCTGACTGCTGAGATGCTCTCGGCCTTCGCCCTCTGGGTTTTGGAGCCCATGAGGGCCCCGACAAAGACTGCTCCACCTACACCGTGCAGAGGCAGACTCGGCCACAGGGAGAGGAGGCAGCATTGCGGGTATCGGTTGAAGGGGGGGGGGGGCAACAGGCGAGACCTGGGAGCGCTTTGTGTGGAATCCCCACTTCCACTTTCGCCATCACTCCTCTCCTGGGCTAGGGCCACATCACTCCTACCACTCTGCTGAACAACAGCTTGGAGCACATCTGTGACATGTTCTAAGACCACAGCTAAAGTATCTGCCTGCCTGTTCAAGTCGGCAGAAAACTTGGCATCCTGAATCTGCACGGCCGTTGTCATGGCATGAATGGACTCATTTGTGAGCCATGCTTGAAGCTCAATGGAGGCTGCTATTCTCTCCATCACAGACATTCCCTCAATTACCAGTGCCACCATTCCAATAATGCTGGAGGTGGACTCCTCCATCCTCTCCGCTATCGTGGAGAGTGTGCATGGCACGTTTTCCAGTACTTATCAAAGGTGCAGCTGTATCTCTACCTCAACGATGGCCACCGGTTCAGCATCTGCGTCCAGCTGAGCAGAGCTTGGAGAGGAGTGTGCCCCCCGACATGGACTCTCCACAGCTGTCCCTGCCAGTGTCTGCTCGTGCTCACTTGTGAGTGGTGAATCGTCAGGTGACAACCCAACTATCTGCCTAACAGGACCTAACAAAATGCTAGTATCTGCGCTGGTGCATGGCTGTATATGATGTGATGGTGCGAATCGCCCTCTTCCATGGCACGTGCCTCATCAATCCTTGAAGGCCCTGGAAGAGAACATAAAGCAATATTAACAATCATCGCAGAAGTTACTTTGCAATGAGCATACTGAGGTGTGCAACAGGTCAATCACTGAAAACATCAACTCATGATGTGCATGAAGGATGTTAAAGTTCTGTCACCAGACATTTGCGGGTTGCCAGTTTCGCCCTCTCCAACATCCAGGCATTCAACCGTGCAGCTGAGCTCCAAGGCCTCCTCCTTCACATCTGTCAGGGGCACTATTTGTGCTCAGATTGTGGTCCCCTTCCAGTCCTAGTCCTCTTCTCCGCATTTTGCGCTCTATTCTCCGACAAGGGGAGAAAGAACAGACGTGAGGGTGACCTGGTCACTCGATGGATGCATTGCTTTGGGTGAGGCTGCCAATGAAAGAGATGCATCAGGGGGTGCGCATCAGACAGATTCATCACATTGCATCAGGATTGGGGTGAGTGGTAGTGGTGGGTTCACAAATGGGGCGGTGAGGAAGTGCACAGAAAGTGGCAGTAAATTGATAATGAGATTTTAAGTGGGTGTGAGGAGTGATGTGATGGATTAGGCTTGGCAAGACAGAGTGAGAGGGGAGGCAATGTACACCACAGGACGTAGGTGAATCAGTAACTGTACTCACTTTTCCTGACCCGGTTAAGTCATTAAAGCGCTTCCTGCACGGCATCCTCAACCATGCCACGGTGATCCTGCTATTTAGCTGCTCTGCCACCTCAAGCCAGGCCTTCCTGTTCGGGTGCGCAGTACATCCGCTGTGCAGCTTGGAAACCAGGAAGTTACATTAAGGGCCTTCAATTGAGTCGCGATTGCTCAAGCCAGGGCACGCAAAATTTTTCCATGTTTCCCACGCGACTATTCACTGCCCCCCCCCTTCACCGAGTTCCCGCCGCCATGTTAAAATTATGCCCAACCGTGTCTAAAACCCACACTATTGTGAAAAGCCTGGTGAACCAGCTATTTACAAGGAAAATCACAGATTTCAATAACATTTTATACAGAGACAGTAGGTAAGATGCTACTTGTGGGAATTTTTTATTTTAGCCTTCAAGTTTTGTGTCTTAATCTTCAGTCTGGAGTTAATGATAACACTGCTACACTCACATTTATCCCATAGACTGGTTGTAAACTGGGGTCAACAGCTAGCTCAGACCACTGAATATTTCCTCCAATTTTTCAAGAAAATTAGACTAACTAGAGAACTGAATGAATTATCCTGTTACTCAGAATTATTCTGTTACTCAGATAAGTCCACAGCAGAGCAAGACAGTGACCAGGGACCCCTTGCCCCACTCGTGATATCCAAAGTTTAACTTTAATGTGGGTTTAAGAGTCTTAAGACAATCATCTATCTGGTGAAGACTTATCTAAGGAAGGATATACTTGCCTTGGAGGCGGTGCAACGAAGGTTCACTGGATTAATTCCTGGGATGAGAGGGTTGTCCTATGAAGAGAGGTTGAGAAAAATGGGCCTATACTCTCTGGAGCTTAGAGGAATGAGGTAATCTCATTGAAACATATAAAAGATTATGAAGGACTGTTTCCTCGGGCTAGATAGTCTAGAACTAGGGAGCATAGTCGCAGGATAATGGGTCGGCCATTCAAGACAGAGATGAGGAGGAATTTCTTCATGCAGAGGGTTGTGAATCTTTGGAATTCTTTACCCCAGAGGGCTGTGGATGCTGAGTCACTGAATATATTCAAGGCTGAGATGGATAGATCTTTGGACTCTAGGGGAATCAAGGGATATGGGGATCGGGCAGGAAAGTGGAATTGACGATCACCCATGATCTGCTTGAATGGCGGAGCAGGCTCGAGGGGCCGAATAGCCTACTCCTGCTCCTATTTCTTATGTTCTTATGTTAGATGGATAAACACTCATTTTCCCCAGAATCTGACAACCATCCATTGGCCCGAAGCCACAGCCCCAATGCAATCAATAGACCCACTTCAAGATAAATTAGGCTTCCCCTCATTTGTACAGCCCAGAGGTAAGGCATTTTTAGAAATATAACCACATTTTCAGTTTTTTTCTATTATACAATGGTGAGTACTTTGAACAAGAAGAACTTCCCATTAGTTCCTTCCCCTTTCAGTTGCATTAATTTCCAATGTCCTCTGATACCAAAATTAGGTCTCCTGCACTTAAGTAATGGACTGCCCTTTGAAGCCATAAAACAAATTTACATTGTGGCAATCTTATGGGTTTTGGCTATGGTGTTTCTCCAGAACCACCAGTTTCACAATGGCAGATATTTTTCCATAGCACTGTCTGGGTTAGAATTCACATTAAAAGGCTGCAAATTTTATGACTGGATTTCATGCCTCTCCCCATCCCTCTTGCCAATCTTCTTCCCTCCTTTCCTGAAAGCAAGCAATCAATCTCTGAGCTCCAGTAACCTTGCTGGAAAACAGTCCCAAAAATGGCATTACTTACACATTATTCATGTGTGAGCCTCAAATGTTGAACATCAGCAAGCTATTCAATCTTGGGGTGTCACAGCTGAAACCCAATCCTGTCCTCACACATGCACTGTTGGTGTGAATTGCTAAATGGTGATGAGGAGTGGGAACCCCGGATGATTTTCCCCTCCCTAATGCAGCAGTGCTTAGATCAGCTACAATACCTTTACTAATGCCGCATCTGTACAAGGATTGAACCTGGGACCTTCTTAGTCTCTATGGCTTAGTTACTCACTGACTAATTTTACTGAACCATCACAGGAGCCTTCTATCATGGGATTTCTCACCAAAGGCATAAATGTATGACAAGAAGTACTGATAAACCAAGAACAGCATTTCTTAACAAAACAGTTACATCCTTATGAAAAGTCCATTGTATTGAGAAAGCATTTTATCACTAAAAGCAGATAAGTGCACTGTACTGTGGCATTTTTCCAACAAGTTATAGTTGAAGAGATATGAAGCAATAAATGGATGCATAGAATGAAGGGAGCAATCCAAAGCTCACTGCAAGAAATATAACCTTGTAAATACTTCTGAAGTCAGGATTACTAGCTTGCATTTCATTTGTCACAGTAATTGCCACTAACTGACAACACTCCACAGGCAGCTTTGAGTCACTACAAATCAACTGATGAACACATATGGAAACTGCAAACATCATTTATATACAAAAAGCACAAACAGTTGGATTGGCAGAGCTATTCTTTTTTGAAGGGGGCATTTCTGCATCAGAAACATATCCGTTTTATAACCTGCTCACCCATCACCCCTGTGCTCGGTGACCTACCTTGATGGATATCACTATAATTCAATCTAGAATTTGAAACAATTAAATGTTTTAAAAAGTAGCTTACTAAGTGAGATCTTTAGTGTGTGAACAACTTAATTAACTTTTTCCAAACACCAAGGATCCCATTTAGTAAGCTACTGATAAATAAAGGAAATTGTAGTTCAAACAGCTTTATTTCTCTGCTTGTAAAATAAAGTTTTCTCAACAACCCCGTTTTATGCATATCGAGGGCATTTTGTAAAATTCCACCAGCCCCCAAAGTTATCGCTCCTCCCACAGGCAGTAAGTCTATTTGGTCATAGTAGCTAGAAGCAACGCAGCTGAGCTTGATCCCATCATTAAATTTTATATAATCGGACTTGTGCACGCACGCACACACCCATTTCAGTAGAAGAGATTATATACAGGAACCTTAGTTCAAGGACACTAAAATCAGATATATTGATCCCCCCGCTGTCTTTGTTGCCAGCAAACCAAACATAGTGCGTTAAACTTTCCCTTTCTGGTCTGTGTAGCTCACTTGCATAGTATGCAGTGTACTTGCCCACTGAACCAGCTCTATTTCTTTTAAAACAATTATTTTCTTTTCTGTTTTTTCTGCTCCATAACTGTTTCCCCTGTAGTATTCATCATCCCTACCCATGACACTATTACCAGATACCAAGAGATACCAAACATAGCCTTTCCCCAATATGGGAAGCTCTGATTCCTACTGGAGGGAGCCAGAGACCTGACATCCACCATGTGAAGAAATCAGAGGGACAATATCAGTGTCTTATTATGGCATAAGATGTTCAGCTGTAACACAAATCTATCGTGCTATCCTTCCTTACCAATTTACCAAGGAAACAAAATAAAAATAGAAATTATTTACCAGGGCATGAAGCCCTGAAGGATAAACCTGCTTCAAACTGATCTGTGAGACACAATGTACGAGTACAAGTAAAAATGAAATTTGTCCCTAAATGGGTCAATAGGTAAATACAAAAAAACAAGTTTTGAATTCCATGTCAAACTCATTCAGTTTGGATGAAAAGTTTGCCAAAAATAATTGCTTATTTTGTCATCTTCCTCCATTGTGAAAATTGATACACGGTACTTATTTAACAAGTCTGCCATTTCCTTATTGTCCATTATAGTCTCGTCTGCATCTGTCTTTAATGGACCCACATTCCCTTTTACCACTCCCTTTCTTTTAATACATTCATAAAAATTTTTGTGGTTAGCTTTGAAGTTAGGGAAGAGATAGCAGAGGCATTATTACATACATACATACAAATTCTTAGAGTAGCCACATCAATGCGCTGAACTTGGATTAAAGCAGAGATAAATAAGCCACTGCCTACAGTATGTGACAAATGCAGCTTGCCATACTTAACCACATAAATGCTTTTTGGAGGCAACGCCAAATATGCAGCTGACTCAAGAATGAAAATCTCACGCTTAAGATTTGCCTAATGTCAACAGTCCTGTTCCAGGTGGTAGACAGATAGTCTCTGAACACAAATTTCAGATGTCAATTTACCGTCCAGAATTATACTTTAGGCATTGTAGAAAGACCAATACAATCCACCCAAAAGCAATTACCAAGATAAGCCAGGCCCACCTACCAGAGTGGCGTCATATTAGTACTGACAGATATGCTTATGACCGCAATTTTGTCATCAGCACATCCCTGAGCCACATGCCTGGCTGCCATGTTCTGCTTCCTTTGAAGTGTGCTTACAATACATTTAACTTTTTTTGTTTAAAAAGCTTAACGTTTCTTTGCCTGCATGCACGGAAATAAATGCACTCAGGGCAACGCTTAACGTACAGTTAGGTCACCAAAAACATTCGGTAGCACTGGAACATCTTCACTAATTCCCACCTCAGCAACTCCATACAGAGTCCAGACTGCACCGCAGGATTTCTGTATAACTGGTACAATGACACATTGCAGTGTCCTACAAAATACACCCAAGCAAATTTTGGAAACCAATAATGCAGCTACTAGTTTAACCTTGAAGGAGTGTATAATCCATCTTTCAAAATTCACATAACTACCAAAGGATTCTATCACTGCAAAAGCTGAAGCAGCAAGCTTATCGTATCTGTTTTGCTATAAAGTAACACACATACTAGCAGCCAACTTCAAGCATGACCCATCTCTTCTTGCAGGTCAAACAATTACAAGCTCCTTTCAACACTAGGTTTATTACAGAATTTGCAAACTACCCTGAAATGATCTACACATCCTTTTTCATTTAGTGAAAGGGAAATCTCAATTACACTTCTCAAACTGTAGAAATGGGAAACCGACTTCTTAATGTCAAGCTAACCAATTAGATCTTTTGACTAATTGGTCTGATGATTCTTACAAGAATCAATTATATTGTAATAAAAATATAAATCAATCCTACCTGCACAGCTAATTACCATCCCCGCCCCACCTCACGACATCCACAATGCCCTGAAGACAACAACTGCATTACTGCAGTATGACCATACTGAGAAAAGACAACCTTCATGGAGTACACGTCAAGAATACTCACTTAGGCAAGGTACCAAGGAGCAACCATCAGCTCAAGTTAGTGCCTTCAGGAGAAGGGAGAAAGGGAGAGTGGGGTGAACAGAGTTCATTACTATGGTTGGAGCTACCACTATTTCTGAACAGCTCACCAGCACTATCTTTGTCTGACTGAGTTACCGCTCAAGTTTTCTCCTCTTTCACTAAATTAACCACAATATCGCTCACCGCTCAAATCATTCCCCAGCTGAACCTTGAATGGTACAAGTATATGTACTCAGTACTTTCACTCCTGATCACAAGTGGTATTCCAGCTGAGCATAGGCCAGTGGTAAATCAACTGATCCAGTAATTCCATGAATGCAGACCGTCCTATCCTCAAGGTGTTGGTCGTACTTTTACCAAGTGTGGTAGTACCAGTGTTAGGGTACGTAGTACCGCGTAATCCTATTGGGTACCTCATTTTCCAAAACTGGGAGTAGGAATGCACATTTGTATACCAAGACTGGGAGTAGGAATGCAGTTATTTTTCTTGCACCGGGTATCATTTCACACACAGCAATCTTATATTTCATGATAGTTCAGTCTCCTAGAAAGTGGTCCCCGTGCTTGAACTAACAATCGCTTGTATTGTGCCCCATTTTGTTACAGTTAGAGCACCCAAGATCTCGGGGGTCACCCCATGGGCTCTTACCCTCTAACGTACCTTTTTAAAAAAAAATTCGTTCATGGGATGTGGGCGTAAATGGCGAGGCCGGCATTTATTGCCCGTCCCTAATTGCCCTTGAGAAGGTGGTGGTGAGCCACCTTCTTGAACCGCTGCAGTCCGTCTGGTGAAGTTTCTCCCACAGTGCTGTTAGGAAGGGAGTGCCAGGATTTTGACTCAGCGACGATGAAGGAACGGCGATATATTTCCAAGTCGGGATGGTGTGTGATTTGGAGGGGAACGTGCAGGTGGTGTTGTTCCCATGTGCCTGCTGCTCTTGTCCTTCTAGGTGGTAGAGGTCGCGGGTTTGGGAGGTGCTGTCGAAGAAGCCTTGGCGAGTTGCTGCAGTGCATCCTGTGGATGGTACACATTGCAGCCACAGTGCGCCGGTGGTGAAGGGAGTGAATGTTTAGGGTGGTGGATGGGGTGCCAATCAAGCAAGCTGCTTTGTCCTGGATGATGTAGAGCTTCTTGAGTGTTGTTGGAGCTGCACTCATCCAGGCAAGTGGACAGTATTCCATCACACTCCTGACTTGTGCCTTGTAGATGGTGGAAAGGCTTTGGGGAGTCAAGAGGTGAGTCACTCGCCGCAGAATACCCAGCCTCTGACCTGCTCTCGTAGCCACAGTATTTATATGGCTGGTCCAGTTAAGTTTCTGGTCAATGCTGACCCCCAGGATGTTGACGGTGGAGAATTCAGCGATGGTAATGCCGTTGAATATCAAGGGGAGGTGGTTAGACTCTCTCTTGTTGGAGATGGTCATTGCCTGACACTTGTCTGGCGCAAATGTTACTTGCCACTTATCAGCCCAAGCCTGGATGTTGTCCAGGTCTTGCTGCATGCGGGCTCAGACTGCTTCATTATTTGAGGGGTTGCGAATGGAACTGAACACTGTGCAATCATCAGCGAACATCCCCACTTCTGACCTTATGATGGAGGGAATGTCATTGATGAAGCAGCTGAAGATGGTTGGGCCTAGGACACTGCCCTGAGGAACTCCTGCAGCAATGCCCTGGGGCTGAGATGATTGGCCTCCAACAACCACTACCATCTTTCTTTGTGCTAGGTATGACTCCAGCCACTGGAGAGTTTTCCCCAATTCCCAAAGACTTCAATTTTACTAGGGCTCCTTGGTGCCGCACTCGGTCCAAATGCTGCCTTGATGTCAAGGGCAGTCACTCTCACCTCACCTCTGGAATTCAGCTCTTTTGTCCACGTTTGGACCAAGGCTGTAATGAGGTCTGGCGCCGAGTGGTCCTGGCGGAACCCAAACTGAGCATCGGTGAGCAGGCTCTTGGAGGTATGGACGCACAGGTCACTGGTTGAGCCTTCTTTTGGCTAACTGGTGGGAAGATTATTATTGCCCTTTCAGTCGCTCAGACCCCAATGTTTGAGGTCTGCTCATTCACCCAACTGCTTCAGGATCTTAATGCTCCTAGCCAAGCAACAATATCCTTAGATTTTCAGGAACCACTTCCAGTAAATCAATCCCTTAGCATTAGTTGAAAACGATTATTACATTCATTTACATTTCTCTTTCTACCCATAATCTCCAAATATCTTCTAACTCTATAACTGATTCTCTGCAAGTACTATCTGGAGTTTCCTTCAGTCTCATTTTTGCCTATATGTTTCAGGCATTAAGTGATAAGCATTAAGAGCACCTTTTACAATTTGTAGTTTGTTCAGTCCAAGCCCCAGAATAATAAAGAGACCCTTTCTATAAATTGCTTTAGTAATTGGATCTATCCTGTGCCTCTATGGAACCTCTCTCACATCTTCAAAAAGCATTACAGTATATGCACAAGCAAATATATAAAATATTTATAAATTTACAGTATATATACTAACCCAACTCCTTGGAATAAATGAACGCAATCTCTATGCTAAGCTAATATTCTCTAGTTAACCCTGATATACAGTTATTCTTTTCTTCTTATACTTTCTAACTGATCTGATCTCTCTCTCTCTGAAGGTTCCAAACAGACTCACAGATTTGAACAATTCAACCTACTTAAGTACTCCTCAAATAGTTGCTGGGGCTTGTTGGGTTTAAATAACTGTCTGCTCAATTCAAAAAAGAAACTGCTTGTCATACACACAACTGAATCAATCACACAATATATTTATATTTGAAAAGTGTGGCTTGTTTCTTCCCATAAGCAAATTTCCCTGGAGATAACCAAACATATTGCAAAATTGCACGGAATTAGGCTGGGGACATTACTGCCGCTGATTTTTAAACTTATGTATTGTGACTTCAAGGGACTGCCACTAAGCCAAAACAAGGTAAAAATACTTCATTTTTACTACAGCCTTCAATAAAATAGCAAATGATTGAGCATCTTTATATATTCATAAGACATTCACTATTGTTTCCAATACAATTTTTAGCTTTGGATTACACAATGCATGCTGGGGCAATGCACAGGCACACCATTTGCACAGTCAGCTATAAACAGCTGCTCAAGAACAGTCCTGGATTTTGGCAACAGGAGCCAATATCTGAAACATAAAAGATATTAAAAGCATCCAAGAGAACAGTGCAGGACACTACATGAACACAGCAGCTGCTTAATCATTTCACTGTATGGTATCAGATGCAATCAGGTGATACAGCAAACTGGTCTTCTCACAGACTGAAATGGGGACACAACTACTTCTCACCCCACAATGTAGTATTAATCGTTTCAGCCTGTTCTTGCCCCATGGAACTTATTTCTTGCTATCTCAAGTTCCTATTTCTCCCCTGTCCAGTCTCTTCCTACCTACATCTGCGACTCTTCCAATACCCTCTGCCACTTTGACAGTTTCCAGTTTCCTGGCCCTAACCTTCTCCTTTTCACCATGGACATTCAGTCCCTCTACACCTCCCCACCTCCACCTCCACCTCCACCTCCACCTCCACCTCCACCTCCACCTCCCACCAGAGCAGCCTATGGGCCCTCTGCCTCTTCCTTGAATGGAGGCCAAACAGTCCCCATCCACCACCCTCCTCCGCCTGGTTGAACTTGTTCTTACGTTGAACAACTTCTCCTTTGACTCCACTCACTTCCTCCAAATAAAATATGGGAACCCGTATGGGTCCTAGCTATGCCTGCCTTTTCGTGGGATACGTGGAACATTCTTTGTTCCAGTCCCACTCAGGGCCCCTCCCTCAACTCTTTTTCCGGTACATTGATGACTATATGCTGCTCTCACCCTGAACTGGAAAATTTCATCAACTTTGCTTCCAATTTCCACCCTTCCCTCACCTTCACCTGGTCCATCTCTGACTCTTCCCTTGCTCGACTTCTCTCTCTCCATTTCTGGGGATAGGCTGTCAACCAATATTTACTATAAGCTCACCAACTCCCATTGCTACCTTGATTACCATTCCTCTCACCCAGCATGCTGTAAGGACTCTATGCCATTCTCCCAATTTCTCCGTCTCCGTCGCATCCGTTCCAACAATGCTACCTTCCACACCAGTGCTTCGGATATGTCTTCCTTTTTCCTCAACAAAGGATTCCCTTCCACTATGGTAGACAGGGCTCTTGACCGTGTCTATCCCAATTCCCACACTTCTGCCCTCACCCTTCCCTCGCTCAGAACCACGATAGGGTCCTCCTTGTCCTCACCTTCCACCCCACCAGCCTCCACATTCAACAGATCATCCTTTGCCATTTCCCGCACCTCCAGCGCAATGCCACCACCAAACACATCTTCCCCATCCCCCCCCCCCCCCCCCAGTATTCCGCAGGGATCATTCCCTCCGCGACACCCTGGTCCACTTTTCCATCACCCCCAACACCTGCTCCCCTTCCCATGGCACATTCCTGTGTGAGCGCAGGAGATGCACCACCTGCATTTTCACCTCCTCCCTTCCCACCATCCAGGGCCCCAAACACTCCTTCTAGGTGAAACAGCGATTTACTTGAACTTCTATCAATTTAGTATTCTGTATTCGCTGCTCACTATGCGGTCTGCTCTACACTGGGGAGACCAAACGCAGCTTGGGTGATCGCTTTGCTGAACACCTCTGTTCAGTCTGCAAGCGTGACCTGAGCTTCCGGTCGCTTGCCATTTTAATTCTCCATCCCACTCCCACTCTGACCTTTTTGTCCTCGGCCTCTTATACTGTTCCAATGAAGCTCAACGCAAGCTCAAATAACAGCACCTCATCTTTTGATTAGGCACTTTGAAATCGATATGGCGTCCGGAAGATAGTAATAACTTCAGATCATAACTACTGTTTCCATTTTTCGGACAACGGGTGCTGTTGTCATTTACAGCTCCTCTAGGTCCATCTTTTGTTTCTTTACTTGTCCCATTACCACCCCCTTTGCCTTGCACCATCATCCCTTTTGTTATTTAATCACACCTGCCCTCCACCCTATCACAGACCTTCCCTTTTGTTTTTTCCTCCCCTCCCTATTCCACCCCCCCCCCCCACCGCCCGTCCTTTTCCTGACTCGGCACTTGCTTAAAAACTGTTAAAACTTTACTTCTTCCGGTTCTGTCGAAAGGTCACCAACCTGAAACATTAACTCTGTTTTTCACGCCATGGATGCTGCCTAACCTGCTGAGTATTTCCAGCATTTTCTGTTTTTAATGCAGTCTTAATCTCAGTTCAGCTGGGGAAAGTAAACACTGGTTAGGCCCCAGCTGGAATATTGTGGCCAATTTGGGGCACCTTGCTTAGAAAAGATGTCAAGGCCTTGGAAAAGGTGCAGAGGAGATTTACTAGAATGGTACCAGCGATGCAGAACTTCAGTTACGTGAAGAGACTAGAGAAGCTGGGGTTGTTCTCCTTACAGCAGAGAAGCTTAAGAGGAGATTTGGTAGAGGTGTTCAAAATCATGAAGGGTTTTGATAGAGTAAATAAGGAGAAACTGTTTCCAGTGGCAGGAGGATCGGTAACCAGAGGACACAGATTTAAGGTAATTGGCAAAAGAACCAGAGGTGACATGAGGAAAAAATATTTTTACGCAGTGAGTAATGCTCTCTCTCCTATTTCACGGCCCTCCTATCCTCCCTTAATCTCTCCCTCCATATAAACGCCCCTACCCATATTCATGGCCACCTCTTGACGTTGCCATCTCATGTGGCCTCTCTACTCCCATTGTGTCAATTACGGATAAGGCCATCTCTGATCAATTCCTTCTATCCCTCTCCACACACATCCCCCTTCCCCCTCCCATCCCCACTTCTTTGTGTCCACCTCTGGAAATAACTCTTCCCCCAAATCAATTACAATTGCACTTTCAAATTCCCAACTGTCTAGCCTTTGGCCCTACATTCATCACGACATTTCTGCAGCTACTGATCTGCGCAATCACACCCTCACCTCCACCTCTTATGCCCTTGTTTTCTCTCTCTCTCATATATCCTGGTCCTTCCCCCTGGTATGGCCCTCATCTCTGCTCCCTTAAGTCCAAGGGACGTAGACGTGAATGTTTACGGTGGACAACTGATTTTAGCCATTCATCGCCAGATCTGGCTAGATCACAAAGCCCGTTGGGCCGTTCGTATTTCCGGCACGGACACGATGAGCTGAATGGCCTCCTTCTATGCCATACCTTTCTATGATTCTATGAAAGCACTATTAGGTCCTGCTCTCCTCTGCCAAAACTGTTCACTATTCCAGGATCATCCTAGAATGCAAAGATAACCCCCGGCTTTGCTTTGTCACTACAAACCATTGTCTTAAACCCCTCTCCCCTGCCCCCTCCACCGCCAATGAAAAGTGCAAGGAGATCATGGACTTCTTTGTCACCAAGATTGAGACCATCCTTTCAGCTGCTTCTGCAGCTTTCCTCTGTTCCTCTAGCCCACCATGCCAAACTTCACTTATGGTTCCCCCCTGCCCTAGCCCTGAACGCTCACCTTTCTTTAGTTTATTTCCTATCTCCCTCCCCTCATGCCCTTTCCAAGCTCATCTTGACCATGAGACCCACCTCCTGCTCCCTCGACCCTATTCCCACCAAAGTGCTGACCACCCAACTTCCCTTCCTGACCCCCAAGTTAACTGATATTGTTAACGGTTCCCTCTCCTCAGGTACTGTCCCCCTCCCCTTCAAATCTGCCGTCATCACCCCCCTCCTCAAAACACCCACCCTGGACCTCTCTATCCTTGCAAACTACCCACCCATCTCCAACCTCCCTTTCCTCTGCAAAGTCCTTGAACGTGTTGTCGCCTCCCAAATCCTTGTCCATCTTTCCTGCAACTCCATGTTTGAATCCCTCCAATCAGGTTTCCACCCCTGCCACAGTACTGAAACGGCCCTGAAAAGTCACGAATGATATCCTATGTGACTGTGACCGTGGTAAACTATCCTTCCTCATCCTTTTTGACCTGTCTGCAGCCTTTGACACGATTGACCACACCATCCTACTCCAACACCTTTCCACTGTCGTCCAGCTGGGTGGGATTACGCTCACTTGGTTCCATTCCTATCTATCCAGTCATAGCCAGAGAATCACCTACAATGGCTTCTCTTCCGCTCCTGCACTGGAGTCGCCCAAGGGTCTATCCTTGGCCCTCCCCCCTCCTATTTCTCAGCTACAAGCTGTCCCTGGGTAACATGATCCGAAAACACAGATTCCACATATACATTGACGACACCCAGCTCTACCTCACCTCCACCGCCTCTCATTTGTCACACTGCTTGTCCGACATCCGGTACTGGATGAGCAAAAGTTTCCTCCAACTAAATATTGGGACGAGCAAAGCCATTGTCTTTGGTCCCGGCCGCAAACCCCGTCCCCTAGTCACCGACTCCATCCCTTTCCCTGTCCACTGTCCGAGGCTGAACCAGATGGTATGCAACCTTGGCGTCCTATTTGACCCTGAGACGAGCTTCCAACCACATAATCCATTCCATCACCAAGACCGCCTACTTCCATAACATCGTCCATCTCCACACCTGCTGAAACTCTCATCCATGCCTTTTGTTACCTCTAGATTCAACTATTCCAATGTTCTTCTGGCTGGCCTCCCATCTTCCACCCACCATTAACTTGAACTCATCCAAAACTCTACCGTCCATATCCTAACTCGCACCAAGTCTGATTCTCCCATCACCCCTGTGCTCGCTGACCTACATTGGCTCGAGGTCCGGGAATGCCTCAATTTTAAAATTCTCATCCTTGTTTTCAAATCCCTCCATGACCTCATCCTTCCCTATCTCTGTAACCTCCTCCAGCCCTACAACCCTCCGAGATCTCTGCGCTCCTCCAATTCTTGCCACTTACATATCCCCCATTGGCGGCAGTGCCTTCAGCTACCTAGGTCCTAAGCTCTGGAATTCCCTCCCTAAACCTCTGCCTCTCTACCACTCTCTCCTTTAAGACACTCCTTAAAACCTACCTCTTTGACCAAGATTTTGGATACCTGTCCTAAGACCTCCTTATGTGGCTCTGAGTCAAATTTTGTTTGATAATGCTCCTATGAAGCGCCTTGGGATGTTTCACTACGTTAAAAGGCGCTATATAAATGCAAGTTGTTGTTGTTGAGTTGTTAGGATCTGGAATGCACTGCCTGAAAGAGTGGTGGAAGCAGATTCAATAGTAACTTTCAACAGGGAATTGGATAAATACTTGAAGTGGAAAAATCTGCAGGACTATGGGGAAAGCGCACTGGAGTAGGACTAATTGGATAGCTCTTTCAAAGAGCTGGCACAAGCACAAAGTTCTAATGATTCTTTGAGACGAGACTTTTTTTTGGAGTTAGGATAAAATAGGAGAAGAAAATTGTTTGGAAGTGCCTTCAATTATTTCGCTGTCTGCACTATGGCTTTGGTTGAAGAATGCTTGTTTGATGCCCCTATTTAAATGGTGACACACACACACACACAGCAATCTCAGAAGGGGTCTTGCTACTTGCCTCTAGAAAGATATTGCTGCCAGCAGCCCTCAGGCAGGTGACCCATGCACTGACCTCTCAATACTATTTTTGAACCATATGCCAGGGAATTCACTCATCCTCCAAGATTGTCTTCCTTCCTTCAAAGTGCCTCAAACTCCATTCAGCTACTTTCCCTGCCAAAATACCAGAGGTCAGGACTGCTGTGTTTAGTGAGTTGTGGTCAAGTATCCCCTTCCTTCCACTCATAAGACAGAGCTCTAGAGTATGGAGCCTTTTGTTCTGGGCAAGCTCTCAGCCCACCTATGCAGGTCACTAATTCTGTTTTCACTTCACCAGTCTGTACAATGGTTTCACCAACAATGGGAAAGGTTTGCTGCCAAAACAATAAAGACACACATTTGATTAATAAGTCTGCACAAATTTTATTCCAGTGGTGAAAATCTGTATGTTATATATAGGATGAAGTATAAATTTGAACTGTTTCCAATAGGTATTAAATGCATAACCTCATTGAAAATTATTTCAAGGAGCTTAAACATTGCAATATATAGTTAATGAAAGGTTTGTCCCATATACACGTTATTAACTATATACTGACACCTGTAGTACCGTTCATTGCTTTCTTATTAAGAAGCACAAGATGAAACACCCCCACTAAAAAATGGTTATATATGTAGGTCTTTAAAATGCAAAGCTATTCATATGAGATAGAATTCAGAGCACTGGCAGCAATAAAATAATGTACCTAAATTGTTGCTCACGTCACAACTACAGCTTTATGGAAAATGGACTTATGAAACTATTCAAAGGTTGTAATTATGAATTTAAGTTTTTTGGCAGCAGAACTTGGCATGGACTCGATGGGCCGAATGGCCTCATTCCATGCTGTAACCTATGATTCTAACTATCTACAGTATAGTCAGACAACGTAAGGCCACCTTTCTGAGGAGAGGGGGCCTAAACTCTCAGCCTCACTGCTCAACTGTCTCACTGCTAATTCTATGGGCAGAGTGCCTACATTTCACGATTCAGGAACTTCCTGCAATTCAGGCATTAAAGATCTACAGGAATTCAGAATATGTTTGCAATATTCCACAAGGCAGCATGTGAAGCTCTGCAGTCAACTTACCACTACTAACTGTAAATGATAACCTCTTTGTTTAACTATCACGTATGTACATGCCTTCATTTTTACAACACGGCATCTCGGACTACAATAATCTTGCCACTCTACATGACCCCAGTCTGTAACACAATGCCTTCTCTGTTGCAAACGTTATCAACTGAGCCAAAACAATAAGTCCTTTGAATAAGGATGAGATGCAGGATTCCTTTGCAATCTTTGAATAGTTTTCCATTGTTATCTATACCTGCTGAGAAGCTTCTCCAACCCCTCCTTCACTGCAGTAAAAAGTGTATAAGATACAAATTTAGCCCCATAACCAAAGTGGTGCTTGTAATGGAAACAACTGACATTTCTATAGTTCAGTTGAAAAGTTAAAGAATATATAGCAGAATGATGCATTTTGTAGGGCCACACATTAGAACTGGTAAGTTATCCAAACCGTTTCTTGACAAACCAAGACAACCCATTTAAATTTCACATTTTGACTGTATATCTTAACCGAGCACTAACCAAATAAAAATCTCCTTTCTGTCCCTTACTACACAATTAGCCAAACAATGTCCTGAAACTCAATTTTGCCAAAAGGAAAAAAAGCTGTCGAGAAGGAAATCTAGGACTTTACAGCAGTAAGAGTCCATAATTAAATCTCTTCCAGAAACCAGCGGTGATTGTGAATAATTTCACTGCTTAGTAATAGGTGTGTATCTGTGAACACACACTGTTTAGGCTCACACATGACGAATGACCACTAGCAGCAGTCAGTGCCTTCTGAGCAGGTAAGGACAGGGTATAAGAGGGGAGGAAAGAAAGAAAATCAGGGGGGAAAGTGCCTGTGGTACGATTATTTCAATCTGCCAGCCTCAGACAATCTTGTTTAAAATATCACTCGGTGCAATTGAAACTTTTTGACGACTCCATAGGAGAGCATGCTGTCAAATTACACCACAGCATCTTTAGTAACCTTTTACAGAAAAAATACTGATCAAGACACTGCAATTCAAAAGCTTTTTAGTGGACTGTGAATTATGTTTCCAAACAAACAATAAGCTTCATTTCCATCTTTACACACCTTCCATAATAGGCCAATAAAGTAAACCACCAGATTGTCACTGACGGGCTTATTGGTGTTATATAGGGCAACATGCACTGCAAAAACAGAATTCACACAATCAGAACTGCACTGATATGAAGTCATGACGAAAATGACTCAGCTTCCTCAAGCTGGTCCTCTTCCTAAAGCCACAATTTCAACTAACTTTTGCAATTACAGCTACCCTATTCCATATAGAATTGGCCTGAACAGAAATGGAGTAAATTTGAGCAAAAGTTTCCTTACGGCTGGCAATGCAGTAAGCTAATCTGCAGTTTATTCGCCTGTACAGTTGCTTGTTGATCGGCCATATTATCAGCGTGCACAGCTGAAGGAGGTTGATGATGAGTCCAGTCACTACAAAGATGTAACATATAAGAAGGTGGCAGATGAACTGAGATTTCAAGAAGGCTACGACACCCATAGCTTACAAGGCCTCCAATATATATACACCAAATATCCAGAGTTCTTAAAAGAAAACCTGCAACACAAGATATACAAGTCATTAGAAACAGGTCATGAGCTAGAAAGAGATTAGAATTGATTTTTAAAAAACATTGATCAGACTACAATTCAAATTTTGCTATAGCAACAAAAAGATCTTTTTTTAAAAAAAAGTGACTTTACTAGAAACACAACAAAAGATAAGAAGCATCTATATGAAACAAACTTGCAGGAACATATAACTGTTATGGCTAACATGACAACATCTTAAAATGGCCAATTCTGAGATACTGGAACACTGCTAGGCAGCCTTGGCTGCTTAAACAGTCTGCTCCAAATGCCCGATTCAAGTGTCATTATGTCAGCAATCTTAGAGAGATCATCTTGAGGCTACATCTACTGCAGTACAAACTAATGTAATGTGGCTTTTTATTAAACGTATGATTGTGATAATATTGCATCACCATGATTCCAAGTCATTTACAAGTTTTGTAAGAAATGCAAAATTAACTTTCAGTGCAATGAAGGGGAGAGGGAAAGAACAAAACAAAAGCATAGTTCATGTATACAGATTATGCACATCCTCTGTATGAGCAGCAAAATAAAATTAAATAGAACTGGAGTAAAAATCATATGGGAATGGTATAATAATGCTTTAGTTCAGGCCAGTCGATTTAATCACTGGGGCTGCTCATTATTTCTGTCAGCCACAACATCCACTATTAGCAAAAAGAATGGATTAAAACAGAACTAAGCCATGAATTTCATTAGTATATACACATCTGTTATAATTAAACAATTTGTGTCAGGCTCAAATCTGCAAGGCAGGGAAAGTATCTGACAATGTCAGGAGCCTTCCCTCTCAGTTTTGGCCTTAATCGTTTACCAGATTTCCATCTGGTATTTTGCTACTCAACCTTGCCTTTTTTCTCGTCAGTCATGCCAGTTCTGTTGTACTTTTTTTTTGTTCTGTGACCTGCTTGTCTTCTCATTTGCATCTTCAATATGGTTGCCAATCCTCCAGGATTGGCCTGGAGTCTCCAGAAATTAAAGATTAATCTCCAGGACACTGCTGTGAGCAACCAGGGAGGAAAATCATTGGGGCATTAAAAAAAAATTGTATGTGGTTTTCATTTTCTTTGAGCACTTTCGATTATAAGTTGTAAAAATATTGGAGATGGGAAAATTGGCTGTTTGACTGGCCATCCAATCGAGTAACAGAGTCTGCTCACTTTACACTTGTTATGGGAAGACGGTGCGTTGCAAGGATGGATGTGTTGGGGACCAGTGGTGGGGGCGGAGCTATTGGAGGTGAGAGATCATGTGATGAAACCTCCAGGAATGACAACTTAGGTCTTCCTTCGCAATATATTTGGGGCCGTTACATATTCACAATCTTTCTGTGCTGTACACATGCACAATTTTACTGGACCATAAAGTGTACAACTCAATGGGCCCAGTAAAATGATCAGCAATACTGGTGATGCACTTGAAGATTAGGGTTGCCAACTCTGGTTGGATGTATTCCTGGAGGTTTCATCACATGATCTCTCGCCTCCAATAGCTCCGCCCCCACCACTGGTCCCCAACACGTCCATCCTTGCAACGCACCGTCTTCCCATAACAAGTGTAAAGTGAGCAGACTCTGTTACTCGATTAGTCAAACAGCCAATTTTCCCATCTCCAATATTTTTACAATTTATAATCGAAAGTGCTCAAAGAAAATGAAAACCACATACAATTTTTTTTTAATGCCCCAATGATTTTCCTCCCTGGTTGCTCACAGCAGTGTCCTGGAGATTAATCTTTAATTTCTGGAGACTCCAGGCCAATCCTGGAGGATTGGCAACCATATTGAAGATGCAAATGAGAAGACAAGCAGGTCACAGAACAAAAAAAAAGTACAACAGAACTGGCATGACTGACGAGAAAAAAGGCAAGGTTGAGTAGCAAAATAGTTAATGAAAGTGAAATGCAGAATTTAGTAAATAAAGTTGAAGATTTAAAAAGAATTACTGAAAAATAATTACCGGAAAAGTGAGAGATATACAGCGCAAAAAACAGGGAACAAAAGCATCAAAGAGCAGTAACAACCATGAGAAGACAAATATAATCTGCACTTATACTGCCACTTCTGCATCAGTGAAAACTGGTTTCAGGTGTGTATGAACATAAAAGTGGCAGTACAACTTCAGTCAGATTCCAATCTGACCTGGAATTCATCAAAGACAAACACTCCAAGAGCTCACACCACTTGGAGTTCAGCTTCAGTGGAGTATTTTTTTCATTCTTAGGATGTGGGCATTGCTGGCAAGGCTGGCATTTATTGCCCATCCCAAGTTGCCCTCGAGAAGGTGGTGCTGGACCTTCTCAATCCACAACTATACTGCTTGTGGTGAACATCCACCAATTTTCTTTTTCCTTACTGGATAAGACTACAGGAACTATTTGGGAGCGTTGCTGCCATAAGAGCCTTCAGAATACGAACAAGGGTATGGAAACCCAATAATAATCAGGCTCCAGATTACCTGTGAGTAATACTACTATAGATCTATTAAATATGTATCTCCAGGTTTGAGTGTGTTTCAAGAATAAAACACACGCCAGCCTACACGAGTCTACATTTTTACCAAATGACATGCCTCCATGCAGCTAGGCCTCCATTTTCACCTATCAAATCTTTTTTTAATACAATGTTCTAATGCAACCAATGTCTCCTTGTTTTGCTGTCTCATCCCAATACAAATAGCCCTGCCTGATTTATCTTTGAGCTTTACTATTTTGAATACCTCAATCATTACCCCTTAGTCTTCCCCATCCAATGAGAAAAGTCCCTAATCCTTGTCTATTGCCATACATTGAATTCTCCAATCACTAACTTTTTTTTGTACCTTGTCCAATTCAGCTACATTGTAGTGGGGGTTCCAAAACTGCACATAATACTCTAGGTAAGGCCTGACCAGTGCGCAATATAATGGTAGGATTACTTATTTTGATTTTCTCTCCGTTCTACATTTATTGCAACCCATTTATGTTTTTGACAGCAGCCAGACATTGGCTTGATGCAATGAAGGATCCATCTATTGTGACCCAAGATTCCTTTCCTGATCTATGTTAGTCAGTATTTTCCTATTAATCCTGCAATTCCTTTGCCTGTTCCTTAAACCAAAGTGCATTACTTTACATTTGTCCATATTAAACTGCACATCAGTTGTTTGTCCCTTCCCCACCACCCCTGAACAATCTACGTCCTCCTGTAGAGTCTACCCATCTTTCACCATATTAACTATTCCTGCTATTTTAGTGTAATCTACAAATTTTGAGATCTAGCTACTGGTACCTTCTCCACCATTTATAAATGATGGCGAAGAGTACTGGTCCCAGCACCAAGCCCTGCCGGGCTCCACTCATCACACCTCTCCATGCAGAACATGTTCTTTTCACACAGACCCTCAGTTTCCCATTACCCAGCTGATCTTCAATCCATCTTAGTACACTCCCACCAATACAATGTCTGTTTATTTTAGGTTCTGGTTTTCAGTGAGGTACCTTGTCAAATGCCTTACAAGTATTATACGTCCACATTTTCACCTTTATCCACATCCTGTTACTTCATCAAAATTAAGTGTCCAGTTGACGCATCTCTACAATTGTTCCACTACTTTGGCATTGATAATTGATTCCAGAATTTTACTTGGTACTGTTGTCTGAATATATAGTTAATTATCAAGGTAAATAGTTACCCAGATGCCTCGGTTCCCTCTTAAATGAAGGCTTTACATTTGCTATTCTCCAGGACTCCAGTTTTATTTCCTTTCCTAGCAAACCAATAGATATCTCTGCTAGTGCAATTACTAGCTCATCCTGGAATTCTTGGGTGTACCCCATTTGGACCAGTGCTTTAATTACTTGGATCTTATTCAAGTATCCAGCTGCCAGCTCACTAGTACAATAATGTTAATTTTATTACATTCCTCCTTATGACTCTCAAAACATCCATTCTGCATCTGTCCCATACTGTTTCTTTCCCCTCTTATAAATGTTGCACTGAAAAATTTGTTCTAACTTTTTGGCTAGGTTCACTTCATTAATCTTGACTCTTATTTCTGTAACCAGTGATCCAGTTCTCTGGTGTGCATTCCCTTTGCCCTGTACTTAAAATGTTTTTTGTCAGTTCTTTTTATTGCCTTAGCAATTTAAAGCTCAAATGTTTGCTTTGTTACCTAAGTTGGCTTTATTCGCGTACTATTCTCCCTACGACTCCTAGTTACATATTCAGTAACTGTCCACTCAATTATGATAAAAAGGAAAGACAACAGATGTTAGAAATCCAAAATAAAAATAGAAAATGCTGGAAAAACAGGTCAGCATCTGTTTCTCTTCACAGATACCAACTGATCGGCTGTGTTTTTCCAACATTTTATACATTTATTTTGCCTCCTCATTTATCTTTTTAAACCTGCTATATTAGCTATTATTCCACGCTCCTTTTGTAACTCTGCCCCATTCTATTCTTTCTTGTGTGTGCCTTGTCTTAAAATCTTCCACACCCAGAGTTTAATGGATTAATACTAGTTTTATTTTTCTTTTCCCTATCCTGAATCTCTCGACCAGTATTCCCCAGGTGGTCCCAACCTCAACTGCTTTGTAACACCCCATTGTTGTTCCAATATAACTTCTCTAGTACCCTACCTTATACATGTATATTAAATCATGCAACAGTCCTTCACCCCATCCAGAAATTCCTCTCTCACTACCAACAGGATTACCCAAACACCATTCTACACCTACATATTTAAAATCCTCCAGTACTAAAACATTACCATTGATGGATTCTTTCCTTTCTTTGCTAAAATATCTGCTCACTATCAGCTCTTTGGTTTAGCTGCCTATAGCAAATTCTCACCAGTAGTTTCTTCTTGCTTTGTTCATTTAGCCATATACCAAAAAGTGAGTCCACCTCCTCCCTCCCTCCCTCCCTCGTCCCTTTTGGTATTCTGCCTTTCCTGCAACTTTGAGTTCCTCTCTACATAAAGCCACTTCTCTCCTTTATCTATCTCTTCTAAACAGTTTTTGCCTTTCAAGTGCCATATCCCATTTGTGCTCCACCCCTCCATTATACCCATGATGTCCACCCAGTCTGTGTGCACGAATCCTTCTAATTTTGCCATCTTCTCCTTTCGAGCATGTGTATAACCCCTTCCTTTTGCATGTTTGAATTGTACATTTGCTGTTTGTTACTTATCTTGCCTGTAATTCTTTCTGGATCTGGATTACCTTCCTATACTATGGTGTTCTCCTGTTTATTTAGTCTCTTATCTAAATATTCCTGGCTATCTTATGCACCTTTACTAGCCTTATTTCCCCATCTCCCTAGCTTAAAACACTCAGTTTTACCTTTCCACCTCCTCTTTTGATTCTAAATTATCTAGCTTCTCGAACAGTCTGTCTAACTTATGGGGAATTTTGGTATGCTGCTCGATTCCCATTTTAATTTCCTTCCCTTTTCGCCGGCAACTCTTCTCCCATCTCCATTATATAGCTCATCTCTGCCCTTACCTCACCCCCTCTGCCACCACGGCTCAAATTCATGCCTTTATTATATCCCCTTTTCAAATACTTTCCTAGCTAGCCTCCTGTTTCTATGGTCCAGAAACTGCTGCTCATGATCTTACCTGTTCAAAGCCCTGCACTTCCATTACTCTCATCCTCACTAAGCTCCACTTGCTTCCTATGTTTCCCATGAATCAACTTCAAAATCCTGATCCTGACTTTCAAATGCCTTCACAGCTATGTTCCACCCTATCTGAGTGACCACCGTAGGTCGCTGTTCATAACCTTCACTCCTCAGACACTGTCTACTCTTCATTCCCCATATCTATTCCTCATTCCTCTACATTCCACCAGAGTGAGTCAATCTTAACTACCTTTGCCCTGCCCTCAGACTCCTTCCTAAAACCTTACCCACTCATTCTACACTTCCAAAAGCCTGCTAAAGACTTTTCAGCTATGCCTTTTAACCCATGTGTTGTTCATTTTCATCTGATCTCAAACACTCCGGGAGATCATTCTGACAATGAAACCATTATGCAATTGCAAATTATGGGTATTGTTGTCCTAGCTACAGTAGCTGGCATAAGTCTACAACTGTATGAAATGGATAGAACCTCCCAAATAAATTTTCTACCACCAAACCAATCAAATGACTCAAGGATTTTGAATAAAATATTTCAGCCTTCATCTTAGGTTCTCCACTGAGCTCAGCACCTGCAACCCAAAATAAATTTGTGATATCATGTAAAGACATACAAATTACAAAATTTACAAGAAAGTTAACAAATTTACCAATAAGGTGTTCAAAATTCTGAAGGCTTTTGATACAGTAAATAGAGAGAAACTGTTTTACGTGGGTTGATAACCAGATGAGACAGATTTAAGATAATTGGCAAAAGAACCAGAGGGGAGATGAGGAGAATTTTTTTTATGCAGCAAGTTGTTACGATCTGGAATGCACTGCCTGAAAGGGTGGTGGCAGCAGATTCAATAGTAACTTTCAAAAGGATATATACTTGAAGGGGAAACATTTGCAGGGCTATGGGGAAAAAGCAGGGGAATGGGACTGTTGAGACATGAAGGAGGGAAAGAGAAACAGTGAAGACTGATAGGGTTGAACAGCCACCCAACTAAAGACAAGTCGAGACATGTCCTTGCCTAGCAATTGACTTTCTATTGTGTAGATGCAAATGGTGTCACTCGAGACCACATCTAATCTCGTTAACTGTTAAAATACTTTAGGCGTCTTTGAACTTGCTACTTGATGTGGAGATGCCGGTGATGGACTGGGGTGGACAAATGTAAGGAGTCTTACAACATCAGGTTATAGTCCAGCAGCTTTATTTGAAAAATAAAGCTGTTGGACTATAACCTGGTGTTGTAAGACTCCTTACATTTGCTACTTGATGAAAGACTATCGGAGCCATCAAGTCAAAAGGGAAGTGGACATAGACACAGTGATCTGCATAAGATCAAGCCCTGGAAAAATATACATAAGATAATTAGCTTTGAATTGGTGAATGACAAACTCAGGCAGCCAGTCTAGAAAGCAAAGATCAGTCAAATACAGGGAAATCACACGTCACTACACAGTGATCTGAGAGATCAAGCTCTGATGGGAGAAATGTCACACATGATTCGAGTGAAAAAAGACACAACAATCTTTGTGGGGAGACAGACATATCAAAGCCAGTTGTCTTTAAGTGGTGTTTGACCAAAGACAGAGACAACCCGTCTATGTGTATTAAATAATGTGGAGATGCCGGTGATGGACTGGGGTTGACAATTGTAAACAATTTTACAACACCAAGTTATAGTCCAGCAATTTTATTTTAAATTCACAAGCTTTCGGAGATTTTCTCCTTCCTCAGGCAAACATTTGCCTGAGGAAGGAGAAAATCTCCGAAAGCTTGTGAATTTAAAATAAAATTGCTGGACTATAACTTGGTGTTGTAAAATTGTTTACAAATGTATTAAATAAGTTTTGGTAGGCGTGTCCAGAGTATGAGAAAAAGGTAGCATAAAGGGACCATGCTTTTGGCTGTTAATGTGTACAACGCTGGAGCTGCTGCCTCTACTGTACTGTATCCAGAGGCAGGCTGGAATTAAAGAATGCATATCTGCGTTTGATTGTATCCTGTTTGTTGAACTGCTCTCAATAAAGGATAGACTTTATTTTAATTGGAAGCAGCTTACCGTAATCAACTTACTGCAAGTATTCGTTAACAAAGACGACTACCACATTCCTTAACAGGGACTAATTGGATAGCTCTTTCAAAGAGCCGGCACAGGCACAATGGGCCAAATGGCCTCCTTCTATGCTGTAAGATTCTATGAAAAAGCATCTTTAGTGTACAAAGTACTGTTAGCAGCCAGTGCTTTGAGTTCATGCAGGTTCACAGAGCCATCTGTTACCTGAAAAAACTCAAGCTAAATATTCCTATATCCACCAATAAATATAGCTTCCTAGAAATCTGTATGATTGATAGAAAAATTGCCCAGAGGGCATGCCAGGACTTGCTGTTTGTAAGTTCCAACCCTTCCGATAGAAAGTCATTGAATCCCCTCCACAACCACTTTTGAGACATGGCAAAGCAAACTGTTCAATTTCATTCTTCCTGACATAATTTCCCTGAAAAAAAACAATTTAGCTGACTATGTTCACAGCAGAATACAAACGAGACAATCGAAACTTTAAAATAGCAGATTTCAAAGTGGAGTCATTGGGCTCGATATTAGCACCCGCTATCGGGTGCGTTCCTGGCGGGGGGGGCTCCGAAAATCGGGGAATCCCGGAGCGAGTCGGGAGCCCGGCTCCAACCCGCCCACTTCCAGGTTCCCCACAGACGCGCTGACATGCGCGTGCAGCCCCCGCATGTGGGACTCCCGCAGGCAATTAAAGCCAGCGGGGTGCCACTTAAAAGTATTTATTCTGGTATTTCAGATCGTTAACAGACCTGATTAAGGAGATATTTCAGGAGGGGTGGGATTTTACAAACAACTGGGACTGTTTCCCGTACTGGGGGAAACACTACCAGTTCAAATGGACGTGTTGCAGCCATCAGCCTGTGGCAGCTGCAAAGGTCCATTTGACAGGGGAGACCCTCACTCATTGTCCAAAGTGACAGAGTGGCCTCCTGCAAAGTTTGGCCTCCACCACCCTCCTCCTAACAATCAAATTCACCAACCTGCACACTTACCCCGAGGTCCAGACACATGTACCTACCTTGCGGACCCCCTCAGATGTACATCTTCCGGATGGGGGCCGCTGTAGCTGCAGTCATGACCTCCTCGGAGGGCGAACAGCATCACCAGCCTCGCCGGCTACCTCTGACACGTGGAGCTCCACAACACAGTGCTGTGACACATCCACCTGCACAGCAGGAGGGAGGACAAAGGCAAAGAGAGATGCGTCGCAGAGGGCACTACCCTCGCCACAGGGTCCACAGACCAAGGCTCAGCTTCCTGGACCTCTCTGAGCAGCAGTGCACACGGAGGCTCAGAGTCACTCGACATGTAGTCGTGGACATCTGCAGCCTCCTTCATGCCGAGCTGCTCCCGAGCACCATCTTCTTACCTGTCGCTGTCAAAGTCACCACTGCCCTCAACAACTTCTCCTCCGCATCCTTCCAGGGTGCCACCGGGGACATTGCCGACGTCTCTCAGTCGTCTGCACAAAAGAGCCCTGCAAATACACTTACACTCACTCTGCAGTGACACAATGGGTGGCATCAGGTGTGGGTCTTCATTGTGATGCTCAGGAAAGGGTATTATTGCACAAACCAGAAAAATTCGCAAAGACGTGGCAGCAGTGGTGCCAATATAATATATGATGTGAGTTGCTCAGAAATTAAATATAAGTAAAAACCATGACAAACCCTCAAACACCCTTGTGCATCCCCTTCATGCTCACGACACGTTTGCCTTATGCTTCCTACTGCACATATGTGATGCATGCCCTGTGGCTGCAGCACAGGTAGTGGCAGGTTGAGTGAGGCTGACTGTGAAAGAGATGCATGAGAGGGTGAGTATGAGATAGAGCTATGAGATTGTATGAGGATTGGGTTGAGTGGTAGTGGCGGGATGAGTACTGGCGAGGCAAGTAAGTGCAGGGAAGATGAGGATGAGCTTTGAGTGGGTGTGAGGGGTGATGTGACAAAGTAGTGTTGGCAGTGCAGAAGGAGGTGTGGGGTGGGGGCGGTGATGTGGCAGACGGAGTGTCGGGGAACGAGTAAGTGTACTCACTTTGGCTGACCTACTTAGGTCATTGCAGCGCCTCCTGCACTGTATGCAGGTGGGCGATATGTTGGTGGTGCAGGTGACCTCCTCTGCCACCTCGAGCCAGGCCTTCTTCGTGGCAGAGGCAGGCCGCTTCCTCCTGCCCGCCAGGGGGAAGATCTCTGTCCTCCCCCTCCTCCTCACCCCATCCAATGATACCTGGAGTGAGGCATCATTAAACTGGGAGCAGCCTTCCCCCTGGGCTGCTCCATGCTGTACTTTTTCCAATTTCTTGCAGCATCAGTCAGTGGAGGACTGCCCCTTTAAATAGAGCTCCTCCAGCTGACAGACCTTACTGCGCATGCGCAGTCCGCCCACCGCGCAGCTCAGCAGCGGGGAACCCGGAAGACCAGGTAAGTGGCTCCAATGAGCCTGCAATTGCACGCAGGGTAGACTGATTTCACCGGACGCGTTACCCACGCGCCCAACAGACCCCCCCCCCGCCGCCCTGGTAATATCGAGCCCAATGTATTTTGTGACGTATTTTAAATATTTCTATTTATTTATACTGAGAAATATATATATATGCACATATACATATACACACACACTGCAATTTTTGGAATCACTACCATTTTTCAAGTTTGCAGGTGAGTTCTGAATAAAATTGCTGAATTTAAAATATTTCACCAGAAGGTTCTGCTAAAATACACTAAGTATAATTGCAGAGATATTTGCAAAGAAATAAGATTAATGTAATTTTTTATATATTTCTTGGCCTTCACTATAAAAGCCACACCCTAAACAGATGGATAAGGGCTGCACCCCATATTACATGGCGAGATTTATTTACGTTACCATCACATTTATTTATCTACCTGCAATATGGAAGAAATAGTTTTCCAATAACCAATCCAAATAGTGTTAAAACAGAACTGTAAAAGGACTGTTTTAAAAAAAAGGTAAAGGAACAACTATTAAAGATGAATAAAACTGCCTGCACAGCAATGTACACAGCATCCAAAATGAAATGAGGGAACTGGGGGCAATAATCCGTAGCGAGGAACCAGGTGTGCTAGGAATAACTGACATCAAGTTTTTATACTGAGAGTTTTTCACAAGACACAGACATCAAGTTTTTACAGAGCTGCAAGAAAGCAGACAAGATCCCGAACGGACTACAGATCACAAACCCACTCAAGTCTACATACAACTCGGATTACGCTGAGAGACTCTGCCGCCGTACCTCTCGCACACTCCGCAACCATCTCATACACCAACTCTACAGCAGACGCCGCAACCTCGAAACCAAGATAGAGTCCATACTCTCAACCTGTACTCAGGACACAGCAGACCAGCTATGAGATACCGCCAGACAGACGAGGCAACGGAACTACGCTATCTACATGAAAACCAAGAGCAGGAAGCTTGAGAAACTCGGCATCACCACCAGCATCGACCAAGCTTCCCCTGGTACCACGGTTGCAACCACAGGGAAGTCTATCGTCAATTTGTCCGACCTCACCCTTCAACCAGACGAAATCGAAGTTCTCAGCCGAGGGCTCAATTTCTGCCCCACCACCAAAATGGACCCCATTGGTCTCGCGGCGGACACAGAGGAATTCATCAGGAGAATGAGGCTCCGGGAATACTTCCACAAACCCCAAGATTTCAGCAGCGAACCCAATGAGACAATCAACGATCTGGAACAGCAGACAGAGGGATCCGTGGTACAGCAACCGAAGAGGAAAGAGTCACACTGGACTCCTCCGGAGGGTCGCTGCCCTCAGCTGGACATGTATGCTCAAGCTGTCAGGAAATGCGTCAATGCCAGATTCATCAGCCGCACTCAGAAGACAGTCCAGAATGTCACCCGAGCACAACGCAACGCCATCAAAGCTCTCAAGACCAACCGCAACATCATCATCAAACCAGCGGACAAAGGAGGAGCCATCGTCATACAGAACAGAACGGACTATTGCAAAGAAGCATACCGACAACTGGACAACCAGGAACACTACAGACGGTTACCCGCAGATTCGACCAAAGAACACACCCACCAGCTCAACAAACTGATCAAGACCTTCGATCCAGACCTTCAAAGCATCCTACGCACTCTCATCCCACGTACTCCCCGCGTGGGAGACTTCTACTGCCTCCCAAAGATACACAAAGCCAACACACCCGGACGTCCTATCATATCAGGCAACGGAACCCTGTGTGAGAACCTCTCTGGATACATCGAGGGCATCCTGAAACCCATCGTACAGGGAACCCCCAGCTTCTGTCGTGACACTACAGACTTCCTACAAAAACTCAGCACCCACGGACCAGTTGAACCAGGAACACTTCTCACCACGATGGACGTCTCGGCACTCTACACCAGTATCCCCCACGATGACGGCATCGCTGCGACAGTATCAATACTCAACACCAACAACAGCCAATCTCCAGACGCCATCCTACAACTCATCCGCTTCATCCTGGATCACAACGTCTTCACCTTCGATAACCAGTTCTTTACCCAAACACACGGAACAGCCATGGGGACCAAATTCGCACCCCAATACGCCAACATTTTCATGCACAAGTTCGAGCAGGACTTCTTCACTGCACAGGACCTCCAACCAACACTATACACCAGATACATCGACGACATTTTCTTTCTATGGACCCACGGCAAGGAATCACTAAAGAGACTACACGATAACATCAACAAGTTCCATCCCACCATCAAGCTCACCATGGACTACTCCTCAGAATCGGTTTCTTTCTTGGACACACGAATCTCCATCAAAGACGGGCACCTCAGCACCTCACTCTACCGCAAGCCCACGGACAACCTCACGATGCTCCACTTTTCCAGCTTCCACCCTAACCACGTCAAAGAGGCCATCCCCTATGGACAGGCCCTGCGAATACACAGGGTCTGCTCAGACGAGGAGGAACGCGATGGACTCCTACAGACGCTGAAAGACGCCCTAGTAAGAACGGGATATGACGCTCGACTCATCGATCGACAGTTCAGACGGGCCACAGCGAAAAATTGCATAGACCTCCTCAGGAGACTAACACGGGACGCAACCAACAGAGTACCCTTTGTCGTCCAGTACTTCCCCGGAGCGGAGAAACTACGCCATGTTCTCCGCAGCCTTCAACATGTCATCAATGACGACGAACACCTCGCTATGGCCATCCCCACACCTCCACTACTCGCCTTTAAACAGCCACCCAACCTCAAACAAACCATAGTTCGCAGCAAATTACCTAGCTTTCAAGAGAACAGCGTCCACGACACCACACAACCCTGCCACGGTAACCTCTGCAAGACATGCCAGATCATCGACACAGATACCACCATCACACGAGAGGACACCACCCACCAGGTGCATGGTTCATACTCCTGTAACTCGGCCAATGTTGTCTACCTCATACGTTGCAGGAAAGGATGCCCCAGAGCATGGTACATTAGAGAGACCATGCAGACGCTGCGATAACGGATGAACGGACACCGCGCAACAATCACCAAACAGGAGGGTTCCCTCCCAGTCGGGGAACACTTCAGCAGTCAAGGACATTCAGCCACCGACCTTCGGGTAAGCGTACTCCAAGGCGGCCTTTGAGACACACAACGCAAAATCATCGAGCAGAAATTGATAGCCAAGTTCCGCACCCATGAGGACGGCCTCAACCGGGATCTTGGGTTCATGTCACGCTACACGTTACCCCACCAGCGAACAAATGTTATCTGTTTTTAATATAACGGGTCAGTTGCTGTCTTTTCTATGTTTCTACCTCTATCTGTTTTTTTTTGGTGATTTGTATATTTGGAGACCTTGTAGGTAACACCTGTCTGTCTGCACACTGATTGCCTTGGCAACGGGCAGTTGAAAAAACTGTCTGTAATCACCAAGCATTGTTCTGTGATTTATAAATGCGATTTCATTTCGAGGATTTCATTTCCAACAACGTTCACCTGAGGAAGGAGGAAGCCTCCGAAAGCTTGTGAATTTAAAATAAAATTGCTGGACTATAACTTGGTGTTGTAAAATTGTTTACAATTGTCAACCCCAGTCCATCACCGGCATCTCCACATCAGGAATAACTGAAACATGGCTACATAAAGAACAGGACTGGCAACTAAATATTGCAGGCTATAACGTAATCAGAAAGAATAGGGAAGGAAGAAGAGTGAGTGGAATAGCTGTACTAATTAGAGATAACAAAGGCAGTAAAAAAAAGGGACACAGCTAAAAGGATAGAAACAGAATCCACATGGATTGAAATTAAAGATAAGGGATCCATCACACTAATAGGGGTATAGTACAGATCACCTAATAGTGGAAAGGATGTGGAGGAAGAAAAATATAAGCAAATGCAAAATGAGTAAAGGGCATAGAATAAAAATCATGGGAGATTTTAACTATCCCCAAATAAACTGGCAAGAAGATGTCGGTAAAGGGGTAGAGGGAATGGAGTTTTTACAATGTGTGCAGGACTCCTTTCTTATCTAGTATGTAAAAAGCCCAAGAGAGGAAGCACTGCTGGATCTGGATGAACCAGGGCAGATAAGAGAAGTCAGCATAGAGGAACATCTAGGCAATAGCAATCACAACATAATAAGGTTATGTACAAAGCTAGGCAGGAAAATAATCTGTGAGGAGGATACAAAGAATCTGCAAAGGGATATACAGATTAAGCTAGTGGGCAAGATGGTGGCAGATGGAGTACAATATGGGGAAATGTGAGGTTATTCACTTTGGTAAGAAAAATAGAAAAACAGAATATTTTTTAAATGGTGAGAAACTGTTAAATGTTGGTGTTCAGAGACTTGGATGTCCTTGTACAAGAAACACAAAAAGTTAGAATGCAGGTACAGTAAACAATTAGGAAAGCAAATGGCACGTTGGCCTTTATTGCAAGGGGGTTGGAGTACAAGAGTAAGAACATCTTACTACAGTTGTACAGGGCTTTAGTGAGACCTCACCCAGAGTACTGCATACAGTTTTGGTCTCCTTATCTAAAGAAGAATATACTTGCCTTAGGAGGTGGTGCAACGAAGGTTCACTAGATTAATTCCTGGGATGAGAGGGTTGTCCTATGAAGAGAGATTGAGTAAAATGGGCCTATACTCTCTGGAGTTTAGAAGAATGAGAGGTGATCTCATTGAAACATATAAGATTATGAGGGGGCTTGACAGGGTAGATGCTGAGAGATTGTTTCCCCTGGCTAGAGAGTCTAGAACTAGGGGGCATGGTTTCAGGATAAAGGGGACGACAATTCAAGACTGAGATGAGGAAGAATTTCTTCATGCAGAGGGTTGTGATTCTTTGGAATTCTCTACCCCAGAGGGCTGTGAATGCGGAGTCATTGAATATATTCAAGGCTGAGATGGATAGATTTTTGGACTCTAGAGGAATCAAGGGATATGGGGATCAGGCAAGAAAGTGGAGTTGACAAAGATCAGCCAGGATCTAATTGAATGGTGGAGCAGGCTCAAGGGGCCATATGACCTACTCCTGCTCCTATTTCCTATGTTCTTATGTTTAAGATAAAGATTGAGAAGGACATAAGTTAGTCAAAGACCAAAGTAATAAATTGGAAAAAAGCTGATTTTCAAGGGATGAGAACTAGGGGAAATAAACTGGAAACATTTACTAATAAACACAGAAATAGAACAGCAGTGGGAAACATTTAAAACAGTGATCAACAGAGTCCAGGAGAAATATATCCCACCAAAAAGCATGATCAAACTAGCCAGTAGTGATGCTTATTGGGGCAGAAATTGCTCACGAAATAACAGAGCTCAACAGCGCTCTTCGTTATTGATGGGGAAATGGAGGAGCAAGTTCCAGCATTCGAACATGCGCAGTGAAATACGGGAACCCAAAACTTGCTCCTAGTGGTTCGCCGATGATATGACAGCTTTGAATTAAAGGAACATTACACACTGTATTCAGAGAAATCATTGAAAAAGTGCAAACTTGCTTATCTGCCCAACTGGAAAGTACGCCACCAAAACAGGAACGCTTAAAAACACAGGTGCACAGGTGTTTAACACTGCGATAAGTCTTAATGGCTGCCGAACAACTTAAAATGTGGAGTCTCATTACTCCTTATTTTAATAATTTATGGTCATTAAAAAAAAAAATTTTTTTTAATTAAATTTTTTTAAAAACTTTTCCCTTCTGTCTTTTTTATTTAATTCAATTATTTCTTATCCTCACTTTTTTCGCTGTCTATAACTGTTTTTACATTGATTTAAAATGTTGTATCTTTCACTTCCTGGCTTAATGCTGCAAGCCTGCAGAGACAGTGAACGCAACTGTCAAAAATGCTGCGATCTGATTGGTCGATGGGAGAGCTCGATCCTCTCGCTTCTCCCAGATCCCAGCTTCGCCTCAACTGATGCTGGACTCTTTGCTTCCTTTTCGAGGAAGTGCCCGAAGAAAAGACCACAGTAAGATTGTGAGTTAGTATAAATTTATGGAGCGGTGGGGAGTGTTGGTTCACTGAGCGATTTCTACCTCATTGGATGAATAAAGAAATAAAGGCATAATTGAAAGTAAAAGAAAAAAAGACAAACAACAAAAGGGAATACGAAAAGGTTAGGAAAGAAGTTTTAAAAAAAGCAATTAGGAAGGCAGAAAGTACAAAACTAAATAATCAAGGGATACAAGAATAAATAAAGTATTCTACAGACACAAATAACAAAAGAAAAATCAGGATAAGGCCACTAAGGGATGCACTCAATAAACTCACAGGTAATGACAGCGAAATGGCAGAAATATTGAATAGTTACTTAGCCTCAGTATTACCAGGGAGACTAATATGGTGGGCATGACATTAGAAGAAGAGATCAAAAAAGATATAAAGACATTTAAGATAGAAAGGTGTGTGGGGGGGTGGGGGGAAGGTAATTGATAAACTAATCAAACTTAGAGAGGATAAAATCCCTGGTCTGGATGGATTGCATCCGTGCATTTTAAAAGAAGTCAGGGAAGTAGGAGAGGCAATAATTAAAATATATATATATATACATTTCATTAGAAAGGGGAATATTGTCAGATTCCTATATTTAAAAAGGGAGAAAGAACAAGTCCAGGGAACTATAGACCAATTAACTTATTGTCAGTGGTAGGAAAGATTCTTTGAAGAAGTAACAGAAAGGGTAGACAAGGGTAATGCAGTATATGCAATATATTTGGATTTTCAAAAGGCCTTCCATGAGGTACCGCATAGTAGACTCATGAACAAGGTCAGAGCATGTGGAGTCACAAGTGGCAGAATGGATAGCAAACTGGCTACAAAACAGAAAATGGAGAGTAGGGGTTAAAGGTAGTTACTCAGACTGGCAAAAGGTGGGAAATAGTGTTCCACAAGGATTGGTGCTGGGACCATTGTTGTTCACTATTTACATAAACGATTTGGACTCGGAAATCAGAAGTACAATATGGGGGGGGGGTATAGTTAATACTGAGGAGGACTGCGACGAGATACAGGAAGACATTAATAAACTTGCAGAATGGGCGTGTAATTGGCAAATGAATTTCAATATAGATAAATGTGAGGTATTACATTTTGGTAGAAAGAATAAGGGGCCACGAATGTAAAGGAGCAGAGGGATCTGGGGGTACAAATACACAAACCACTAAAAGTAGCGACGCAGGTTAATAAGGCCATCAAGAAAGCAAACCAAGCAATGGGGTTCATTTATAGAGGGATAGAATTGAAAAGCAGACAAGTTATGTTAAACTTGTATAGAACCTTGGTTAGAGCACACTTGGGAGTATTGTGCACAGTTCTGGTCTCCATATCATAAAAAGGATATAGGGGCACTTGAGAAGGTGCAAAAAAGATTTACTAGGATGATACCAGAACGGGGAGGTTACACTTATCAGGAAAGATTGAGCAGGTTGAGGCGCTTTTCTTTAGGAAAATGACTGAGGGGTGACCTGATAGAGGTCTTTAAGATTATGAAAGGGTAGATGTAGATAAGATGTTTCCACTTGCAGGGGAGACCAGAACTAGGGGCTATAAATATAAGAAAGTCACTAATAAATCCAATACGGAATTCCGGAGAAACTTCTTTACCTAGAGAGTGGTTAGAACATGGAACTCGCTGCCATAAGGCATTGTTGAGGCGACCAGCATAGACACACTTAAGGGGAAGCTAGATAAACGCATGAGGGAGAAAGGAACAGAAGGATATGCTGATAGGGTTAGATGATGTAGGGAGGGAGGAGGCTCATATGGAGCATAAACGCTGGCATGGACCCGTTGGGCCAAATGGCCTATTTCTGTGCCGTACATTCTATGTATTTGTATCCTCAATCTTTCACTCGGAAGGGAAGAAAAATGTGCACATTAAACATTTAAAAAAAGGAACTGTTATTTAAATTATATATTATTGTACTTATCACTTATTAAAAAAAAGGGTGTACAACAAATTGAATCAAGTTGAAAACAGCAGATATATGAATTTGAAATAACCACATACTAACTCATTCAGTGAGAGAAAGCTGCAGTGATAATTAGCAGGAATCAAAGGATCAATTCAGTGCCGTACAGGCAAGGGTCCTAGAATCGATATACAACTTGCATTCATATAGCCCCTCTAATGTAAGGAAACGTCCAATGGCACTTCACAGAGCGTAATCAGACAAAAATGGATTCCGAACCTAAGGAGGAGATAGCAGGAGGAGAAATGTGTGGGTTTTGAGGATCTCAAGGGAAGAAGGGGAGGTGGAATTAGGGTGGGAGTTCCAAAGCAGAGGGCCTAGACACCTGAAGGCATGGCCGCTAACGATGGGACAAAGGGACGGAAGGATACATAAGAGGCCAGAGAATGCAGAGTTTTGGAAGGTTTGTAGGAGGTTACAGAAATAGAAGGGTGAGGTCATGAAGGGACAAAGACAGGGAGAAGGTATCAGATGTCTTCAATTTTCTTTAACATTATTTTTATAGTGATTTTGAATGTAATACTCTCAACATTTATGGATTTCTGTAAAAAAAAACTAAACTCAATTAGAAGATAGCCAGCAGTCTCAGTAACAGCCATCATTCTCATAACCATGATTATGTGATTCCCTGACTTAAGACTATAGATTGATGGAGTCCATAACTATGGGGTGGGAGCCCACCCCAGCATCAGGTAGCAGTCAGGTCTGAAGGGTGCAGTGTTTGGTTCGCAAGTGAGCTGGAAGAGTGTAGAATCGGACTTAGCCTTGGAGGCCACATTATAAAAGGTGGGAGCTGAGGTTGCAAGACTGTAGCATGGGGCGTCGGCATCACATGTTGGAACAGGCTCAGGCTTTAACTGCACTACGAACAAACAGGATTTCAAAATCAGCATGAACCCCCACCACAAGTTCACTTATAAAAAAAACTCAAGGTGTCTGAACTTAAATGTGACAAGTTGGACATCTCTGCAACAGTGTAACCCCAATGCCACAGGAGATCTACTAGTTTGTTTAAATAGTGCTCACTGGCACCGGAGTGTAATTTTAAACTCTTAACTGAGGGAGTGCTGCACTGTCGGAAGTGCTGTCCTTTGGATGAGACGTTAAACCGAGGCCCCATATGCCCTCACAGGTGGACGTAAAAGATCCCATGGCACTATTTTGAAGAAGAGCAGGAGAGTTCTCCCAGTGTCCTGGCCAATATTTATCCCTCAACCAACATCACTAAAACAGATTATCCGGTTATTGCTGTGCACAATCTGGCTGCCACGTTTCCTACATTACAACATTGACTACACTTAAAAAAGTACTCAAGGGCAATTAGGGATGGTCAATAAATGCTGGCCTTGCCAGCGACACCTACATCCCATGAACGAATTTTTAAAAAGCCCTTTGGGACAGCCTGGGATCGTAAAAGGCATTATATAAATGCAAGTCTTTCTTTTAACCCATAACACTGCAGCTCAGGGCAGAAAAAAATATATACAATACTTGCCTGAGATTACTCTCCTACCCTGTGCTTACCAATACACCATCAGCAGTCAACCCCCTTCCTTTCCTTACTTCTCCACTGAGGGTGCGAGTACAAGTTCCCGCCCGCCCAGCCAAACCACCCCACTCAGTTCTTTACTGAGGGGGCGAGTAAAACTTCTTACCCCTCTCTCTTCCCCCCCTCCCTCATTTTCTTCTACTCAAACTTGAGGATCTTCTGTCAAGTTACTTTTTTTTTTCTCCCCTCATTGTTGTCTGCGGTTTATTACCGTTGACAAACCCTGTACAGGCTCTGGGTGGGTGGGAGGGGGGGGGTCAGTTTAACTGAAATGTGGCCACGTTTAAAGCACGTCCACACCCATCTCAAGAGTCAGACGGCCGCTCCGTAAAAAACGGCAGCTGAGCCGAACCACGGCCTACTGTGCATACGCGTTTGCCCTTCCGGCTGTAAAACGCCTCCTCCTCCGTACCATACAGTTGGGTTTAAAGGTATTCGACGTGCAAAAAAAAACACAACAGTCCAGTTTGAATTGAGGGCAGCACGAGTCACCTCAGCGTACTCGAGTTGACGAAGATTGGTCGGGCACGTTCCAGCCCCTCCCTCCCCACGCTTGTGACGGCGCTACATTCCAGTGCGAGAACAACCCCTCGCCCGGGAAACGTTCTGCCCGTGCCGCCCCACCAGCTCGCGGCTGTCCTCGCCCCCTCATTCACGACGCTACTCCCTGCATTAGACGAGTGCTGCGCAATATTAACTGCCTCAGTGAGTGTCAAATCGCCAATTGAGCATACTGCTGTTTCATATTGATTTTTTGTTTTAAATCCAAATGCACAAATGCTGCAAACTAACTTTAAATAGCCTCCCCTCTAGGGTTGCCAACCCTCCAGGAATTGAAGCTTAATCTCCAGGACACTACTGGGAGTAACCCAGGAGAAAAATCACAGGGGCATTAAAATTGTTTATTAGTTATAAAAATGTTGATGAGGAAAAGTTGCTGTTTAACAATCAAGAATCATCCAATTGGGTAATGAAGAGTCTATTCACTTTCCGATTGGCGCAGAAAGGGTTGCGCCGTGAGGATAGAGTTGGACAACAAATGGGGGGGGGGCAGGGGGTTGGGAGGTCATGTGATGAAACCTGCAGGAATACATCGAGCCAGAGTTGGCAACCCCACTCCCCTCCCCCCACAATCTGCTCTCCCAATCCCACTTTTTATGCATGCTCCAAGCCCATGCCAGAAGTGCGGCTGCAAAATAATGCTGGACACTATCCTATAAGAACATCATTCTATGGACATGAACACAGTTGGTGAGAAGTGCAACCATAACTTAATACCGTGGGGGTGGCACCTTGGGCCAAATCCAATTCTAAATGAGGGTCAGGTAGGCAAGGGGTGGGGTTCTAGCTCAGATTATAATGTGGAAAATTCAGTAACGTTGGTAAAACTTTCAATAATCAATGTCTTCTCATGACCAGAATAAGAGACGTTTCCTGTCCAGTTTACTGAAAGCTGATAAATCCCCAGAGCACTAAAAGAGGTAGCCATGGAAATAGTGGATGCATTGGTTGTCATCTTCCAAAATTCTATAGATTATGGAACAGTTCCTGCAGATTGGAGAGTGGCAAATGTAACCCCACTATTTAAAAAAGGAGGGAGAGAAAACAGGCTAACCGGTCTGTAGTTCCCTAACATCGGTAGTAGGGAAAATGCTAGAGTTTATTATAAAAGATGTGATAACAGGGCACTTAGAAAATATCAACGGGATTAGACAGTCAACATGGATTTATGAAAGGGAAATAATGTTTTAAAACCTACTGGAGTTTTTTGAGGATGTAACTGGTAGAATAGATAAGGGAGAAGCAGTGGATGTGGTGTATTTGGATTTTCAGAAGGCCTTTGATAAAGTCCCACATAAGAGGTTAGTGTGCAAAATTAAAGCAAATGGGATTGAAAATTGGTTGACAGGCAGGAAACACAGTGTAGGAATAAATGGGTCTTTTTCACGGTGGCAGGCGGTAGGTAGTGGGGTACCACAGTGCTTGGGCCCCAGCTATTCACAATATATATCAATGATTTGGATGAGGGAACCAAATGTAATATTTCCAAGTTTGCTGACGACACAAAACTAGGTGGGATTGTGAGTTGTGAGGAAGATGCAAAGAGGCTTCGAGGCGATCTAGACAAGTTGAGTGAGTGGGCAAATACGTGGCAGATGCAGTATAATGTGGATAAATGTGAAGTTATCCACTTCGGAAGGAAAAACAGAAAGGCAAAGTATTATTTAAATGGTGATAGATTGGGAAATGTTGGAGTACAAAGGGACCTGGGCGTCCTTGTACACCAGTCACTGAAGGCAAACATGCAGGTGTAGCAAGCAGTTAGGAAGGCATTTTGGCCTTCATCGCAAGAGGATTTGAGTACAGGAGCAAGGATGTCTTACTGCAGTTATACAGGGCCTTGGAGAGACCACACCTGGAGTATTGTGTGCAGTTTTGGTCACCTTACCTAAGAAAGGATATACTTGCCATTGAGGGAGTGCAGCAAAGGTTCACCAGACTGATTCATGGGATGGCAGGACTGTCTTATGAGGAGAGATTGGGTTGACTCGGCCTGTATTCACTAGAGTTTTAGAAGAATGAGAGGGGATCTTATTGAAACATAAAATTCTGACACGGCTAGACAGACTGGATGCAGGGAGGATGTTTCCCCTGGCTGGGAGATCCAGAACGAAGGGTCACAGTCTCAGGATACAGGGTAGGACATTTAGGACTGAGATGAGGAGAAATTTCTTCACTTAGAGGTTGGTGAGCCTGTGGAATTTTCTACCACAGAAGTTTATGGAGGCCAAGTCACTGAATTTATTTAAGGTGGAGATAAATAGATTTCTAGACGCAAAAGGCATCAAGGGGTATGGAGAGAGAACGGGAATATGGTATTGAGATAGTGGATCAGCCATGATCATATTGATTGGGGAGCAAGCTCGAAGGGTCGAATAGCCTACTCCTGCTCCTATTTTCTATGTTTACATTTCTGAACAGCCCATTGAAAAAAAAAATCAGTCAGGTACCAATCCTACTCCAGTGGTAATAACTGTTAGTACTATTACTTGACATGACTATTCTTTTCAATTTATTTGACAATAAATCTAAAACACTGTTCCTGTGTTTTTATTCCCTTCACATTTAGCTATATCCCTGGGCTATCACATGTGCTTTAAATGTACATTCAACTAAGAAAAACATACTTGACTGTTAGTAGAACTATCTGCTAAATAATTACTTTCAATCTAATGGTTTTTAGGAGATATAATGACCACAATCTCATTTTGAGTACAGTATCTCATTTTGTACAGGCAGATGATTGGTGATTTTAGGGGAGGACGGCAGGTCTGTCCAAACTAAAATCAGTATCGGCAATTTCAAATTATAATTGCCAAATTTGGGTCAATAATAAAAACAGCATGTGTGCCACCCCTGGTCACAGAAACTCGCTTTGAGTATCCTCTTTTACATAAGTGAAGTGCACGGTCATCAGGACGTCCCTAGAAAGAGGACACCACTAATAGATACCAGGCGGCCTGTCCAAACGCAAAGAGCATTTCAGTAAATTTAACTGAAGGGTGGAAATTCTTGTCTATAAAACATTCGATCCTGTGGTGCAGAAGGCTTTTAACAAACTGATGGATATCATATGTTTAGGCACTTAATGGATGTTCCAGCTGCATGTCTATTGTGCAGCCAGGATGAAACCATATTCTACATATATGTGCAACGCCAGGGGTTACAGCCCCTATTCCGCCATCTGAGGGGAGTGCTGCTCAACTTTTTATTTGCACTTCTTGCCAACTGTGTTCATCTTTGGTCATTGGGTGTGCAGTGCAAACAGATCAGAGGACCTCCTGGTGAGTCTGCCTCAGGTTCTTCTAAAGTTAACTGGACACATATCCAGGACATGCAAAGTTGCCCAGGATTGTACTCCATGGTCACCTGGGAGCAAAACAAAAAAGGTATAAACATGGGCAACCAGTCAGAAAGATCATCCTGGGCAACTTTGCATGTCCTGGATATGTGTCCAGTTAACTTTAGAAGAACCTGAGGCAGACTCACCAGGAGGTCCTCTGATCTGTTTGCACTGCACACCCAATGACCAAAGATGAACACAGTTGGCAAGAAGTGCAAATAAAAAGTTGCGCAGCACTCCCCTCAGATGGCGGAATAGCTGTATTCCCTGGCGTTGCACATATATGTAGAACATGGTTTCATCCTGGCTGCACAATAGACATGCAGCTGGAACATCCATTAAGTGCCTAAACTAATGTTTTATGCTACTGCACCATGCAGCACTTCCACTCCAGATGATAAAGAATACAGAGCCTTCCACTGGAATACTCGTCAATGCTAGATGGTAATATGTTCCCGCAAGAGGTATCTGGCGGAAGACAAGGGTGAGGAAATGGAGTGTGTACAACAGCAATCAGTACAGAAAATTTCCATGTGCTGGGTGGAATGACAGAAGGAATTTCTAGTAAGTGGCTCAAGTTGTGTTGGGGGGGGGGGGGGGGGGGTGGGGAGGAAGTTGCCAGTGGGAGATTTGGGGCTTCACGCTGATGAACATCTCTGTCTGAACAGAGTGAAGTTGGACAGAATCACAGAATCACTCACTCCCTTCAGCTATCTTGATAACCCAAACAGAGACAGGACCAAGTGCAGATTTTATTTTACAGATTGCTTTAGCACCAGGACAGATTGAGGATCTGGACATCCTTGCATCCAATGCTTCTGCTGACATCCAGCTCTCACTCTGAGTATCAATGGAATAAAACCACGAATGCCCAATTTACTTCTCCTCCTCCTCCTCTTCCTCCAATATTTTTGACCTTTCTTACCTGAGGGCATGCTGGTTACAGTTCTACCAACATCAGCTGACATCCAGTACCTTATTTGAATAACTATTTTTCATGTTCATACCTAGACAGTGGGTAATGGCAAGTCATGGCAGTGGGGAGGGGGACATAAAAGTCTATCCCAATTGTGTCCTCACTAATCAACACACACCCAATTTCCAGCCAGAGTTACTACATAGTGATCAGGAATAGGAGCCTCAGTTGATTTTCCCCATCTAGCCAGGGACGTTGAGAGAAGCTGTGGTGCCCCGGTCACCAAACTATATAACCCTCCCGCCATATAGAACTAACCACCCTATCAGCTGGTATAAAGATGGTTACGGCCATGGAAGGAGCATTCATGTCACGGCCTGTCAGACTGTTATTCAGCCTGCGAGTCCTTCCATTACTTCATACTATTCTCCAAGGTAAGAGTGTGAAGATACGAAAACAACTGGGGACAACAGCATCTTATGCCAGGCAACATTAGATGGGAAGATTCTTTTGGGCTGAATGGATGCAACAATGCGAGTCAAGGAACACTTCCAGGCAACGGCTGAGGGTGCAGAGTGCACCCTGTCGTATAGCGTATATTTATGGTAAGGTTTGAAAGTATTTTACGACAGTATGAGGAGGAGATAATTGTAAGTGCCAAAACATGCTTGGAACACAGCACAAATGCTGTGTTCTCCTACCCTGCCTGATCTGGTAAGGTCCTTAAACCTCTTCCTGCATTGCATCCAGGTGTGTGGGATGTTGCTTATGGCACTCAAACTGGTTATTACCTCCTCCCATTCCCCCACACTGCATTTTTGGGGGACCTGCAGTGCTTACTCCTCACTTCCCCCAGGAAAATTTCTGTGGCTCCATCTGAGAAACGGGGTGCTCTCTGACCTCCAGCATTCCTTACAGACTTGATTTTTTTTTTGAACAAGCTTACTGTGCTCCAATTTGGCCAAACCATAATGCTGGGTCCCTTTAAGCCATTGCAGGACTTTAAATCCTGCAGTCAGTATTCAACTGCCTGCCCACAGACGGGCAAGCTCCTGTTGACATATTTTCCATTTCCAGAGCTCATCCCATTAGTCAAGTGATGTGGACGCTGGAATCACAAGTCAAGTCAAGTCAGTGCATTACAGGGTTCAAGCAGGTACTATTCTCTCACCTCCCCACTTCTGATCAGGCTCATGTCCAATTGGAAAATCTAGACTTACATCTTTAATTGTATTTATATAAGGATATATGGATTGCAAAAAAAAACATGAAGCCGTTAGATGTAAATTCTTTTAATTTACAGATCAGAAATATTTAGAATGTAATAAATGGAAAAATATTACTTGCTTGTTGACCTAGTTAATTAATTTTCTATCTGCACATCGTTTATCTTCTGTAGGCTCCTGGGTAAATAGCAATACGTTGTCAATATTTTAGTCAAATTACAAGGGAGAGCTCATTTTATGAGCATGTGTTGACAAGCCATACAACCAATCATCTTCCAGCTACATGTGCAGGTATGAAAGAGTCATGTTTCTCCCAGAGTCTGAGTTAAACGCAGAGGGAGGATAATTGGATAGAATGCATACAACCAACTGGCATCAGCTCACTGCAATAAATTATCCTTAAATTGGTAGGAATAGATTCCAGGAAGATGTTTGCCACTATTCAGTCACACTTCAAGAATGTTTTCAATTGTTATTTTATTAGGTTACAGAGTTCATTAATAGTACAGACTGTCAGTCACTACGAAAAATGCCATCTGGTATGGCAGATGTGGCGTTCGTTCCAGCTATGTAGAGTGGCTGTGAACAATTGTGAACAGCACCACATCAGCAGTGTGAAATGAGTAAGTTAAAGTGAACTGGAATTCCATAAATCGCCACTGAATTCTTCCACATCATTTGAGGAGATTGTAACCAGTTATTCGAACACGGTTATCAGTTCTTTATTTTCGTATCGCTGAATTAAGTGCAGAGGGAGGATAATTGGGTAGAATGCATTCAACCTCTTTCAATATAGCCTTGGTTCCAATTTAAAGTACATAGACATTGTTAAAAGCCACCTGTAACTTTGAGGGTTTTCTCCCTCCTGCTGAATAAACTGCTCTGTTTAAAAGCAGGCTATTGTTACAGCAGGCAGGCAAAAGTCCTGGCCAAGAGTCTTAGCCACGTATCTTAGCCACGGTGTGAGGACAACACAGTGTGCTGAGAGTTCGGTACGTGTGGGAGTTTGGTAAAGTGGGGGAAGGAGGTGCTGCTTTGCCTTGCTTTTCCTGCAGAGCGGTAGTGGACCTGAGAGCGGTGAGCGGCGGGAGAGAGCGAGACCAGAGCGGGGATAAAAACAGCGCGGAGAGAGCGAGAGTTCAGTCGGTGAGCGGCGGGAGAGAGCGAGACCAGAGCGGAGATATAAACAGCGCGGAGAGAGCGAGAGTCTAGTCGGTGAGCGGCGGGAGAGAGCGAGACCAGAGCGGGGATATAAACAGCGCGGAGAGAGCGAGACCAGAGCTTACTCTGAGAGCGAGACTGAGACCAGCGGCAGAGTTCGGGGTGACGTCACCAGTCAGAAAGTGACGCGGCACAGGGGAGGCAGCTGATTGGTGAGTAGGTTCAGGTGAGTATTTCTACCATTTTACTGTAAGTAAAGTAATAAGAAAGGGAAGATCTGCAGGTTTTATAGCAGATAGTGTTTTTTTTTTAGTGAACCTAGGTCCCTAGTATAGTTAACATTTTCTAATTTCAACGTAATTTAAAAGGGGTAACTAAGCTAAGGCAAGTCATGGCAGCAGACCTCGCACCCGTGATATGCTCCTCCTGCAAGATGTGGGAAGTCATGGACACTACCAGTGTCCCTGCCGACCATGTGTGCGGGAAGTGTGTCCACCTGCAGCTACTGACCGATCGTATCTCGGAGCTGGAGCTGCGGGTGGACTCACTGTGGAGCATCCGCGATGCAGAGAAACTCGTGGATAGCACGTTTAGCGAGTTGGTCACACCGCAGGTAAAGGGTATACAGGCAGGAAGTGAATGGGTGACCACCAGGAAGAGTAAGAGATGCAGGCAGGTAGTGCAGGGGTCCCCTGTGGCCATCCCCCTCTCAAACAGATATGCCACTTTGGATGCTGTTGGGGGGGATGACTTATCAGGGGAAGGCAGCAGCAGCCAACTTCCTGGCACCACGGGTAGCTCTGCTGCACAGGCTGGGAGGAAAAAGAGTGGCAGAGCTATAGTGATAGGGGACTCAATTGTAAGGGGAATAGACAGGCGTTTCTGCGGCCGCAACCGAGACTCCAGGATGGTGTGTTGCCTCCCTGGTGCAAGGATCAAGGATGTCTCGGAGCGGCTACAGAACATTTTGGAGGGGGAGGGCGAACAGCCAGCTGTCGTGGTGCACATAGGCACCAACGATATAGGTAAAAAAGGGGATGAGGTCCTAAAAGCAGAATATAGGGAGTTAGGAGGTAAATTAAAAAATAGGACCTCAAAGGTAGTAATCTCAGGATTGCTGCCAGTGCCACGTGCTAGTCAGAGTAGAAATAGGAGGATATTTCAAATGAATACGTGGCTAGAGGAATGGTGCAAGGGGGAGGGATTCAAATTCCTGGGACACTGGAAACGGTTCTGGGGGAGGTGGGACCAGTACAAACCGGATGGTCTGCACCTGGGCAGGGCCGGGACCGCTGTCCTAGGAGGAGTGTTTGCTAGTGCTGTTGGGGAGGGTTTAAACTAAAGTGGCAGGGGGTTGGGAACCTGAGCAGGGAGAGAGAGGAAAGCGTAACAGGAAGGGACAGAAGGTATGGAGTAATAGGTAAAGTGTTAAAAAAGGAAAAAGCAGGAACTAAGCGTCACAAAACAGATTTGAAAGTTCTTTATCTGAATGCACGTAGCATTCGTAATAAAATGGACGAGTTAACGGCACAAATAACTACGTATGGGTATGATCTTGTGGCCATTACAGAAACATGGCTGCAGGGTGACAACGACTGGGAATTAAATATGCCAGGGTATTTAACAATCAGGAAGGACAGGCAGGAAGGAAGGGGAGGTGGGTGGCTATGTTAATAAAGGAAGGAATCACTGTAATACAGAGAAATGATATTGGGACAAAGCATCAAGATAATGAAATAGTTTGGGTGGAGATAAGGAATAATAAGGGAAAAAAAACATTAGTGGGCGTAGTATATAGGCCTCCTAATAGTTGCAACTCTGCTGGAAGAAGTATTAATCAGGAGATAGTCGGGGCATGTAATAAGGGAACAGCCATAATTATGGGGGATTTTAATTATCATATTAACTGGACAAATCAAATTGGGCAGAGCAGCCTTGAGGACGAGTTCATTGAGTGCATCAGGGATGGATTTCTTGAGCAGTATGTAACTGATCCTACAAGGGGGCAGGCAACCTTGGACCTGGTCCTGTGTAATGAGTCAGGATTAATTAATAATGTCCTAGTTAAGGATCCCCTTGGAACGAGCGACCACAACATGGTTGAATTCCATATCCAATTAGAGGGTGAGAAGGTTGATTCTCAAACAAGCGTACTGAGCTTGAATAAAGGAGACTATGATGGTATGAGAGCGGAATTGATTAAAGTGGACTGGGAAAATAGATTAAAGGGTAAGACGGTACATGAGCAGTGGTGTTCATTTAGGGAGTTATTTTACAACTTTCAAAATAAATATATTCCACTGAGGAAAAAAGGGTGTAAAAGAAATGACAGCCATCCGTGGCTAAGTAAAGAAATCAAGGATAGTATCCGACTAAAAACAAGGACATATAGGGTAGCCAAACTTAGTGGGAGGATAGAAGATTGGGAATTCTTCAAAAGACAGCAAAAAGTAACTAAAGGATTGATTAAGAAAGGGAAGTTAGATTATGAAAAGAAATTAGCAAAAAATATAAAAACAGATAGCAAGAGTTTCTATTGTTATATAAAAAGAAAAAAAGGGTGGCTAAGGCAAACATAGGTCCCTTAGAGGATGAGACCGGGAAATTAATGGTGGGAAACATGGAGATGGCAAAAATGCTGAACAAATATTTTGTTTCAGTCTTTACAGTAGAGGACACTAAGAATATCCCAACACTGGACAAACAGGGGACTCTCGGGGGGGAGGAGCTAAATACGATTAAAATCACTCAGGAGATGGTACTCAGTAAAATAATGGGACTCAAGGCGGATAAATCCCCTGGACCTGATGGCTTCCATCCTAGGGTCTTGAGGGAAGTGGCAGTAGGGATTGTGGATGCTTTGGTGATAGTTTTCCAAAATTCCCTGGACTCAGGAGAGGTCCCGGCAGATTGGAAAACTGCTAATGTAACACCGTTATTTAAAAAGGGTAGTAGGCAGAAGGCTGGAAATTATAGGCCAGTTAGCTTAACATCTGTGGTGGGTAAAATTTTGGAGTCTATTATTAAGGAGACAGTAACGGAACATTTAGATAAGCATAATTTAATAGGACAAAGTCAGCATGGCTTTATGAAGGGGAAGTCATGTCTGACAAATTTGCTTGAGTTCTTCGAGGATATAACGTATAGGGTGGATAAAGGGGAACCAGTGGACATAGTGTATTTAGACTTCCGGAAGGCATTCGACAAGGTGCCACATAAAAGATTATTACTTAAGATAAAAAATCACGGGATTGGGGGTAATATTCTGGCATGGGTGGAGGATTGGTTATCGAACAGGAAGCAGAGAGTTGGGATAAATGGTTCATTTTCGGACTGGCAACCAGTAACCAGTGGTGTTCCACAGGGGTCGGTGCTGGGTCCCCAACTCCTTACAATCTATATTAACGATTTGGAGGAGGGGACCGAGTGCAACATATCAAAATTTGCAGATGATACAAAGATGGGAGGGAAAGTAGAGAGTAAGGAGGACATAAAAAACCTGCAAGGGGATATAGACAGGCTGGGTGAGTGGGCGGAGATTTGGCAGATGCAATATAATATTGGAAAATGTGAGGTTATGCACTTTGGCAGGAAAAATCAGAGAGCAAGTTATTTTCTTAATGGCGAGAGACTGGAAAGTACTGCAGTACAAAGGGATCTGGGGGTCCTAGTGCAAGAAAATCAAAAAGTTGGTATGCAGGTGCAGCAGGTGATCAAGAAAGCCAACGGAATGTTGGCTTTTATTGCTAGGGGGATAGAATATAAAAACAAGGAGGTATTGCTGCAGTTATATAAGGTATTGGTGAGACCGCACCTGGAATACTGCATACAGTTTTGGTCTCCATACTTAAGAAAAGACATACTTGCTCTCGAGGCAGTACAAAGAAGGTTCACTCGGTTAATCCCGGGGATGAGGGGGCGGACATATGAGGAGAGGTTGAGTAGATTGGGACTCTACTCATTGGAGTTCAGAAGAATGAGAGGCGATCTTATTGAAACATATAAGATTGTGAAGGGTCTTGATCGGGTGGATGCAGTAAGGATGTTCCCAAAGATGGGTGAAACTAGAACTAGGGGGCATAATCTTAGAATAAGGGGCTGCTCTTTCAAAACTGAGATGAGGAGAAACTTCTTCACTCAGAGGGTGGTAGGTCTGTGGAATTTGCTGCCCCAGGAAGCTGTGGAAGCTACATCATTAGATAAATTGAAAACAGAAATAGACAGTTTCCTAGAAGTAAAGGGAATTAGGGGTTATGGGGAGCGGGCAGGAAATTGGACATGAAGCTGAGTTCGGATCGGTCAATGCCCTGTGGGTGGCGGAGAGGGCCCAGGGGCTATGTGGCCGGGTCCTGCTCCGACTTCTTGTGTTCTTTAGATTTGTGGTTGGGATCAGATCAGCCATGATCTTATTGAATGGCGGAGCAGGCTCGAGGGGCCGATTGGCCTACTCCTGCTCCAATTTCTTATGTTCTTATGTTGACTGATTTAAGCCACCTTGCTCCCTTTGGAATGGTTTTGCAGCAATTTTAGGGTGCATTTATACCGACACTACAGTTGTACCATAAAGTGGTTTTACTACGCTAAATGTTTGCAGTATAAACCCAGAGTTAGAACCTGACCTGACTCCAGAGCAAAGCAGAGTGACACTCCAGGGTGTCTCACTTGGCTTTGCTCCAGTCACATCAGGCCTTGACACTGAATTTGCACTACAACTTTACAACACAGGAACATTTGGCTCAACCAGTACGTGTTGGTGTTTATCCTCCACACAAGCAGTAATCCTAATCCCACCCTGCTCCCATATCTCTTTATCCCCCTGTCCTTCAACCACCTATCTAGCCTATTCTTAAATGTTGACAGGGTCTCTGCTTCAATCGTTAATGCATTCCACGGCCTCACAAGCCTCTGTGTAAAAAAGTTTTGCCTGCTCTTTCCTAAATCTCTTTAATCTTATACCTATGTCCTCTCATTCTAGACCCCTCAACCACTGGAAATGTTGATTGCTCTGTCCCATTCCTTCATAATTTTAAACACCTCTATCAAATCACCTCACTCTCCTCTGTTATAATGAAAACAGCCGCACTTTTTCAAGTCTTTCTTTGTATTTGTATTTCCTCATACTGGCAATCCAGTCAATCTGCATTGTATCCTCTCTAGTGCCTCAATATACTTCCTATAATAGAGCCCAAAATTACACTCAGTACTCTAACTGTGATCAAACTAAGATTTTACATAGATTCACTGTTACATTTGCAGGACTATAGGGAAAGAGCAGGGGAGTGGGACTAGTTGGATAGCTTTTTTTTAAAAAGAGCTGGAACAGGCATGATGGGCTGAATGGCCTACTTCAGTTCCATCTGATTCTATATCACTATTTTTTATATTCTATACCTCTTGCCATAAAACCCAGTATTCCATTAGCTTTTTTATGGCCTTACCCACTTGAGGTGCTACTTTTAGTGTCTTGTGAACCTGCATCACCAAATGCCTCTGCTCTTCCATGTCACCCAGCTTTCCCCTATTCATTTATTTTTTTCTACCAAAATGTACAACGTCATTTTTACCAACATTGAATTCCATCTGCCATTTCTTTGACAATTCCACCATCTTAGCAATATTCCTTTGCAGCTTCCTTTCTGGAATCAGTGTTTGTTGCTTCTAATTACTTTGTCTTCATTTAGATATTTAGTAATTTCATCTTTAATTAAAGATTCCAAAATTTGTCCTACCACAGGTGTTAAACTAACTGGCCTGTGATCACCCGGATTAAATCTGTCGCCCTTTATTATTTGTGGGAAGTAGATTTACATCGTACAAATGCTATGCCTTGGGATCCTTTAGGTCCAGCTGAGAGGGCAGACGTGGTCTCGGTTTAATGTCTCACCTGAAAGATGGCACCTCCGACAGTGTAGGCAGGAGTGCTACCAACTGAGCCACAGCTGACACTATATTATGAGGCTGATTTACAGCAGAATAAAAAAAAAGGTGGAGAATGTAAGAAGTTTTCTCGTTATCTTACATCAGCACATATTTGTTCTCTACTTGTTGCTAAGTTGCAACATGGTAAGCTTTTCATATCACTTTAGACACAAAATAAGCAATATGACAAGCTCGTCCTTGTGAGCAGAACAGGGAGATCGCTTCTCCCACAAGCTATAAGGAACGGAGATCTCGAACTCAGCAACCTACTTTCTGGACAGCATCTAACCCCCCCTCCCCAACACGACAGCGTTTCCCTGAGGCCCAGTAAGCATACCTCATACATTTGGGGATTGGATTTCTGTGAGGATTCTCCCGATTATCCGCCGTCATTTCGTTGGAAGATCATAGAATCATACAGCACAGAAGGACGCCATTTGGCCTTTCGAGCCTGTGTCAGTTCTTTGAAAGAGCTATCCAATTAGTCCCACTCCCCTGCTCTTTCCTCATAGCCCTGCAATTTCCCACCCCCCTTCAACTAGATATCCAATTCCTTTTTGAAAGTTACTATTGAATCTGCTTCCACCTCTTTCAGGCAGTGCATTCCAGATCGTAACATCTTGCTGCATAAAAAAAATTCTCCTCATCTCCCCTCTGCTTCTTTTGCCAATTACCTTTACTCTGTGTCCTCTGGTTACTGACCCTCGTGCTGGTGGAAATAGTTCCTCCCTATTTACTCTATCAAAATCCCTCATAATTTTGAGCACCTTTATTAAATCTCCCCTTAAACTTTCTCTGCTCTAAGGAAAACAATCTCAGCTTCTCCAGTCTCTCCACATAACTGAATTCCCTCATCCCTGGTACCATTCTGGTAAATCTCCTCGGCATCCTCTTCAAGGCCTTAATATCCTTCCTAAAGTGTGGTGCCCAGAAATGGACACAATACTCCAGCTGAGGCCTAACCAGTGATTTATAAAGGTTTACCATAACATCCCTGCTTCCGTAAATGTCATTTCTCCAGGGATTCTGCAGATCTTTCACTAGAGACATGGCAGATGATTGGGAGAACTCCCACAGAAATTAATGGCATTCATAATTTTTCCACCACCATTTTTCTCTTCAAGACAGTGACTCATTGACTGCGTGTTTCCCCCTTGAGTCTCATGAACACCCACAATCTCAAATACACTGTCCCCTGGTACTTCACAGCCAGGCCCAATTCACCCTGCTGAGGCTTGGCATTTTGAGGCCTAACAAAAAAAAAAATACCCACAGATCATAACCTAATTTTGTCTCTGTCCCAGATCCAGGCTCTGTGCTTCTCTGCCACCATCACAAGAATCCAGATTTCTCCAGTCTCTCTTAGCCTAACGAAGCTCTGGATTTTACCAAGCAGGACAAATCCAATCCAGCCAATTACCACCCCATCAGTCTACTCTCAATCATCAGCAAAGTGATGGAAGCACTGTCGACGACACCTATCAAGCAGCACTTACTCACCAATAACCTGCTCACCGTTGCTAAGTTTGGGTTCCGCCAGGACCACTTGGCTCCAGACCTCATTACAGTCTTGGTCCAAACATGGACAAAAGAGCTGAATTCCAGAGGTGAGGTGAGGATGACTGCCCTTGACATCAAAGCAGCATTTGACCGAGTGTGACACCAAGGAGCCCTGGTAAAATTCAAGTCAATGGGAATCAGGGTGGAAAACTCAGTGGCTGGAGTCATACCTAGCACAAAGGAAGATGGTAGTGGTTGTTGGAGGCCAATCATCTCAACCCTAGGACTTTGCTGCAGGAGTTCCTCAGGGCAGTGTCAATGGCCCAACCATCTTCAGCTGCTTCATCAGTGACCTTCCCTCCATCATAAGGTCAGAAATGGGGATGTTCGCTGATGATTGCACAGTGCTCAGTTCCATTCGCAACCCCTCAGATAATGGCCCGCATGCAGCAAGACCTGGACAACATCCAGATTGGGCTGATAAGTGGCAAGTAACATTTGCACCAGACAAGTGCCAGGCAATGACCATCTCCAACAAGAGAGAGAGTCTAACCACCTCCCCTTGACATTCAATGGGCATTACCATCGCCAAATCCCCCATCATCAACAACCTGGGAGTCATCATTGACCAGAAACTTAACTGGACCAGCCACATAAATACTGTGGCTACAAGAGCAGGTCAGAGGCTGGGTATTCTGCAGCGAGTAACTCACCTCCTGACTCCCCAAAGCCTTTCCACCATCTACAAGGCACAAGTCAGGAGTGTGATGGAATACTCTCCACTTGCCTGGATGAGTGCAGCTCCAACAACACTCAAGAAGCTCAACACCATCCAGGTCAAAGCAGCCCACTTGATTTGGTACCCCATCCACCACCTTAAACATTCACTCCCTTCACCATGGCTGCAGTGTGTACCATTCACAGGATGCACTGCAGCAACTCGCCATGGCTTCTTCGACAGCACCTCCCAATCCCGCGACCTCTACCACCCAGAAGGACAAGGGCAGCAGGCACATGGGAACAACACTACCTGCACGTTCCCCTCCAAATCATACACTATCCCGACTTGGAAATATATCGCCGTTCCTTCATCATCGCTGGGTCAAAATCCTGGCACTCTCTAACCAACAGCACTGTGGGAGAACCTTCACCACATGGACTGCAGCGGTTCAAGGCAGCGGCTCACCACCACCTTCTCAAGGGCAATAAAGGCTTGCCTTGCCAGCGACACCCACATCCCATGAACGAATAAAAAAAATTCCCTCCCCTCCTTCCAGAACCATACAGCAGTCAGGATTTAATGCAAGGCACAGAGGAAGATGGCAGCTCCAATATACAAGGTGTTTTTCTGTATGAATCCCAGTGCCAATTGCTCCCAATTTAAGATCTCATCCATTAATAGCCTGAAGGGGGAAAGAACAAGAGGAGGGTTTGGATGCAGGCTGCAGCCTCAGGCCAGCCTGGATCTCAGCTTTATGTCAATTTAGTTCAGCCTTGCAATTCACATGGAATATGCCCAAGCAAAACCAGAAAACTGTATTATACATTAATTATAAATTAGGGTAAAATAACACTTCGGAGTGAATTAAAGGCTTAAATTCAATCTCTAGGTTTAGATGATAGCCATAAATTACATCAGCATTGCTTTTATGGATCCTGATGTCACACCTCAATTGTTGAATTATAGCTTTGCAGCTCAGTTCCAGATCCTTATAAATATAATTGCCATGTGTTTTAAAGACTGCAACTGCTTGTTTTACAGCTAGACTTTGAATGAATGACAGAATATATTCATTAGGCCACTGCTTTACTTGCATCATTGAGTTTAGCCTGTTTACCACAGACATTACAGGTGTGAGATAACCCTCAGGCCACCCATTATGTTCAATGCCTAAACCAGCCTTCCACAGATACATATATATTTTTAATTTCAATATAAAATCACTGGCCCAATTTTCCACACAAAGAAATGGCTTGATCAGTGCTGATGTGAAAAAAATGCTGTGAGACAGTCACTGAATTTATATTTAAATGTGTATGCAATGCTTAATTTATCATATATGTGATCATGTTGGGAGCAGAGTCTGGGAGAATTGCTTCATTGTCCAACAATGTCTGGAGTCATTCCTTCAGCAATGGCAGAGGTTATTGTTTTCATATGTTCACACTCTTCCCTTGGTGTATAGTGTGACATAGTGGAAGGACTCACAGGCTGATTAACAGTCAGACAGGCCACAACATAAACCCTCCTTCCATGGAACCATCTTTATACCAGCCGATAGAATAGTTAGTCCTATCCAGGTATACAGCAGGAGGGTGTCATGGGTTCCCACAAACCAGTGAGTTGGGGGGGGGGGGGGGCGGCGGGGGTCATCCATACCCACCGGACGCGAGTATCCCGCTGGATGTAACCCAGAATTCAGTGCCAGAGCTCCCATCTCCAGTCACTGGGACTGTCTGGAGCAGGGATTTGAACCCACTAAGCCAAGGGTTTGCTCCATGGTAGAGGTGAGACTGAAATAATGTGGACAAGAAGCAGTGAGAAGGGAATAGTCGTCTATTTATTTATTGCACTATTTACTTTATATTTCACAGGATAAAATAGTTTCCTCCTCAGGTCTCATTTCTATCTAAACTCATGCTAAAAGTAAACAGAATTGAGATTACAGTTATGCCTCTTAAAACACCATGATTTGTAAAAGTATCTAGGCTCTTACAGTCGCTATGTGTACTGCGAGTTAGCCAAATGGGAAACTATCTCTTACCCCTGTTCTTCTAAGTCTTCTTGAATACCCTTGTACAGGAAAAAGAGAGAAAAAGACTTGCATTTATATTGCACCTTTCATGACCTCAGGATGCCCCAAAACACTTTATAGCCAATGAAGGACATTTGAAGTGTAGTCACTGTTGTAATGTAGGAAATGCAGCAGCCAATTTGTGCACAACAAACTCCCACAAATAGCAATGAAATATATGACCAGACCATCCGTTTTAGTGATGTTGATTTAAGATAAAATATTGGCCATTTCACCAGGGAGAACTCCCTGCTCTTCTTTGAAATAGTGCCATGGGATCTTTTACGTCCACCTGAGAGCGCAGATGGGGCCTCGCTTTAATGTCTCATCTGAAAGGCAGCACCTCCGACAGTGCAGTACTCACTCAGTACTGCAATGAGGTGTCAGCCTAGATTATGTGCCTCAGTCTCTAGAGTGGGACTTGAACCAACGACCTTCTGACCCAGGAGGTGAACGTGCTGCCACTGCGCCACAGCTGACACCACATATTAGAGCTGTCACAATTCAAGTATATTGGTAGATTCATTTAAACATTTAAGGTTTTCACAAGTGCTGTAGGTTGTATTTTTTAACCTGCACAAGCCACTGATGCAGAGTATGGAGATGACTCACCACATATCATCCGCTCGTAAGTCAGGCTCAGCAGTATAGACCCTGATAATACATGCTCAATGGGACAGAAGGAATTTCTCCTTGTTTTGAAATTAAGATTGTTCTCCTCCCCTTCCCTCCCTTCGACAATTCATCAGTTTTTAATCTTTGACCTCCAGTGTTACTACTTACAGTCTAAGCCCTTCTTCAGCCAAGAAAAGGAAAGAGTTTGGACTGTGGACTTCTTCATAGTCAACGTCAATCAGTCAGTGACTCACGGGGGGTAATTTTAACCCCCAAGAACAGGTGGGTTGAGGGTTAAAATAAAAGCTTTATGGAGTGGGACCACATCCCAGCTCCAATGCGCCCAATTCTGGATTTAAACCAGGCGCGTTTGTTGTGCGCATGCACCCAGACACCCGGAAGTACCATCCCCACTTAAAGCCGACGAGCCAATACTTAAAGGGGCAATGTACCCCATTGAGATAGTTAAGGTACTTAAATTTTAGTGTATTACAAAAGTAAAGTGAATTTAACCTTACTTGTTTGGGTTTCCCATCACTTCCGATGGGCTAGATCCATGAAGTGAGTGCCTTTATTTCACTGCTTGTGGGCCCGGAGGAGCAGGAATGCTTCATCCAAGCCCAAAACGCTCACCTGGCGCGACATTACCCCACCCCAAACCGATACCGGATCTCCCCCGATACTCAACACCCCGATCCTAATGTTGGCTGGACCCCCCCCACCAAACCCCGATGCTGGCTGGACCCCTGATCCCAATGATGGCTGGTCACCCCCACCCACCCCCCACCGATGCTGGCTGCACCCCTCCCCCCCGATCCCAGTGATGGCTGGAACTGCCCCCCGCCCCCCGATCCGATCCCGATGCTGGCCGGAGCCCCCCCTCACCCGGATCTTGATGTTGGCTGTACTGCCCACCCGCCTCCCCCCGCCCTGATGTCGTCCACATCCCCCACCTCCCTGCCCTCTCCAATTTGTTCCAGGGCCCATGCTCTCCGTCTCTCTCTCTGATTCGCGGCTCCTTTCCCTTCCGATAGGCAGCCAGCCTGGCAATCTGGCTGCCTGGCACGTGTGAAACCAGGAAACACTAATGCCCATCTTCAATTGAATTGCGATTGCAGATTGCAATGCACTCATTTGGCTTCCGGGTTCCCCATGCACATATCTGGGGACATTCTGGGTTCCCAACTCCAAGTTGGAATCATGCCCAATACGTCTGAGAAAAGGTCAGGGGGCTGATGTTACCAGTGCTGGGGTCGGGAGACATCCTGGGCATTGACCCACCTGCAGGTTGAGACATTTTTTTTTGTTGAATCACAGCGTTCCATTAATGACCCAGCAAAGAATTTTATATAAAATAAGGGCAAGGATAAGCATTCAAAACGACAATCTCCCACTGATATTTGAGAGTGTGGAATTGGCCAAAACTCTATAGCTAGCCCTACCATGTTGCATTTTCCTAACTGAATTTCCCCATAATGCTTGTGGGAGTCTGTCCCTTTAAGAAGCAAGAATGGCTATTACACGCAATTTCTACACCATTTAATTTCATTCAAATTCTTCGGCGTGGGAAATTTGAAAGTTAACATTTACTAACGGTCTTTGTAAAGTTAACCATGCACTTACTACACACAAATATTTTGATAGCACCAGTGTGGGGGCACATAATTCTTGTAACAAAAATCACATTTTATATTATGAATAGGCCTAAAGGAAGATTCTGTTAGACTGAGACACTTTGTAAAAGCCATAATGAATGCCTTGTTTCACTCAGCGAGCTCTGCATTTGACTGGAAGTGAAATCGAGAGGAACACAGATAACAATGCAGAACAGATTAAAATAATATGGTTTTTAAATTGAATATATTTCACACCCATGAGGTCATATGATGATGAACATCTCAAAAATTGGGCTGAGTTGGCCTTATTCACCCCTTTCCCGCCCCCTCCCCTCATTTTTAGGATTACATTACAACTTTTTCCAGAAACATATCTGCAGTCACTTCCTCTCCGGTAGACAAGGTGATGTTTGTGGGCCCAACACAAGGCAAGAATGTTACTGATGGGTGCCCTAGTTGGGTACCAAATCACACAGGCAAGGTAAGTCCTGGGTTCAATCCCCATTCTGTGTTGAGTTAGCTGATCTAAGTTGGGGCAACATTGGGGGAAATGAAAATTGTCCTTACCATCACCACTATATGGAAGGACAGAAATAAAATTTAGCCAGGGTTCTCTCTCCACATCACTACCCAGCCAGCCCTGAAAGAAAGTGTGGTGTGTGCACATCAGAGGAGATAGGATCAGGCTTGGCCGTAATGCCACCTTGGTCAAATAATCTATCGACACTCACCGTCCAGGATCAACTGTGAAGAATGGTCACTTTACAAGTTATCAGGGGCAATTGTATCCCAACCTAGGCCATATCTTTAAAAGTGGAGAGGCAAAGGGAGAATGTTTTTCTTAAGAAAAGACAATGTAAATGTGTATCCATTGTGGAAGGGCCAACAGCCTTATATAGCCTTGAAAACAATTACAACTGGAAAATGGGGACTTCTTCAAATAACAACACTAACTGAAGCCATTCCTCCATATTCTACAGCAGACCAAAATGGCAGCCTTGTCATCATGTAGTGGCACAATCTGTATGTGTGATTTGTGCCATTCTAGACCAGTGTGTAAAACAGAATTAAAGTAAGGTTGTGGTCTTCAAAGCTGGATTTTACTGTGGGAAGGGAGGCTGGAGCTGGGCCTTACCAAGGGAAGCAAGGACATAGGTTTACACTCGCAATTCTATTGAGATCCCAATCAGAGGAAGGTGCCAAGCAGAGGGGTATGTATTTGCGCTCGGAGTTAGACAGGGGAGGAATTATCAGCAACTCATGCCCTTTTAATGAGTAATTACAAAATGCCTGGCTGGCTGTTTTCTCTCTTTAAAGAAGTGAGAAAAAGATGGATCTTGGATTAATTGGAATTTTGAACATACTGAAGTAAACCTAAAATGTTACTTCCAGCATGCTCCTACATGATATACAATTTTATATAACACACACATGCTATCAGAATATGAAGAAATGTTTTTAAACACACACCTTATAACAGGCCTGAATGTGTACAGATGTTGTGGCTAGCCAGACTGAGGTGATGCTGGAGAACTGAAAGATGAGATTTAAGATACTTTAAACTTACTGTACAAGTAGCATTTGGACTTTCCCAATTGCCTCATTAAGCAGATCAGCCATGATCTTATTGAATGGTGGAGCAGGCTCAAGGGGCCATATAGCGTACTCCTGCTCTTATATCTCAATTTATTCATGTGGTATGTGTGGCATGTACCACTCCCCAAAGATAGGGCTCCAGAGATTAAATGTCAATCTACAAGCTTGTTATTAGTTCACTGAGGAGTGTAGAAGAGCATGCCAGGAGCAGCACCAGGCCTAACTAAAAATGAGGTGCCAACCTGGTGAAGCTACAACACAGGGCTACATGCATGCTAAACAGTGGAAGCAGCATACTAAAGACAGAGCTAAGCGATCCCACAACCAACGCATCAGATCAAAGCTTTGCAGTCCTGCCATATCCAGTCATGAAAGTTGGTGGACAATTAAACAACTAACGGGAGGAGGAGGCGCCATGAACATCCCCATCCTCAATGATGGCAGAGCCCAGCACGTGAGTGCAAAAGACAAGGCTGAAGCATTTGCAACCATCTTCAGCCAGAAGTGCCGAGTGGATGATCTATCTCAGCCTCCTCCAGATATCCCCACCACCACAGAAGTCAGTCTTCAGCCGATTCAATTCACTCCATGTGATATCAAGAAATGGCCAAGTGCACTGGATACAACAAAAGGATATGGGCCCCGACAACATTCTGGCCATAATGCTGAGGATTTGTGCTCCAGAACTGGCTGCGCCGCGAGCCAAGCTGATCCAGTACAGCCACAACACTGGCGTCTATCCTACAATGTGGAAAATTGCTCAGGTATGTCCTGTCCACAAAAAGCAGGACAGATCCAATCCGGCCAATTACCGTCCCATCAATCTACTCTCAATCATCATCATCAAAGTGATGGAAGGTGTTGTCGACAGTGCTATCAAGCAGCACTTACTCACCAATAACCTACTCACCGATGCTCAGTTTGGGTTCCCCCAGAACCACTCGGCTTCAGACCTCAGTGCAGCCTTGATCCAAACATGGACAAAAGAGCTGAATTCCAGGTGAGGCGAGAGTGACTGCTCTTGACATCAAGGCAGCATTTGATCGCGTGTGGCACCAAGGAGCCCTAGTAAAATTGAAGTGTGTAGAAATCAGGGGGGAAAACTCCCCAGTGGCTGGAGTCATGCCTAGCAGAAAGGAAGATGGCAGTGGTTGTTGGAGGCCAATCATCTCAGCCCCAGGACATTGCTGCAGGAGTTCCTCAGGGCAGTGTCCAAGGCCCAACCATCTTCAGCTGCTTCATCAATGACCTTCCCTCCATCATAAGGTCAGAAATGGGGATGATTGCTGATGATTGCACAGTATTCAGTTCCATTTGCAACCCCTCAGATAATGAAGCAGTCTGTGCCCGCATGCAGCAAGACCTGGACAACATCCAGGCTTGGGCTTATAAGTGGCAAGTAACATTGGTGCCCAACAAGTGCCAGGCAATGACCATCTCCAACAAGATAGTGTAACCACCTCCCCTTAACATTCAACGGCATTACCATCGCCGAATTCCCCCCCCTCCTCACCAACATCCTGGGGGTTACCATTGACCAGAAACTTAACTGGACAAGCCACATAAATACTGTGGTTACAAGAGCAGGTCAGAGGCTGGGTATTCTGCGGCGAGTGACTCACCTCCTGACTCCCCAAAGCCTTTTCACCATCTACAAGGCACAAGTCAGGAATGAGATGGAATACTCTCCGCTTCCCTGGATGAGCGCAGCTCCAACAACACTCAAGAAGCTTGACACCATCCAGGACAAAGCAGCCTGCTCGATTGGCACCCCATCCACCACCTTAAACATTCACTCCCTCCACCACCAGCTGCAGTGTGTACTGTCTACAGGATGCACTGCAGCATCTTGCCAAGGCTCATTTAACAGCACCTCTCAAACCCGCAACCTCTACCACCTCGAAGGACAAGGGCAGCAGGTACATGGGAACACCAATACCTGCATGTTCTCCTCCAAATCACACACCATCCTGACTTGGAAATATATCGCCGTTCCTTCAAAATCCTTGACTGTGGGTGTACCTTCACCACATGGACTGCAGTGTTTCAAGAAGGTTGCTCACCACCACCTTCTCAAGGGTGATTAGGGATGGGCAATAAATGCTGGCCTTGCCAGCGACTCCCATATCCCATGAATAAATAAAAAAAGTGTACATGTCATCATATTGTTTCTTTGCCCACATTTCTTTTCTCACTGTTTCTCAGGCCAATATTTATCTCTCAACCACTCAACTTTTTTTAAAAAATTCGTTGACGGGATGTGGGCGTCGCTGGCGAGGCCAGCATTTATTGCCCATCCCTAATTGCCCGCGAGAAGGTGGTGGTGAGCCGCCTTCTTGAACCGCTGCAGTCCGTGTGGTGACGGTTCTCCCACAGTGCTGTTAGGAAGGGAGTTCCAGGATTTTGGCCCAGCGACAATGAAGGAACGGCGATATATTTCCAAGTCGGGATGGTGTGTGACTTGGAGGGGAACGTGCAGGTGGTGTTGTTCCTATGTGCCTGCTGCTCTTGTCCTTCTAGGTGGTAGAGGTCGCGGGTTTGGGAGGTGCTGTTGAAGAAGCCTTGGCGAGTTGCTGCAGTGCATCCTGTGGATGGTACACACTGCAGCCACAGTGCGCCGGTGGTGAAGGGAGTGAATGTTTAGGGTGGTGGATGGGGTGCCAATCAAGCGGGCTGCTTTATCTTGGATGGTGTCGAGCTTCTTGAGTGTTGTTGGAGCTGCACTCATCCAAGCAAGTGGACAGTATTCCATCACACTCCTGACTTGTGCCTTGTAGATGGTGGAAAGGCTTTGAGGAGTCAGGAGGTGAGTCACTCGCCGCAGAATACCCAGCCTCTGACCTGCTCTCGTAGCCACAGTATTTATATGGCTGGTCCAGTTAAGTTTCTGGTCAATGGTGACCCCCAGGATGTTGATGGTGGGGGATTCGGCGATGGTAATGCCGTTGAATGTCAAGGGGAGATGGTTAGACTCTCTCTTGTTGGAGATGGTCATTGCCTGGCACTTATCTGGCGCGAATGTTACTTGCCACTTTTGAGCCCAAGCCTGGATGTTGTCCAGGTCTTGCTGCATGCGGGCTCGGACTGCCTCATTATTTGAGGGGTTGCGAATGGAACTGAACACTGTGCAGTCATCAGCGAACATCCCCATTTCTGACCTTATGATGGAGGGAAGGTCATTGATGAAGCAGCTGAAGATGGTTGGGCCTAGGACACTGCCCTGAGGAACTCCTGCAGCAATGTCACCTACTCAAAATTAGTTAGATTGCGATGGATATAGCAGTCTAAAGATTGAGAACTGGACTGTAAAGCAGGAATGTCTCCGCAAAACAAATTAAAAATCAAGTTTTGGAAAGAAGTTACACGCAGACAGTTTGGAATGATGCAGGTTGGATATCTCTATGTGGAATTACCTCGTGCTATTCATTCTCCGTTTGGTTACAGTGGGGACAAGTTTGGACTTCCGCTGCTCACTCCGCCCGCCCCCCATGTCGGCATGAGGCTCAAACCAAACTTGGGCTTGGGCCTCATCACCATGCTGCCGGTGGGCTGCGGGCACCAAAGTGGGCATCTCTCTGAAACCTGCTGGCTCAAAGCCGGCCCAGCTGGCAGGAACGTAAATTCTGGGGGAGGGAGGGTGCGCAAGGAGCGCGGGTTGGGGGTTTCCCACGTTACTCTTATGGAGCCCAGAGTACAACTCCCGCTCCTCTGTGTCAGCCGTGGCTCAGTTGGTAGCACTCTCGCTTCTGAGTTAGAAGATTGTGTGTTCAAGTTTCACTTCAGACACTTAAGCAGAGAATTCAGGCTCCCAGTGCAATACTGTGGGGGAGTGCTGTACTGTCGGAGGTGCCGTCTTTCGGATGAGATGAAACCAAGGCCCCATTTGCCCTCTCAGGTGGATGTAAAAGATCCCATGGCATTATTTTGAAGACAAGCGGGGAGTTCTCCCTGGTGAACTGCCTAATATTTATCCCTCAACCAACATCACTAAAACAGATTATCTGGTCATCATCACATTGCTGTTTGTGAGATCTTGCTGCATGCAAATTGGCTGCCGCGTTTCCCTACATTACTACAGTAACTACAGTTCAAAACGATTTCATTGGCTGTAAAGCACTTCAGGACATCCCGAGGTGGTGAAAGGCGTTGTACAAATGTAAATGGACCAGCCATATAAATACTGTGGTTACAAGAGCAGGTCAGAAGCTGGGTATTCTGTGGCGAGTGACTCACCTCCTGACTCCCCAAAGCCTTTCCACCATCTACAAGGCACAAGTCAGGAGTGTGATGGAATACTCTCCACTTACCTGGATGAGTGCAGCTCCAACAACACTCAAGAAGCTAGACACCATCCAGGACAAAGCAACCCGCTTGATTGGCACCCCATCCACCACCCTAAACATTCACTCCCTTCACCACCGGCGCACAGTGACTGCAGTGTGTACCATCCACAGGATGCACTGCAGCAACTCGCCAAGGTTCCTTCCAGAGCACCTCCCAAACCCGCGACCTCTACCACCTAGAAGGACAAGAGCAGCAGGCACATGGAAACAACACCACCTGCACGTTCCCCTCCAAATCACACACCATCCCGACTTGGAAATATATCGCCGTTCCTTCATCGTCACTGGGTCAAAATCCTGGAACTCCCTTCCTAACAGCACTGTGGGAGAACCTTCACCATACGGACTGCAGCGGTTCAAGAAGGCGCTCACCACCACCTTCTCAAGGGCAATTTAGGGATGGGCAATAAATGCTGGCCTCGCCAGCGACGCCCACATCCCATGAACGAATAAAAAAAAGTTTTTTTATTTCTTTCCTGGCCCCACAATAATAATTTTTCACCTATCTTCTTGGGACCTCTCCCTCTTCACTGCCTGGTACAGAACATGTGGGCTGCACAATCCCCCTCACTTAGATTTGAATTTTGCAACAAGCGCAGGAGTCGATTTGCATATTTAAACAGCCTTACACCTAATTCAAGCAGGCAGGCTGCTCACCCATTTACAGGCCTGCCTGAATAACACATCAGGGCGGGCCTTGGACATTAATGGGGCATGTTGAAGTGCCCCCACCCCCCGATTTTCAATTGCTGGCTCCCTCGGGGGCCGTGAGCTGAGTTTCTCCCCCAATATTCCTAACAAAGAAATCACACCAGTAATTGAATGGTATAATTAAGTATACAGTTCAGATATTTTTTTTTTTAAAAAGTCAATTTTTTTACCTCCCAACATTAGAAAGAAAGATTGTGGGTGAATGAGGAAAGTCAATCTACACTACCATGGTAATCAATGTCTTGCACATCGATTCTCTCTCACCCCTCCTAAGACTATCAGTGGAATGAATGCCTCAACCCAGTAGCCACTCGACTACCATGGAAATCTGATGGATTGAACCAGACACACACAGCACAAAGCAAATATTTGAAGTGTCAGCAAATACCAGAATCCCACAGAAAAACACAAAGCCATTCAATTCCTATTGGTACATCACTGTCATTCTGGTGTTGTACATAGACACGGGAGATAGAAAAACAGCATGTGCTGAGATTCATACACTATACCATTTATCTTAAAGGGACAGGCCATCCCAATCAGAATGTTTGGACAAGTCGGTGCTGGTCACTAAACGCAATATATGGAGCCTATTTTCTCCCCCTTTTTTGGAAATATCCCATCTCTCCTCCAACTTTCACCCTCTTCACCTAAAACCAGGGATTGGCCAGGGACACCTGGGTGGTGTCACAGGAACTGGCAGACCTCTGTGACCATTCTCCATGTGTGAGCCTAAACAGGAGCAATGGCAGTCTTTACAACCATGAAGGGCAGTCATAGGCAAGATCAATACTGTCTTCATTTGACATCTACCTACACATGCACACTTTCCAGCAGGAATTGATGGATAGTCCCACCTAAAAGGAATGACTCAAGAGCATTGTAACATTGGGAACAGGAGTAGGCCATTTGGCACCTCGAGCCTGCTCCGCTATTCAATTAGATCATGGCTGATCTCTACTTCAATATATAATAATAGTTAAGGAAAAATGGTCAAGGAAAATATTCTTTTTTAAGTATTAACTTTGTTTTGGTCAAAAGACAGTTTGACTGCTTCATGATGTAACCATGGTGACCATTAAAGAGTATAAGTTCATATGCCACTGATATATATTAAAAAAAAAAATCGCAAGGAAAATGATCCTCATCATTTCGTGGGACATTTCCATAGAAATTAATCAAAATATTTTGGTTCCAACAACAGTCAATGAAAAGATGGTCTACCGGCATTCTACAAGGGAGGTTTGTTGCTAAGGTGATCAGGTCGCAAGTACAACCTTCCCGAATATCCCTAGCTGATATACACACTGGTGATGCAGGAAACCTGTGCAAGTCCATGATAGAACACAGAGGCATCAGTTTTCCAGTGATGACAATCTTGGCTCCGTTCCAATTTTCCTGGTGTCCGCACGGGCGATAATCTCTTCCTGCCCACATGCATGGAATACGATAATTTGGGCAAGGCAATTAAATTGCCAACTCACTCAGGAATTTCTGTTTTTCCAATCAGCAGTGGTAAGGGCCAAAGGAAGTCTGCCAACTGACTGCACCTTAAACAAAACAAAAAAAAAAATTCCCTCATGTATATCGTAGAAGTCTTGCAAGGCAAAACCTCAGATATTATTTGTGTGGTACTCAGCAAAGTTATGAAAATATTCCAAGTTTCCTCCATGGTCTCCCTATCTCTGTAACCACCTCCAGCCCTACAACCCTGTGAGAACTCTGCATTCCTTCAACTCTGGCCTCTTGTGCATCCCCCAACTTCCTTCGCCCCACCACTGGCACCCGTGCCTTCAGCCGTCTAGGCCCCAAGATCTGGAATTCCCCCCCCAAACTTCTTTAAGACACTACGTAAAACCTAATCTCTTCAACCAAACCTTTGGTCATCTGTCCTAATGTCTCCTTCTTTGGCTCGGTGTTAATCAGAGAAAAATTACGCTCCTGTGAAGCACATTGGGATGTTTTACTATGTTAAATGCCCCATATAATTGCAAGTTGTTGTTGTTGGTTTTGTATTTCAAATCTGACTCTTCTCCTTTTTGCCAATGCAATTCTTTATTTGGGGCATTCAAACCCTAGAATCCAGTAAATGTCAGTGGAAGAATAGCTGCAATGGGTGTCATAACTCTTTTGAGCTGCTGGTAAGGAAGCCATGTTGTCGGGAGGGTGGTGCCTATCGGAGTCTAAGTGCTTCCCCAGGGGAGGGAGAATGTTACACACCTGCTACTGGGAGAAGGTCACCTGCACCCCCTCTCAGTTGGGAATTGTGTTTGCTACTACATGAGGAAACGAAGAAGTAGAAAATAAAACAAAAAAACGAGCTTATCAAAAACAAAGCAGCATCATCATTCGGGGAAGGTTTATCATTCTGGCCAATTCAGTTATTGGAAGTCACCGTCAAAACCTGTGAAACGTTTATGCTGTAGAAAATGCTTGATTTGGTGAAGTTCAGATTTTTTTTAACCCGCTGTTTTTTCATCATATTTTATATGTTTTCAGTTAAAAAGGAATTGTCATTTTTAGAAAAGTCCCTTTACCTGAAACCGTTTTGACAGGAAGTGCAGCTTTAAAAGGGGGCAGAGCACAATCAGTGGGTAGCGGGAATGAAAAGCTGTAGTAAAGAAGCCTGTGGGGATGGGGGCGGGGAGGGTGGAGGGTGAAGAGACTTGGATCTACGATTTCAAAATTTGCGGACAACACCAAATTGAGGGGTACAGTTAATACCGAGGAGGAGTGCGACTATATATAGGACATTAAGAAACTTACAGAATGGACGTATAATTGGCAAATTAATTTCAATATAGATAAGTGTGAGGTATTACATTTTGATAGGAAGAATAAGGAGGCCACATACTACTTGGATAATAAGAGTCCAAATGGAGTAGAGGAGCAGAGGGATCTGGAGATAGATACATTATGTGCTAAAAGTAGCGATGCAGGTTAATAAAGCCGTTAAAAAAAAAGCAAACTAAGCACTGGGGTTCATGTCTAGAGGGATAGAATTGAAAAGCCAGAGAAGTTATGTTAAATTTGTATAGAACCTTGGTTAGACCACACTTGGATTACTGTAAACAGTTCTGGTCTCCATATCATAAAAAGGATATAGAGGCACTGGAGAAGGTGCAAAAAAGATTTATTAGGATGATACCAGAACTGAGAGGTTATACCTATCAGGAAAGATTGAGCAAGCTGGGGCTCTTTTCTCTAGAAAAGACTTAAGATTATGAAAGGGTTTGGTAGGGTAGACGTGGAGAAGATGTTTCCACTTGCGGGGGAGACCAGAACTAGGGGCCATAAATATAAGATAGTCACTAATAATCCAATAGGGAATTCAGGAGAAACTTCTTTACCCAGAGAGTGGTTAGAATGTGGAACTCGCTACCACAAGGAGTAGTTGAGGCGGCTAGCATAGATGCATTTAAGGGGAAGCTAGATAAACACGAGAGAGAAAGGAATAGAAGGATATGCTGATAGGGTTAGATGAAATAAGGAGGGAATTGGGTCGTGTGGAGCATAAACACCGGCATGGACCTGTTGGGCCGAATAGCCCATTTCTGTGCTGTACATTCCATATAATTCTATGTAATTCACTTCTGCTGGATGGTGTTTGTTCAAAATGTGAAGCAGGTCAAAATGCTTATTATGTAAATTTAAAGGGGCACTGCCTCTATGTTCTACTTAAGGAGGAAGGCGAGTTGGGCACTATTTTCATCTCTAGGAATGTCACATGCAATTTTGGCCATTTTCAAATGCACGACCTGAAGACGAAGTTTTGGCAATAACTTAATGAGGACAGTGCCCTTTAATTTTTTTTTAAACTGCTGACTGTAAGTTGGCTTTGTGCTATAGCCTCGTGTATCCATGGGGAAATCGGATTATGACCCTCTCAGCTCATTTAATTTTGAGTCCATAATGACGATCAGAAAACAGGAACATTCGATCTGTTGGGATTCAGACTCTGGAGCTAAAAGGACAGTGTTCAGCGCTTTCCCACTAATGTTAGTTAGGAGCATGATACTACCCAGGCAAACTCCAGTTCCTGCTGAAAGTAACAGGAGAAAGGTTATTTCACCTAGCCTTGTGCCATTTTAATAGAGTGCCATACCATCCAGAGATGAAGAAAGAATGGACTTCGAAAAGAGGAATAAAAGAGCCGTAATAAAATCCATAGTACCGCAATAAACAAGTACTTTTAAAACTGTAGTTATAGGTTCACCTAATCGTTATAAATCACTCCCATTTCATTCTTGCAGTTCATGACATTATCTGCAGAAATGCATAGGCTCTTAAAGAGATGGGCGTTGATGTAAATCATGCATGTGTTTTATTCTGGAACACAGGGTATTATGCTATTCATTTATTCCTCCTCCACCCTCACAGTCATGTCTCAGTGGTAGCACTCGTGCCTCTAGGTCAGAAGGTTATGAATTCAAGTCCCACTCCAGAGACTTGAGCACATAATCTAGACTGACACCTCAGTACATTAGTGAGGGAGTGCTGCACTGTCAGAGGTGCCACCTTTTGGATGACGCGTTAAACCGAGGCCCCATCTGCCCTCTCAGGTGGAGGTAAAAGATCCCATGGCTCTATTCGAAGAAGGGCGGGAGAGTTCTCCTATTGTCCTGACCAATATTTATCCCTCAACCAACATCACTAAAAAAGATGATCTGGCCATTTATCTTATTGCTGTTTGTGCGACCTGTGTGCAAATTGGCTGCCACATTTTCTACATTACAACAGTTCAAAAAGTGCTTCATTGGCTGTGAAGTACTTTGGGGCATCCTGAGGTCTGAAAGGCACTATATAAATGCAAGTTCTTCCTATCTCTCTATTCAGTTCTTAACCAGCCATTCTTTCGAAAGCAACCTATATCCCAGGAGGTACACAAGTGCAGCCTCTGATGACACCACCTCCAATTTGCTCACCCTTCCCAAGGGGAATTGCCAGACCTAGAATTGGCTACTCTCAAATCATGACAAGGAGGAGCAGGAGAGTGGACTGAGGATTAGCTGCCCTCTGATTATTTTGTTCCTTCATTACAGGGAAACAGCGGGTGAACACAGGGTGATTTATCCTATGCTTGGCTTAGTTGGTAGTACTCTCACCTCAGAGTGGGTTCAAGCCCCACTCCAAGGTTTGAGTTCACAATGTGGGCTGATATTTGAATGCAGTATTGAGGGAGTGCTGCATTGTTGGATACGCTGTCCTTTGGATGAGCTGTTAAACCAAAGCTCTGCCTACTCAGGTGAACATTAAAGAGTGGGGAATTCTTCTGGCCAACATTTTCCCCTCAACCAACACCACCAAAAACAGATTAACTGATCCTTCATCTCATGGCAGTTTGTGGGATCTTGCTGTGCACAAATTGGCTGCTGTATTTGCCTTAATAAAGAAAGTAATTTGTGTGAAGCACTTTGACATGCTTCTCACAGATATGGTAGGATGTTACGCAAGTACAAGTTCTTTCTTTGTGTTATATTCCATGCTTCTCTGGAGTTTAACAAAATGTGGTTGAGGGCCTCGGAGCTCCAACATATCTTGCTGGAGTCGTGCATCTCATGGCATATGCCGTTAGTTAGACTTTTTCCTGCACCCTTCAGCTCAATAATTTTTTGCCCTGTACCTTGCTGGAAATGCGAGCTGATAATGACGTGGCAATGACAATGGGGCATTTGGGACCTTGGTGAACAACGGGACCAACAGTCTACCTCCTTAACCAATGAGATTTAAGGATTGTGAAAGTAACAGGAACAACGGAGTCGGAGGCTGAATTAAAGTCAAATCAGTTACAGAAAGAGAAATAGGAGGGAAAGAAAGATTGGATTAAGAGAGGGGGAGAAAAGACAGAAAGAAAAAAATAAAAAAATTAAATTTTACATTTTTAAAAATCTCTAAGAAGAATTTACTACATGCAGGAATGAGAATGCAATTGGTTCCCTTTCTGAGCCAGAGATGTTGGTTGCCATTGTATTAACAATTACCACGTCATTAAAAGGGTACTTACACTGCAAAGTACGAGCCCTAACTTTCCACAGCGAGTTTAATGGACAATTAATGTGCAAATCTAGCAAGTTCTTAAAAAGAATAGGCAGGTTAAGGGTGAGCTGCCGGTTGTGCGAGGCTAACAGTGGAGTAGCATAATCGACCAGCAAGTTATGGCGATTCGCAACTCACAGCATATTTCTTCTTCGCTTGAACTTGTTGGACGATTTGCACATTAATAACAGCATTCGCCATGAACTCGCCGTTTTTTTTCCAGCAAGATTTGGGCCAGTGTCATCACGATACTTGACCTCAAGCTACTTCTAATATGAGGCAATAGCTTTCAAATCCCTTCCCACACTGAACCTTTGTACTTTTATACTGTATTTTGTACTTTTAGCCAATAATTATTTTATTCTAAATGTATGGTGAAAAGCACCTACATTTACAACCCATGAAGGAAATTCAGCAGCTAAAGGCTGTTGATTGTATGTACTGTTTCGTTTCTATGAACTCATTGAATTGTTTCACTTTCATATCAGTAAAACCTGTAGTTATTGGTGATTATTATAAACTCCTTACCTTCAGGAAATTTTTTAAAAAGAGCAGAATATTAAAAAGAAAAAGACAATTACTTCGCTGTAAGCAAAGGCCTCTTGAAATGGAAAAGCACATTTGGGAAAGCAGCTGTAAATAGACTGTTGCCGTAGCAACAAGCACACCCCTTGGAAGAAAATGAAAGTACAAACGTGATGTGGTCTTCTCTACTTGAACCGCTGTGCTTTTCAGGATTCAGATACTATTACTACAATGGAGCAACGCAGCATTTCCAAATCCTTTCCTGACATTACTTGACTGTAACCGTGGCAACAGAAAAGGGGAGTGCCAAGGAAGGGGAGCAGCCAGCATTACAGGATTGATTCATCAGACACGTTTACTGCGAACAGTAACCTCCTTTTCTGTTCGGTGAAGAATCAGTGCAGATGACTTGCCCACCATGTGTCTCCATTCAGTTTGCGATATAATTGATTCTTACTGTCCAACTCCAGTGTTCCCCTAGGCGCGCACACACACACAGCTCAGCTCTATACCCCAGCCCTTCCCCTTTTACCTGCAACCCACCCGACTAGCTGTGTGCTTTGACATTTAACAAGCTTTTCATGCAATACGCATCAAAAAATGTGCTGTGTAAATACACTAATCGTAACCGTTCCACATACCTTGCAACAAATAGATCTTGACACGTGTATCCCAGTAGCGTAGAGAACAAACTATCACTGTTTCAATAAGCAGTAAAATCACCCACTGCTATAGAGAGACGGACTCCACCCAGGGGATGGGCTTGGAGGAGAAATGTGTTCTCAGCTGACGTCTCTCCCCATTATATGTCACTTCCTTTTAAAGCTCTGATTTAGCGTGGAGTGTGTGGGGTGCTTCTGTTCTCTATGATTCATTTTCCCACCCCTTCGAGGTTGGCCCATGTTTTTTCACCATAACCCCTGCAAACAGAAGGCAGCTATGTGCACTCTCTGCTTCACGAGTGCTCATTTCTTCATAGAAACATTCTGTAAGTTATGCTGTCCTCAGTCCCTGTGACTTTTAGACATCTTTGTTGGAATCCAACAGTCTGAGCAGATTATATGCTTTGGTGACAGACCGCATCCTCAATAAAAGAACTTCAAACAAGGACCAGAGAGGGTTGCCAACTCTGTTTGGACCTATTCCTGGAGGGTTCATCACATGATTTCCCACCTCCAACAGTCAAACAGCACTTTTTCCCTCATCTCCAATATTTTTATAATTAAGAAGCAAAACTGTTCAAAGAAAATGAATAAAACACAGAGTTTTTTTGATGCCCCAATGATTTTTCTCCAGGGTTACTTGCAGTAGTGTCCTGGAGATTATTCTTTTATTCCTGGAGACTCCAGAATGAGGGTTGGCAACCCTAGCACTAGATATGTTAACTGTTAGCTCCGTGATTAAATAATGTCAAAGGGTACGTAGGGATAAAATGTTAGTTGAATGGTTCTTGTTGGGTCCTTCCTTCACTGTATTGTTGCCCTATAGATTTGATTGTAAACAATTTTACAACACCAAGTTATAGTCCAGCAATTTTATTTTAAATTCACCTGACGAAGGAGGTAGCCTCCGAAAGCTTGTGAATTTAAAATAAAATTGCTGGACTATAACTTGGTGTTGTAAAATTGTTTACAATTGTCAACCCCAGTCCATCACCGGCATCTCCACATATAGATTTGATGTCAGCTGTGGCTTGTGGTAGTCCCTTGCCTGAGTCAGAAGGTTGCGGGTTCAAGTTCCGTGACCGAGACTTGACCCTATAATCTAGGCTGACACTCCAGTGCAGTACTGAGGGAGTGCTGCACTGTCGGAGGTGCCACCTTTCAGATGAGATGTTATACCGAGGCCCCGTCTGCCCTTTCAAGTAGATGTAAAAGATCCCACAGCACTAATTCGAAGAAGAGCAGGGGAGTTCTCCCCGGTGACCTTGCCAACATTTATCCCTCAACCAACATCACTAGAATCAGATTATCTGATCATTATCACATTGCTGTTTGTGGGACCTCGCTGTGCGCCAATTGGCTGTCGCTTTGCCTACATTACAATAGTAACTACACTTCAGAAGTGCTTAATTGGCTGTAAAGCGCTTTGGGATGCCCTGAGGTCATGAAAAGCACTATATAAATGCAAATTCTTTTTTCCTTTCTTAGATTTGGATTGAGCATCTAATTAACATCAGTAAATTCTCCTCAGTTAGGGACTATTCCAGTTAATTTTCCTTTCATGCAGTAATCCTTTCTTTGGTTAAAATAAAACTTTGCAAAAGCTTATCTTACTGTTAAAGTTTTAATTTGTTCGTCTCTACACTTGTTCTAATTTTCTCCCTTTCTCTGCTGTCCTGTGTGCTACTGCTCAGTCTCTCAGGGCACCTTTACACGGGTAGAGTGGAGCCCTCGGCTGCGCTTGGAGCTGACCTTTGTTGGTCCAGTGGCAGTGAAGACCCACTGTTTTACGGGTCTTGTGAGATGCTACAAGATCCACTGCCTCTGCTTCTGACCTGCTAAATGCGCAGAATCCAGTTTGGCATGACTGCGATGTGACATCCATAATGTCGTGACATCGGGAGCAAACTGCCCAATTAAAATTCTCGGAATGAGGAAGTAAAAAAGAAAAGAAAGAATTTGCATTTATATAGCGCCTTTCTTGACTTCAAGATGTCCCAAAGAGCTTCACAGCCAATGAAGTACTTTTGAAGTGTAGTCACTGCTGTAATGTAGGAAACGCCAATTTGCGCACAGCAAGGCCCCACAAACGGCAGTGTGATAATGACCAGATAATCCGTTTTAGTGATGTTAATTGAGGGATAAATATTGGCCAGGACACCAAGGCGATCTCCCCTGCTCCTCTCCAAATACTACGAATAAAGGAATATAGGAACATTGGAACAGGAGTAGGCCATTCAGCCCCTAGTGCCTGCTCCACCATTTGATAAGATCATGGCTGATCTGTGATCTAACTCCACATACCTGCCTTTGGCCCATGTCCCTTAATACCTTTGATTGCCAAAAAGCTATTTATCTCAGATTTAAATTTAGGAATTGAGCTAGTATAAATTGCCGTTTGCAGAGGAGAGTTCCAAACTTCTACCACCCTTTGTGTGTAGAAATGTTTTCTAATCTCGCTCCTGAAAGGTCTGGCTCTAATTTTTAGACTGTGCCCCCTACTCCTAGAATCCCCAACCAACGGAAATAGATTCTCTCTATCCACCCTATCTGTTCCCCTTAATATCTTATAAACTTCGATCAGATCACCCTTTAACCTTCGAAACTCCAGAGAATACAACCCCAATTTGTGTAATCTCTCCTCGTAACTTAACCCTTGAAGTCCGAGTATCATTCTAGTAAACCTACGCTGCACTCCCTCCAAGGCCAATATGTCCTTCCAAAGGTGCGGTGCCCAGAACTGCTCACAGTACTCCAGGTGCGGTCTAACCAGGGTTTTGTATAGCTGCAGCATAACTTCTGCCCCCTTGTACTCCAGTCCTCTAGATATAAAGGCCAGCATTCCATTAGCCTTCTTGATTATTTTCTGCACCTGTTCATGACACTTCAATGATCTATGTACCTGAACCCCTAAGTCCCTTTGGACATCGACTGTTTTTAACTTTTTACCATTTAGAAAGTACCCTGTTCTATCCTTTTTTGATCCAAAGTGGATGACCTCACATTTGTCTACATTGAATTCCATTTGCCACAGTTTTGCCCATTCACCTAATCTATCAATATCCCTTTGTAATTTTATGTTTTCATCTACACTGCTTACAATGCCACCAATCTTTGTGTCATCGGCAAACTTAGATATAAGACTTTCTATGCCTTCATCTAAGTCGTTAATAAATATTGTGAATAATTGAGGCCCCAAGACAGATCCCCGCGGGAGTCCACTAGTCACATCCTGCCAATGTGAGTACCTATCCATTATCCCTACTCTCTGTCGCCTTTCGCTCAGCCAACTTCCTAACCAAGTCCATACTTTTCCCTCGATTCCATGGGCTTCTATCTTAGCTCACAGTCTCTTACGTGGGACCTTATCAAATGCCTTCTGGAAGTCCATATTAATAACATCCATTGACATTCCCCTGTCCACTACTTCAGTCACCTCTTCAAAAAATTCAATCAGGTTTGTCAGGCAGCTTTCACAAATCCATGCTTGCTCTCCCTGATTAACTGAAAATTCTCGAGGTGTTCAGTCACCCTATCCTTAATTATAGACTCCAGCATTTTCCCCACAACAGATGTTAGGCTAACTGGTCTATAATTCCCCGGTTTCCCTCCCTCTCCCTTCTTAAAAAGCGGAGTGACATGTGCAATTTTCCAACCCAGAGGGACAGTTCCTGAATCTAGAGAACTTTGAAAGATTATACTTAGGGCATCTGCAATGTGCTCACCTACTTCCTTTAAAACGCTGGGATAGAAACCATCTGGTCCTGGGGATTTGTCACTTTTTAGTGCTATTATTTTCTTCATTACTGTTGCTTTATTTATATTAATTTTATTGAGTCCCTGTCCCCGATTCAATATTAGTTTTCTTGGGATTTCCGGCATGCTATCCTCTTTTTCTAGTGTAAATACTGCGCAAAGTAATCGTTCAACATGTCCGCCATTTCCCCATTGTCAATGACAATATCCCCACTTTCAGTTTTTAAGGGGCCAACACTGCTCCTGACCACCCTCTTTTTCCTAATGTAACTATAAAAGTTCTTCATATTGGTTTTGATATCCCTTGCAAGTTTCTTTTCATCGTCTCTTTTTGTAGTTCTTACTATCTGTTTTGTGACCCTTTGTTGATCTTTGTATCTTTCCCATTCGCCAGGATCTGTGCCATTTTTTGCCTTTTTGTATGCCCTTTCCTTATGTCTTATACTGTCCCTTACCTCTTTAGTTGTCCATGGCTGTTTTTTTTGGCAAGTAGAGATCTTGCCCCTCAGGGGTATAAACCATGGGATCTTTTACATCCACTTGAGAGAGCAGACGGGACCTCGGTTTAACATCTCATCTGAAAGATGGTTCCTCCGACAGTGCAGCCCTCCCTTAGTACTGCACTGGAGTGTCAGCCTGGATTCTGTGCTCAAGTCTCTGGAGTGGGACTTGAACCTAAAACCTACCAACTAGAGGAGCAAGTGCTAACAACTGAACCACGGCTGACACCTAAAAAAAGACCTGCAATGACATAATTGTGCTCAGAAAACAGGCCGCAATCAGTGTCCTTTCGGGCTCAATTTCCTCCCTAAACCTCTCTGCCTCTCTATCTCGCTCTCCTCCTTTAAGACACTCCTTAAAACCTACCTCTTTGACCAAGCTTTCGATCACCTGTGTAAATTTTGTTTGATAATCGCTCCTCTGAAGTGCCTTGGGACAGTTTACTATGTTAAAGGTGCTATATAAATGCAAGTTGTTGTAGTTGTTGTTAAGAACATAAGAACATAAGAAATAGGAGCAGGAGTAGGCCAATCGGCCCCTCGAGCCTGCTCCGCCATTCAATAAGATCATGGCTGATCTGATCCTAACCTCAAATCTAAATTCATGTCCAATTTCCTGCCCGCTCCCCGTAACCCCTAATTCCCTTTACTTCTAGGAAACTGTCTATTTCTGTTTTAAATTTATTTAATGATGTAGCGAGGAGAGTGATGTGGAGCAATATGAAATAAACACTGGAAATCAGTGTAAATGCCACTGTCCCAAAAGTGGAGTGTCATCAGCAACAAAGTAGAAGCATTTTTAAAGATACACCAGGCCCAAACATCCGTGGGCCTTTGATATCTGCTCACTGGGAACTTATGCCACTGACTCTGCCAGATGCATGTGGAGGAGATTTCCTAATGAGCATTTTGCTGGTGGAGCCCGGCGTTACCATGGGTACATATCAGGTGTAGGGTTGCCAACTTTGGTTGCCAGAATTCCTGGAGGTTTCATCTCCTGACCTCCTATCTCCAACCACCCTGCCCAGTGAAACAGCCTTCCCCCCCACCTCCCCACCCCCGCAATCTGCAATATCTTGACAACTAATAAAGGAAAGTGTTCAAAGAAAATGAAAAAAACGCACAATTTTTTTTTAATGCCTCTATGATTTTTCTCGCTGCGGTTGCCCAGGAGATTAATCTTTAATTCCTGGAGACACCAGGACAATCCCGGAGGGTTGTCAACCCTAATCAGACACATGCCAGAGCTGGAGGGGGAAGATGGGAGAACTGGCAGAGGTCAGACACTCAATACCACCACAGCAGCCCTGGCCAAAGAAAATCAAAGCCCCCCCCCACCCTTATGAAGGGGCCGATCAGGATGGAGGCCCAGGTGGGCCCCGCTTCAGCTGGCTGTGGGGGTGGGAGCGGGTTTGCTGGTATGCCTCCTTTCACCTGGTGAATCCCAAACCAGGGCTGAGGAAACTCCTGGCCTATGAGTCCCCTCCCCTGGCCACGGCCCATGTGATCCAAGGGACCATGTTTGGGTTGCCTGATCATACTGTAATGACCGAATCCATTACTTTCAGCAGATTTGTCTTTTCTGTCTATTTATGCTCTGTGCATTCATGTATAATATGTTAAGAATTCCTGCTGCCGATAGCTATCCGGTGCTTACCAGTAAGCTTGAAAACACAGGAACACTTCATTTTACCACAGATAGTGAACAAACATTCAAGTACCTAACAATGTAATTTTTTTGTACTATTATTTATGTGGTTCTAATGAGTTTAATACATTTTTAAGTTTCCAGTGGTGGGGGGGGGGGGGGGGGGGTGCAGGTGCAATTTTCTAGTATAGCCCCAAACGAGCACACCATCAGCGGGGCAGCTGCTCCACTTGCCTGTTTGTGCCAGCAAGAGGCCATTTTGAGGCCTCGTTAGCATGCCTTACGGGCACCGCACTGCAGCTCGCCAGTCCTGAGGAGGTAGGAAATTGGCCGGCTCCCGCTCCAAGCCAGCCGGCAGGATCTGGCCTGGAGGAGGTAGACGATTTTGGGGGTGGTGGGGGCCTCAAATGGGCTGAAGTTTTTTTTTGCAGGCCTAGGAGGAGTGCTGAAAGTTTCCTCAGCCATTCCTGGGTATTGAACATTTCCTGGGCCTTGAGCGGCCTCCACCAGTCCCTCTAAGGACTGCTGGTTAGGCCATTTAACGTCTGGTCCAACTGGGTGGAACATGCACTATTTTGGGCAGCTGGCTGCTCGCCCATTTACAGGCCTGTCTGAAAGCTGCATCACATGGTCCCTGAGCCTCCAAAGGGCACACCAATGGTTTTTAAGCTGCCTGTTTTTCAAGTGAGAAACACTGAAAATCGCCCCCAGGTGTTAATCAATGGAAAGTAAAATCGGGCAGTTTCAATAACAAGAGCCCAAACCACAACACTGATTTTACACTCCAGTTGAAAATTACCCCCTCAATGTCTAAGTTCACACATGAAGAATGATTACTTGGGGAAGGTACAGGAGGGCTGCTAGTACCCATGGAGCAGCATTTTAGCATGAGTTAGCTCCCTATCTCTGTAACATCTTCCAGCCCGACAACCCCCTCAAACTCTTTGATTACTTTGCCTTCTTTGGCTTGGCATCCATTTTTCCTTACATCTCTGTGAAGTGCTTTGGGATGTTTTTCAACTTCAAGGGCACTATATAAACGTAAGTTGTTGATGTATTCCAATTATCATTATAGAATTGCAAAACATCAAATCGCTTCCTCTTGAGTTCCACAGATCTAAAATAATTTAAGGTCATAGCATTTAAAGCACGTTTGATGGCAGAAAAGTCAAGTTAACCTTACATATTCACAACAAACCTTAATATCAAACAGAGAAGTAGGTGGACATTTCCAGGTCCCCTTTGTTTGAAAGCTTCAGTCTTCTGTCTCAGTAGTCATATAAATGCAGTCTGGAATATCAAGTTCTCAGCTGATCCTTAGTCGCCCTTCTCATCTGTTTTTCTCAATAGCTGCAAGTCTCTGCCCGCCTGTCCTTCATCGGTTTATATCCTCACAGTGTATCTTCTCATTTGCTTTAATTTATTTTTTCGAGCCTCTTTTCTACCCATTCCATTTGTAAGTTGAATATTACTTCTATAATATTAAAAGTCTTATGTACAGTGCGCACCTCCCGTAAGCATTGCACTTACTTAGAACCAGAGAATTTTACAGCACAGAAGGAGGCCATTCGGCCCATCGTGCCAGTGATAGATCTTTGAAAGAGCTATCCAACTAGTCCCACTCCTCCGCTTTTTCCCCATAGCCCTGCAAATTTCTCCTTTTCAAGTATATATCCAATTCCCTTTTGAAAGTTGCTATTGAATCTGCTTCCACCACTCTTTCAGGCAGTGGATTTCAGATCATAACAACTCGCTGCATAAAAAAATTCTCCTCATCTCACCCTCTGGTTCTTTTTCCAATTATTTTAAAGATTGCATCTTCCTGTCACAATTCAGACACAGGGCTTGAGCCCATAATCTAGGCTAACACCAGGCAGAATATAGAAAGTTGTGAGAACCAGGCAGAGTATAGAATATAGAAAGTTCAGAGGGGAAGTGAGAAAGGAAATAAAAGGGGCAAAGAGAGAGTATGAGAATAGACTAGCAACCAACATAAAAGGGAATCCAAAAATCTTCGACAGACATGTTAACAGTAAACACGTAGTAAGAGGAGGGGTGGAGCCGATTAGGGACCATAAAGGAGATCTGCTCATGGAGGCAGTGGGCATGGCTGAGGTATTAAATGAGTACTTTGCATCAGTCTTTACCAAGGAAGAAGATGCTGCCAGAGTCTCGGTAAAGGAAGATATAGTTAAGATATTGGATGGACTAAAAATTGAGAAAGAAGAGGTACGAGAAAGGCTAGCTGCACTTAAAATAGATAAGTCACCTGGTCCGGATGGGATGCAACCTAGGATGCTGAGGGAAGTAAGGGGGGAATTGCGGAGGTACTGGCCATAATCTTCCAGACATCCTTAGATATGGGGGTGGTGCCAGAGGACTGGAGAATTGCAAATGTTACACTCTTGTTCAAAAAGGGTGTAAAGATAAACCCAGCAACTATAGGCCAGTCAGTTTAACCTCAGTGGTGGGGAAACTTTTGGAAACAATAATCCGGGACAGAATTAACAGTCACTTGGACGAGTGTGGATTGATTCGGGAAAGCCAGCACGGATTTATTAAAGGCAAATCCTGTTTAACCAACTTGATAGAGTTTTTTGATGAGGTAACAGAGAGGGTACATGAGGGCAATGCAGTTGATGCGGTGTATATGGATTTTCGAAAAGCATTTGATAAAGTGTCACATGGTAGGCTTGCTATTAAGATTGCAGCCCATAGAATAAAGGGGACAATAGCAACATGGATACAGAATTGGCTAAATGACAGGAAACAGAGAGCGGTGGTGAACGGTTGTTTATCGGACTGGAGGGAGGTGTGCAGTAGTGTTCCCCAGGGGTCGGTGCTGGGACCACTGCTTTTCTTCATATATATTAATGACTTGGACTTGGGAGTACAGGACACAATTTCAAAATTTTCGGATGACACAAAACTTGGATGGGTGGTGAACAGTGAGAAGGATAGCGATAGACTTCAAGAGGATATAGACACTCTGGTGGCATGGGCGGACACCTGGCAGATGAAGTTTAATGCGGAAAAATGCGAGGTGATGCATTTTCGTATGAAAAATGTGGAGAGGCAATATAAACTAGAGGGCACAATTCTAAAAGGAGTGGAGGAACATAGGGATCTGGGGGTGTATGTGCATAAATCATTGAAGGTGGCAGGTCAGGTTGAGAAAGGGGTTAAAAAAACATACGAGGTCCTGGGCTTTATAAATGCATGGTACATTGGCGAGACCATGCAGACGCTGCGACAACGGATGAACGGACACCGCGCAACAATCGCCAAACAGGAGAGTTCCCTCCCAGTCGGGGAACACTTTAGCAGTCAAGGACATTCAGCCACCGATCTTCGGGTAAGCGTTCTCCAAGGCGGCCTTCGAGACACACGACAACACAAAATCGTCGAGCAGAAGTTGATAGCCAAGTTCCGCACCCATGAGGACGGCCTCAACCGGGATCTTGGGTTCATGTCACGCTACACGTAACCCCACCAGCAAAAAGGGGGAAAAAATTTATATGTTTTTTAAAATTCTCTCTCTCTCTCTCTCTGCCATTTTGAGTTTCTTTCTGCCTGCCTGTGTAATAGACACAATGTATATCGAGTGTACTGGGACGTGCTGTTCTCCGTGACTGGCCTGTTTGAATAACAACGACACCTTTTGATTGGTGTGATGCTGTCCCAACATAGTATAAGATATGCGATTTGAGAACCTTTTCATTCATTCATCTGACGAAGGAGATAATCTCCGAAAGCTTGTGATTTTAAAATAAATTTGTTGGACTATAACCTGGTGTTGTAAGATTCCTTACATTTATAAATAGAGGCATAGAGCACAAAAGCAAGGAAATCATGATGAACCTTTATAAAGCAATGGTTCGGCCACAACTGGAGCATTGTGTCCTGTTCTGGGCACCGCACTTTAGGAAGGAGGTGAAAGCCTTAGAGAGGGCGCAGTGGAGATTTACTAGAATGATTCCAGGGATGAGGGACTTAAATTACGTGGATAGACTGGAGAGGCTGGGATTGTTCTCCTTGGAACAGAGAAGGTTGAGAGGCGATTTGATAGAGGTGTTCAAAATCATAATGGGTCTCGACAGAGTGGATAGAGAGAAACTGTTCCCATTGGCGGAAGGGTCAAGAACCAGAGGGGATAGATTTAAGGTGATTGGCAAAAGAACCAAAGGTGATATGAGGAGAAACTTTTTTACACAGCAAGTGGTTAGGATCTGGAATGCACTGCCCGAGGGTGTGATGGAGGCAGATTCAATCATGGCCTTCAAAAGGGAACTGGATAAGTACTTGAAACGAAAAGAATGTGCAGGGCTATGGGGATAGGGCGGGGGAGTGGGACTAACTGGATTGCTCATGCATTGAGCTGGCGTGGGCTCAATGGGCCGAATAGCCTCCTTCCGTGCTGTAACCTTCTATGATTCTATAACACTCCAGTGCAGCACTGAGGGAGGGAGTACTGCACTGTTGGAGGTGCTGTCTTTCGGACGAGATGTTAAATTGAGGTCCTGTTTGCCCTCTCAGGTGGATGTATAAAGCCACTTGGTTTTATTTCGAAAACTTCTCCCCGATGTCCTGGGCACTATTTATTCCTCAACCAACATCGCTAAAAAATCAATTATCTAGTCATGTATCTCATTGCTGTTTGTGGGACCTTGCTGTGCTCAAAATGGCTGCTGCGTTTGACAATGTTACAACAGTGACCACACTTCAAAAGTACTTTATTGGTTGTAAAGCACTTTGGGACATCCTGAGGTCATGAAAGGCACTCTATAAATGCAAGTTCTTTCTTTTCCTCACTCACACTGTTCCTTTACTTCCCCTCCCTGAGTCTTTTTCTGCGCTACTCAGAAGGTGTGACCATAGCTTCATTTGCTTGTGAACCACAAAGTTTTGAGTATGTGTTTGCAGACAATCTACGTGCATATCAATTAGACATCAGATTTAACATTGCTGCAGTTTGATAATTTAATCATATAAGTGGGGCAGGTCTGGAGTGGTACCCCATTCCTAATAGATTTACCATCATTAGAAAGGAGGGAAATGCTGTGGTGCTACAGTGTTTAAAGTAAAGCGCTCATAAGGTTGTGAACGTTTTTTGATTGCATTTGATCAAAATGAGGGCGAGGAGGGATTGTCCATTATGGAATCATAGAATCATACAGCACAGAAGGAGGCCATTCGGCCCATCATGCCTGTGCTGCTTCTTTGAAAGAGCTATGCAATTAGTCTCACTCCCTATCTCTTTCCCGATAGTCCTGCAAGTTTTTCCTTTATAAGTATATATCCAATTCCCTTCTGAAAGTTACTATTGAATCTGCTTCCCTTACAGGTAGTGCATTCCAGATCATAACAACTTACTGCGTAAAAAAATTTCTCCCCATCTCCCCTCTGGCTTTTTTGCCAATTATCTTAAGTCTGTGTCTTTTGGTTACCAATCCACCTGCCAGTGGAAACAGTTTCTCCCTATCTACTCTATCAAAACACTTTATAATGTCTATGGAAAGTCTATACAAGCACCTTTAATAAGTAAATAAATGAGGTGGCATAAATAATCCCTATGGCAACTATAGTTATGTTATAATGAACACCAAATACTTCCTGTACATGCTTGCACCACCCTGCATTGTTACAGTGTTGACATTAAGACTCAATGCACTGTCCCCTCTTCTAACTCACTCTTTCCCAAGATCTCTAAACTATGGAATTGTTTAATGCCCTTAGTTGTCCCTTCCTCTTACAATCTGCAAACTTTTAAAACCCAAGCTTAACACTGCTAACCACTACTTTTATCATTTCCCTGATCTTGTATCCTACTGTTTTGAATCCTGGTAGTACGCTGTATTTACTGGCCCTGGCTCTTCAACTGAGTTTTCTCAATTTAAAAAAAAACTGCATCATTAAAAGACAAATCTCAGCAATTTTGCATTACTGAATTTCAGAAAACTGCCATGCAATACTATCACACTTCGTTAAAGTGAAACCCTCGCAGTTTTACAGCTATTGTGCAAAAGTGTCTGGTAAATTCTAGAAAACTGAGTCTGTCAGAGGCAGTTTGGTTAACTGGTCTGTTGAGTTAATCTTTATGCAGTGTCTAGCTGTACTTTTTATTTCCAGGCGAAGTGAAATGAATGCTCTCTCTGTAAACAGAGGGGCGTGTGATTACAGGCTGGTACGCACAACTCCATTTTTGGATGCAGTGGCAACATCATACAAAGTCGCATGGGTTGGCCAACAATGTCCATTTGACTTTATGGGCAAGGTTGTAACTATATAGTAGAATGGGTCGTAGAAAATCTGGGAACTCTCTACCCCAAAATGCTGTTTGAATTGAAACTTGTAAGACAGAAATTTTTGTTAGGTAAGGGTATCAATTGACATAGAGCAAAGGCGGGTAAACGAGGTTGAGTTACAAATCAGCCATAATCTAACTGAATGGCAGAACAGGCTTGAGGGGTTGAGTGGCCTACTCTTGTTCCTATATAATGACCAGCCAAACATTCAGGGCTTCCTGTCCAGCAATCGGAACAAACAGCAAGAAATTGCAAGCGTGTCGCAGAATCTCACACAAGAACTTCAAGATTTGCAGGTACTACTAAGTGTCATTCTGGGAAGGGGGGGGGAGGGAGAGGTTAAGGTGCCAATTGTGTGTCTGCGCTTAAAGGGAGAAAAATTCGATAGGACCCATTTTCGGGCGTGGGTAGCGTGATCCGCTATTACCCCGCACCCGATGGCCCCTATGCAGGCAGCACATGAATTTTGAGCAGCCTGCTACTTACCATGATATCTCCGTGCAGTTGCGTTACCCACGCTGCTGAGAGGCTACACGGACAATGAGGAAGCCGGAAATGGGGCACATTTTAAATGGGACATGCACAGTCCACTAGGAGGAGGAAAAGATGGCCGCAAGGAAGGCAGGACCGGCGTGAGAGAGGGCCTCACACTTCTCGGATGATACACTGGAGACCCTGGTGGAATGAGTGGACGAAAGGAGGGCCAACATGTACCCGCAGGGTGGCAGGAGACCCTCCAGACTGCAGCTCCGCAGGCATTGGCAGGCTTTGGCCCAGGAAGTCAATGCCAGGAGCATGGCACCATGCACATGGGTGCAGTGCCGATAGAAGTTCAATGATTTGACACGAATGGTCAAGGTGAGTGAATGCAAGTGTCAAGTGGCACATTCTACCAACTGAACCATTGCTCCATGCATCACACTCCCCATCACCCACCCACCAACCAACAAACGCTGCTCATCCATACGCAATGCTGAACTTGGCATGCTGCATCTCACCCGTACATAGTACCACACTTGCAGGCCACACAACCACCATTCACAGGTCTCACACACACTGACAGCTATTCAACCATGACAGGCACATCACCCACACACCTTGCAGGATGCTCACTGACACATTATCCTCTGTCTTGCATAACAGCCAGCAGCAGGAGAGTCCTGAGGGTGGACGGGGACGCTTACATGTCCTCACCCCCCTAGAGGAGACGGTGCTTCGGATCATTGGGCAGGCCATCGCTGCAGCTGTGACAGCATGCCCCGCTGGTGGTCCTGATGAAGGGGGTCTCTGCATAACTAATGCTCCTTTTCCTTTCCCACATCTCCCTCCTCCCATAATCTTTTCTGACTCAAGTGCTGCAGGTGTTATCGGCACATATGTCTTACTTGCTCCTCTCCCCGATCCACAACTCAACCTGTTTCCCTTTGTCATTGCAGATACCCAAGAACACGTGGCAGCACCATCCGAGGAGGAGGAGGTGGAGGAGGAGGAGGACACTGAAGCACACGTCACTCGATTTGACACTCGCTTCCACCACCTCAGAGACTGACACTGCGCTTCGTTTAGAGGAGGGATCTGCACGTGGTGAAATACCAGGCACAAGTGCGAAGGAACTGGGGCGGACATTAACCTTTAATGTGACTAATGTAACATATTAGCATCCAACCTTGCAAAATAGGTCCTTGTGTAGGCTTCAAGTGAATCCATCTAGCAGAAGCCCTGCTAAAACACTCCATTTGGAAACCAGAACACTTTCCTATTTATGGTGAAATTTAGTTTCCAACTCCCTGCAATTCCATAGGGGTTCTACCAGCCTCTTACCATAATTTCAGTGGGAGACCAGCAGAACCCCCAAAGGAACAGAGAGTCCCGATTATGTCGGATTTTGGTAGTTTCGCAGAGTTTGCTCTTAGAATCATATAGCACAGATGGCAGCCATTCGGCCCATCATGCCCGTGCCAGCTCTCTGAAACAGGTACCAATTAGTTCCACTCCCCTGGTCTTTCCCTGTAGCCCTGCAATTTTTTCCTTTTTAAGCATATATCCAATTCTCTCTTGAAAGTTACTATTGAATCTGCTGCCACCACCCTTTCAGGCAGTGCATTCCAGATACCTTGTAAGGAGCAGAACTTCTTTCCCTCTTCATGCTTTGGGTTGTTTTGAGATCGTTTGTTATGTGAAAGGCACTATAGATGTGAAAGGTGTTTTTATAACTGCATAGAGATCTATATGAAAGTCGTTGTCAATCACTATATATTAAAAATGATGAGTGGGTCACATTGAAACCGCCTATGTCAGATTCTGCCTATGGCTAAATTCATGTAGCAGTAAGAAAGATGCCAGAGACATTTTTATTTGCAGTGAACTAGTTACTATCTTTTCTAGTGTAATAGTCCACAATACTCAGCATACAGCGTAACGCTGATAGGTAATGATTAGACTTTTCAATACGATATTGAAAGAATGATGCTGAAGCAAATACATAGAATCATAGAATAATACAACACTGAAGGAGGCCATTCAACCCATGGTGCCTGTGCTGGCTCTTTGAAAGATCTATCCAATTAGTCCCATTCTCCCGTTCTTTCCCCATGGCCCTGCAAATTTCTCCTTTTCAAGTATATATCCAATTCCCTTTTGAAAGTTACTACTGAATCTGCTTCCACCAACCTTTCAGGCATTGGATTCCATATCATAACAACTCACTGCGTAAAAACATTTCTCCTCATCTCCCCCCTGGCTTTTTTTGCCAATTATCTTAAATCTGTGTCCTCTGGTTACCGACCCTCCTGCCAGTCAAAACAGTTTCTCCCTATCTACTCTATCAAAACCCCTCATGATTTTGAACACCTCTATTAAATCTCCCCTTAATTTTTTGAACATGTACTAGATATTAGGACATTAACACTTATTCTGCACCACGTTTATAAATGAAATCATTCAGAAGCAGTTCAGTCATCAAACTTTTTTCATCCCTACACAAAATCCACTTTGGTTTGCACTTGTCAGAATTACACTGGAATTGCCCATGGGCGATCACTGATCATTCCCTATAGGAGAAAAGCTCATACGGCCGCGTATTTTCTGTAGATTGACAGAGGACCTCACAGAGATTTTACCAGTCCGACCTCCAGGCCTTATCTGACCTGGCTCACTTCTCTTCATTCCTACAGCCTTTCCCTCCCCTTCCGTCACGGGCAATGGCGTACTCCCATTCAGCTGTAGGTTTACCACAATGTCATAAAGCATTACTTCATTAATCTCACTATATTTGAGCTACTCCTATACTCCCTTTAGCTGACTGAAATGATCAGATATTGCAACGATTTGCAGACTATCAGTTTTTATCCCAAATTAAACTGAGGGTGATCTAAAGATAGATCAACCTTTCTAAAGATGTATTTACAATTTTGATATGGATGTGATTCATATCCTCACTATAAAAATTGCCGATTGGTGCTTTGCCTAATTTTTCTAGGCAGGGATAAACTTCAAACCAAACTGAAATCAATCTGAGGGGATGGTTCTGTTCGCTTGTGATACCCATTTCCTTGATGGTACCAGGTAGTCTTTTTTTGATGATCTGTGCCAAAACCAGAAACTTTGTTAAGTGCTGAACTTGGCCATCAACCCAAAGTCTGAATTTTATTGCTGGCATTTGAGCAAAGATGGGAGTTATGAGAAAGCTGTTGCATTTGGGGGTAACTGACAGCATAGAAAGCTATAATGGTTACAGTCCCCACCACTTATAGCAGGCATGTTCGTACGAATGCGATTTGCCCACTATACATGATGGCCGGTATAACGGGGTGGCATTAATAAAATGAAAAAAAATAAAGAAGCAACACCAGCAGAGATTCAAAACAACTTTCATATAACACACAGCACTGGTTTGCAGCAGAAAGTTAACGGCAGTAACCTAATATGAGAGTTCAGGTACAGTACATGTACTAACAAACTGTTGAAGTTCCACCACCACACCAACAACAACTTGCATTTATATAGTGCCTTTAACGTAGTAAAACATCTGAAGGCGCTTCACAGGAGTGTTATTAAACAAAATTTGACACTGCGCCATATAAGGCGATATTAGGACAAGTGACCAAAAGCTTGGTCAAAAGGAGCGTCTTAAAGGAGGAGAGAGAGGTAGAGAGGCAGAGAGGTTTAGGGAGGGAATTCCAGAGCTTAGGGCCTAGGAAGCTGAAGGCACGGCCGCCAATGGTAAAGCAATGAAAATCTGGGATGCGCAAGAGACCAGAATTGGAGGAGCGCAGAGATCTTGGAAGGTTGTAGGGCTGGAGGAGGTTACAGAGATAGGTTTATAATACTACCACTCAATGGAGTTGCTGTCTTGTAATTGACTTCCTCCAACCTACTGTCTCCTGTGTTGCGGATGTGGTTTTGAAACATTTTTCTGTGATACTAAATTTGCATTTTAAATTGTAGAAGAAATGGAAGCCGAAGGGAAGTGAAGTATGCAAACTAGCGAATAAACACAGCTGTTTCTGCCTGAAATAAACAGAGCACTTAAGACGCTGTAAGACGCTCTAACCGGCAACTTTGAAATTGACGTTAATGCAAATAAATAATGGCTATCGCTTTTTGGCTGATATAAGCGACTGCCCATTTTAAGCATGGATGTTTTAAGCAGTGGGGACTGTAACAGCAACGCAGACAGTGTGAAGCAGAGATAAAGGACTGGGGAAACTGATGTGTGAGATAATGATCTGAGGGAAATTTGAAAGTGCTGGTGTTGACCGGTTCCTCCAGTTTGCAATCCTTGGGTGATATGAACGATTTCTTCTACATACATCTGCAGACGGTGAAACTTTGCTGCAGTGAAGGTCCAAAACATTTCCAATCTCCTGGAACAGTTTTAAACCCCAGACCAGCAATGCTTTGGAATGAAGAAAATATTCCAACAGATAATGGTGTGATTCATTTGTTAGGATGGAAGGATGGAAGGAAGGGAGGGAGAGAGGGCAGATGGGCGGATGGATGGATGGAAAGAACTTGCATCAATATAGCACCTTTCGTGACCTCAGGACGTCCCAAAGTGCTTTACAACCAATGAAGTACCTTTGAAGTGTAGTTATTGTTGTAAGGTAGGAAATGAGGCAGCCAAATTGCATACAGCAAGCTCTCACCAACAGCAATGAGATAATGACCAGATAATGGGCCAGAACTTGCGCCGACCAGCGTGGTAAGGCTCTTTGCACATCCTGCGGATAAAAAGTACGAAAATACTTAATTTGTGGCCCGCGATGTCCACTTGCTTCATTTTGAATTCTTTTCAACATGTGCGCTGTGAAATCAGAATAGGTTCTCATTCGCATTGGACAGACTGTGGGAATGGAAGCCACGCCCACAGAATCTGTCAGGAAGAGAAGTCACGCCCACAAGCAGGCAAGTAGAAGTCATTCATTTAAAGTAAACTTCTGTACGTCAGTGTAAATAAAAAATTAACATATCTTATAAAAAGCCAAGCAAATGATTTAATTTAATGAAACAGACAGAAGCTAAAAGTAAAAAAAAATTTAAAAAACATTTTTTAATGATCAAAAAATATTAAATTAAGAGTAATCTGACATTCCACATTTTTAAAATTTAATTTTTAGTTTTTTTGCAGTCATTAGGAGTCATCGGATTTTTGAAAAGTAGTGTTGAGCTGGTATTTTTCAGCGTACCTTTTGGTGGCGTAAGTATTTTCATTCCAGCTGGGCAGGTGGGTAAGTTTATGAATGTTCATTGATTTGAGTTATTGTAGAGTAGCACGCCCCTTTAATTTGTAGCTGTGAAACTGCCGGCGAACCAATGGGAGCAAGTTCACGATTTCCTGGTTTTATTGCGCACATGCACATTCGTGAACTTACTCCATTGATTCGCCGGTGAAGAGAGAGGACGTCATTATGGAACCGTGTCCCGAGGCAAGCAATTTCTGGGCCAATCTGTTTTAGTGATGTTAGTTGAGGAATATATGTTTGCCAGGATACCGGGAGAACACCCCTGCTCTTCGAATAATGTCGTGGGATCTTTTACATCTCCCTGAGAGAGAAGAAGGGGCTTTGTCTTAACTTTGAATAACATACTACATTAAAATACAGCGTAGCCACATGAGACTGATCACTATCTGAGCAATTAATTAAGTTTGATTTTGTTGTAGATGGTTAAGCGCACAGTCAGTCTTTTGCACTTCACACCAAGTGAAACCACTGACAGCAGCCTGTGAAATCTTGGTCTTGCTTGTCAACGACATGTACAAACAGAGGAACTTTGCCTCAGTCAACAGCCAGTTCACGGTCTGCATTAATGAGCGCTCCTTGCTCTGTCAAACTCTTCTCTGGAACCATTTTCACATCTGTAGCAACTCAAAAGTTTATTTTCACTAACTGTGGCATAACTTCAACTTCCCTCGTTCAACTCTGCTTCCCTTACTTCTCAGTATGAAGTCTCGGCATTAAACAGAGCCCTGAAAATGTTAAGAAGGCAGCATCAGATGGCACAGCTGGTAATATTTATAATTGAACCTTTATGTGGCTGAACCGCCAGAACAGTTGGTTAAACCAGAGCTGGTACCAGCTGGTTAAGCGGGCATGCCATGAAGTGAACCACCCAGTCACAAAAGCAATTATCAATCATAATTTTACTAAGCCATAATATTCTAATAACTAAGTGCGGAATATCATGAGGAGGCATGACCTTCGAGTAAGATATTCATCAGCAGATCAATGATGAACTCCTAGTAGTAACAAAGTTGCTAAAAGTGTTCTATTTAAATGTAGGGCCCAGCAAACCCCATGATAATAATCAGCAATAGCAGTCGTCAACCTGGTGAAGTTTTGGAGTAAGTACCGACAGAATTATCAGCAACAGACTCTACTTTGCTTCAAAGTACTTTTTTGCAATAAAAAAGTTTAATTATCCAATAATTCTCAGATAATTCAGATTTAAGCAATTTCAATAACAACTTTCGTTTATTTAGTGACTTTAAGATAGTAAAACGTGCCAAGGCACTTCACAGGAGCCTAATCAGTCAAAAATTGACACCAAGCCAATGAAAGAGACATTAGGACTAGGAAAGCTTGGTCAAAGAGGTAGGTTTTAAGGAGTGTCATAAAGGAGGAAAGAGAGGTGGAGAGGGGGAGTTTAGGGATGGAATTTCAGAGCTTAGGGCCTAGGCACGGCCATGAGTCAGAGTCATTGAGCTGGAGTGCGAGCTAGAGACACTCTGACACATCAGGAAGGGGGAGGAATATCTGGATAGTTTTCTCCAGAATACAGTCTCTCCTCAAAGGAAAGCACAGGTGCAGGAAGCAGACTGTGTGACTGTCAGTCAGCAGGATAGTGGAAACCAGGGGGAGGTAAAGAAGGAGGTCCCGCAGACACTGGTCCTATCCAACAGGTAAGATATACTTGCTACCTGTAAGGATAAGGATGAAGGCTGCAGGGAGGATGGCCAGAATGCTAACCATGGCACCATGAAGCAGGAGGCACTCTAAGAAGAGGGGGAAGGAGTTGAATAGAAAGATTGTAGTCATACGGGATTCGATAATTTGATATAGCGTTCTCTGCAGTCATGACTGAGGGTCCAGGAGGGTTTGTTGCCTACCTGGTGCAATGGTAAAGGATTAAGTTGGAGCAACTGGAGAGGAACTTGGAAAGAAAGGGGACAATCCAGTTGTCATGGTCCATGTCGGGGTTCAATGAATAATGACAAGTAAAGGCAAAAGGTCTTGCTAAGGGAATATCAGGGGCTAGGAACTAAATTAAAAAGCAGAGCCTCATAGATGGTAATCTCGGGATTACTACCCGAGCCAAATGCTAATAGGCATAGGGATAGACAGATTAGGAACATAAGAACATAAGAGATAGGAGCAGGAGTAGGCCATTTGGCCCTTCGAGTCTGCTCCGCCATTCAATGAGATCATGGCTGACCTGATTCTGGCCTCAACTCCACTTTCCCGGCTGTTCCCAATATCCTTTGACTCCCTTGCTGATCAAAAATTTGTCTAACTCAGCCTTGAATGTATTCAATGACTCAGCCTCCACCGCTCTTTGGGGCAAAGAATTCCAAAGGTTCACAACCCTCAGAGAAGAAATTTCTCCTCATCTCTGTCTTAAATGGGCAACCCCCTATTCTGAGACTATGCCCCCTAGTTCTAGATTCCCCTCTGAGGGGAAACATCCTCTCAGCATTTACCCTGTCAAGCCCCCTCAGAATCTTACATGTTTCAATAAGATCTCCTCTCATTCTTCTAAACTCCAGTGAGTATAGGCTTAACCTGCTCAATCTTTCCTCACAAGAAAAGGTGAATACATGGCTAAAAAACTGGTGTGGGTAGGAGGGGTTCCATTTCATGGGACACTGGCACCAGTACTGGGTCAGGAAGGAGCCATACCACTGGGACGGGCTCCACCTGAACCAAAATGGGAGAATGCCACGGAAGAGAGGCAGACGGTGGGAGCGACCACCCCCATGGGCCATGTCTAACCTGGACCTGTGGATAAAGATGTCCCATTAAACCTGGGAGCAGCCTTCCCCCTGAGCTGCTCCATGCTGTAATTTTTCCTGCCCTTTCCCCATATCCTTTGACTCCTTTACTGATCAAAAATTTGTCTAACTCAGCCTTGAATGTATTCAATGACTCAGTTTCCACAGCTTTTTGGGGTAAAGAATTCCAAAGATTCACGGCCCTCTGGGAGAAGAAATTCCTCCTTATTTCCGTCTTAAACGGACGACCCCTTATTCTGAGACTATGCCCCCTAGTTTTAGATTCCCCCATGAGGGATAACATCCTCTCAGCATCTACCCTATCGATTCCCCTCACCACTGCCCTCAACAACTTCTCCTCCGCATCCTTCCAGGGTGCCACCGGGGACATCGCCGACGTCTCTCAGTCGTCTGCACAAAAGAGCCCTGCAAATACACCTACACCCACTCTGCAGTGACACAATGGGTGGCATCAGTTGTGGGTCTTCAAAGTGATCCTCAGGAAAGGGCATTATTGCACAAATCAGAAAAGATTCACAAAGACGTGGCAGTAGTGGTGACAATATAATATGTAATGTGAGTTGATCAGAAATCAAATATAAGTAAAAACCATGACAAACCCTCAAACACCCTTGTGCATCCCCTTCATGCTCACGACACGTTTGCCTTACGCTTCCTACTGCACATATGTGATGCATGCCCTGTGGCTGCAGCACAGGTAGTGGCAGGTTGAGTGAGGCTGACCGTGAAAGAGATGCATGAGACGGTAAGTATGAGATAGAGCCATGAGATTGTGTGAGGATTGGGTTGAATGGTAGTGGTGGGATGAGTACTGGCGAGGTGAGTAAGTGCAGGTAAGATGAGGATGAGCTTTGAGTGGGTGTGAGGAGTGATGTGATAAAGTAGTGTTGGCAGTGCAGAAGGAGATGTGGGGTGGGGGCGGTGATGTGGCAGACGGAGTGTGGGGGAATGAGTAAGTGAACTCACTTCGGCTGACCTACTTAGGTTATTGAAGCACCTCCTGCACTGTATGCAGGTGTGCGATATGTTGGTGGTGCAGGTGACATCCTCTGCCACCTCGAGCCAGGCCTTCTTGGTGGCAGAGGCAGGCCACTTCCTCCCCCCGCCAGAGGGAAGATCTCTGTCCTCCCCCTCCTCCTCACCCCATCCAATAAGACCTGGAGTGAGGCATCATTAAACCTGGGAGCAGCCTTCCCCCTGAGCTGCTCCATGCTGTAATTTTTCCTATTTTCAACAGCATCAGTCAGTGGAGGAGTGCCCCTTTAAATAGGGCTCCTCCAGCTGACAGACTATGATGCGCCTGCGCAGTCCGCCCGCTGCGCAGCTTTCCAGCGCGAAACCCGGAAGCAAAGGTAAGTACCTTCAATCAAGCTGCGATTGCGTGCGGAGCACCCCGATTTCACTGGACATGTTACCCACGCGCCCAGTCGACCCCCCGCTGCCAACCCGCCTCCTTCTGAATATCGGGCCCTCTGTGTCCTCATCGCAACTTACTTTTCCACCTATCTTTGTATCATCAGAAATTTGGCCACAAGACACTCTGTTCCTTCATCCAAGTCATTGATATATATTGTAAACAGTTGAGGCCCCAGCACTGAGCCCTACGGCACCCCACTAGTTACAGATTGCCATTTTGAAAATGATCCTTTTATCCCGACTCTTTGTTTTCTGTTAGTTAGCCAATCCTCTATCCATGCCAGTATATTACCCCCAATACCATGAGCTCTTATCTTGTGCAGTAATCTTTTATATGGCACCTTATCGAATGCCTTTTGGAAATCTAAATATACTGCATCCATTGGTTCCCCTTTATCCACCCTGCCCGTTACTTCCTCAAAGAACTCTAATAAATTTGTCAGACATGATTTTTTCTTCATAAAATCATGTTGACTCTCCTTGATTGTATTATGAGTCTCCAAATGTCCTGCTACTACTTCCTTAATAATGGATTCTAGCATTTTCCCAATGACAGATGTTAGGCTAACTGGTCTATAGTTACCTGCTTTCTGTCTCACTCCCTTCTTGAATAGGGGTGTTACATTTGCGGTTTTCCAATCCGCTGGGACCTTTCCAGAATCTAGTGAATTCTGGAAGATTACAACCAATGCATCCACTATCTCTGTAGCCACTTCCTTTAAGACCCTCGGATACAAGCCATCAGGTCCAGGGGACTTGTCAGCCTTTAGACCCATTAGTTTAGCTAGTACTTTTTCTCTAGTAATAGTGATTGTTTTTAGTTCCTCCCTCCTCTTTGCACCTTGATTTTCTACTATTGGTATGTCATGTCAATCAGGTCTGCTAACGACCTGAAGTATCAAAATAATTACCTTAAGTGGCATCCCGACGGCTTTAATTGCTGGCGGGAGTCCCGCATGCGGGGGCTGCGCGCGCATGTAAGGTCCGGACCCGCCCTGGGAATCCCCGATTTTCGGAGACCCCCCGCCACGAACCCACCGGCTTGGGGGTCCAAAAATCAAGCCCAATGTATTTAGAAACGATAGGGAAGGAAGAAATGGGGGAGGTTAAGGTAGCTATACTAATTAGAGATAACATAATGGTAGTAGAAAAAAGGGACATAACTAACATTAAAATATATGAACATACGAACAATGAGGGACAGGAAAAGACTCTCTGGTCCATCCAGTCTGTCCCACACAATCGTGATACCCACCCCACGCCATGTGATAGAAACAGAATCCATATGGATTGAGATAAAGGATAAGAAGAGATTGATCACGCTAATCGGAAGAAGAAATATGTCAGCAAATCCATGAAATGAGTACAAGACATCGGGGGGAAAATTGGATAAGGGCCGTTTTCGTGCTGCCTGCTAATTATCATGATATCTCTGTGCAGCCAGCGCTACCCTCACTGCTGAGAGGCTGTACAGAGAATGAGGAAATTGGAAATGGGGTGTGCTCAGCGCAAGTCATCAGCAGCCTGCACCTCTTAAAGGTGCAGGTGCACATTTCAAATGGCAGGTACATAGTTCATTAAGAGGATGGAAAGATGGCCGCGAGGATAGCAGGACCGGCGTGAGAGAGGGCTCCACGCTTCTCTGATGATCACTGGAGGCCCTGGTGGAAAGGGTGGATGAAAGGAGGGCCAACATGTACCCACAGGGTGGCAGGAGACCCTCCAAACTGCAGCTCCGCAGGCATTGGCAGGCTGTGGCGCAGGAAGTCAATGCCAGGAACAGGGCACTACGCACATGGGTGCAGTGCCAAAAGAAGTTCAATGATTTGACACGAGTAGTCAAGGTGAGTGAATGCAAGTGTCAAGTGGCACATCCTACCAACTGCACCACTACGCCATGCATCACACTCCCCATCACCCACCCACCAACAAAAACTGCTCATCCATACGCAATGCTGCACTCGGCATGCTGCATCTCAACTGTACATAGTACCACACTTGCAGGCCACACAACCACCACTCACAGGTCATGCACACTGGCAGCTATTCGAAAATGACAGGCACATCACCCACACATCTTGTAAGATACTCACTGACACACTATCCTCTGTCTTGCAGGAGAAGGTGGCACATAACAGCTGGCAGCAGGAGTGACCCGAGGATGGACGGACGGACACGCTTACACGTCCCCACCCCCCTAGAGGAGACGGTGCTTCGGATCATTGGGAGGGTCGCCTCTGCAGCCGTGACAGCATGCCGCACTGAAGGTCCCGATGAAGGGGGTCTCTGCATATCTAATGCTCCTTCTCCTTTCCCAGATCTCCCTCCTCCCATAATCTTTTCTGACTCACGTGCTGCAGATGCGGTTGGCACGCACGTCTTAATTGCTCCTCCCCCCGTATATCATGCTTTACAACTCAACCTGTTTCCCTTTGTCATTGCAGGTACCCAAGAACACATGGTGGCACCGAGGAGGAGGAAGAGGAGGGGGACACTGAAGCCACACTGTCACTCGATCTGACATTTGCTTCCACCAGCTCAGAGACTGACACTGCAAGTCCTCTAGAGGTTAGGTTAGAGGAGGGATCTGTACGTGGTGAGACACCGGGCACAAATGCACAGGAGCCGGGGCGGAGGGAATGGATACCACAGGTGCCAGCTCGCCGGAGAGCAAAGTCGCTCACTGGTTCTGCTGCAGAGGAGTCAGATGAGGACTTCGATGGGCCAGGCTACAGAAGACGGCTGATAGGCATATACCACCAAATGCTTAGGACACTGGAAAGCCTTCCAGAAACCTGCACACAGTGAGAAGGGGCATGGAGGAGTCCAGCTCCAACTTGGCACAGGGCTTTGCGCAGATCTTGGAGCCCATCCTTTCCAACATGGAACGGGTGGTCACCTCCATCAGCGCAACTGTGGAACCCACCATGATGTAGCGTCTGATGACTGATGTCACAGCTTCCATTGCAGCACAAACATCTGCCATCCAAGGTCTGACTGCTGCATTTTCAGCTCAGACTGCTGCCTTGGAAGCTCAGACTGCTGCTATCATGGCTCTGGGGACCACTTGTGGAACGGGGCTTCCAGGCCGTCACAGCATTCTAGCAATCCGTTCTCCAGCCAATCACCAGGATTGCTGAGGCACCGCTCCGGGAAAGTGGCAGTGGTGTCATGGCAGTCGGACCTGCTGTCCTCTCTCAGGACGACAGCATTCCAGCTCCCACCCCTGCCACTCCGCCAGTGCCGCTGTTGTTGCCTATCGGCCAGCCAGGCCAGACTGTTGCAGCCCATGCTGAGATGGTGCAGTCCGAAGCCGGGCTCTCCCGGCCCAGAGCTGCTTGAGGTCACCCTCCAAGGCCATCTGCACACTTCTCAATTGAAGGCCAGCAGCCTTCCACCACCCATGCTCCAACCACTGGGGAAGCACCACGTAGGAGCGCTAGGATAGGTAAACGCACATGAACAACAGGCACTAAGGGAATATACATGGGTGAATTGTTCTGTTATGGTTGCACAATTTAATTTATTCATTGATAAATGTGACTTTGAATTTGCATTTGGTGGCGGTTTTTATTTGTGCGATGAGCTGAGGGGGAAACCAATGTGCAATCAGATGGAAGGTGATTTGATTGTCTTGTAGGAGCGGAAAGGTGGGGAGTGTAGGACTGTTGGTGAGTTGAGGGATGTAGTTGACATTATTGATAGAGGGCACGGATCAGGCGAGCTTGCAGAGCCCTTGCAGACAAGGCGTGTGGTTCCTGTTGCATCCTTGCATCTTCCTCCACTTCCTCTTCCGGCTCCACCCCCTCCTCCTCCTCAGCCTCTTCCTCCTCCACCTCTGGCACAGGGTCTCCTCCAATCATTGGTGGCAAAGGCTGGTCCCTCATGGTGGCGAGGTTGTGCAGCATGCAGCAAACCACCAGGAATCTGCCCACCCGCTCAGGGCAGTACTGCAGGGCTCCTCCAGACCGATCTAGGCAGCAGAAATGTTGTTTGAGGAGGCCTACGGTGTGTTCCATGATGTTGCATGTGGCAGCATGCGTCTCATTATAGGCCTGCTGTGCACGTGTGCATGGGTTCCTGACCGGTGTCATGAGCCACGTCATGAGGGGATAGCCCTTGTTGCCCAGTAGTCAGCCTTTGACTTGCTGAGTCGGGTGAAAGATAGCTGGCACGTTGGACTGCCGCATGTCGAAGGCATCGTGACTGCTCCCAGGGTAGCGGGCATTGACCTCCAAGATTCGATGCGTGTGGTCGCACACCAGCTGCACATTCAGGGAGTGGAAGCTCTTTCAGTTGACGAAGACGGCCGAGTTGCTATGTGGGCCACGCAGGGCAATGTGTGTGCAGTCAATGGCACCCTGTACCATGGGGAAGCCAGCAATGCGAGCGAACCCCCGTGCTCGCTCGTTCTGCTTGTCTCCGTCAAGAGGGAAGGCGATGAACCTGTGACCTCCTGTAGGAAGCAATGCACTGCATACAGCGAGATGTCGCACATGTCACATGCCTGAAATGCTCCTAAGCCGTAGAAAGTCAGTGCCACGGTGACCTTCACAGCCACAGGCAATGCTGTCCTTGCCCTGTTCTGAGGGTGCAGTTGTGGCTGCACCGGTTGACAGATCTTGGTCACGGCTTCCTTGGTGAACCTCAGGCATCAGATGCAATCCTCCTTGGTCATGTTGAGGTAAGAGAATTGGTCCCGGAAGGCCCTCATTGGATAGGACCTCCTGCTCGGTGCCCAGCGCCTCCTCTTCCTCCATCTCCTCACAGCTTGACCTGGTGTGCGTGGCCTCTCTGCATGCTCCCAGTCATGCTCAATGCCCAGTGGGAGCCCCAGCAGACCCCCCATTGTTGCCAGGAATGTTGTTCAACCATGGTTGTAACTTTCCAAACTGTAAGGCAGTACCTGCCAAAGCGCCCTCAAATGTTCTCTAGGAGCTCTCAGCAAGAATAGGGAACTTCAAAAAATACTCCCTACTCCACCAGCAGCCAGAAGCAATAATCCAGCAACTAACCTGCAACACCTGCAAGACCCCTTTACATATCACTGGTGGGGGGTCCTCCAGGCACTGTAAGGCACATTCAGATGGTTGGGGTTAAGACTGTGTGTTGATTTGAGCGTTAAGGTCCAAAATGGTGTCTATCACTTTAAATCAGTGTTGCGCGTTGATTGCACACATTTTCTCCCTACTTTACATGCTTCCAGTGTTCGGTATTTGTGCATGCATTAACTCCTATACCAAGATGGAGTCCGGCGCACGTCATGCTGGAAAAGTGCGTGCGCAGCTAAGACGCCATCTTGGATGTCGGAGAGGCCATGTAACGCCGAAACAAAGGGCGCTACAAAGCCCAATTTAGTGCCCACTGAATTGTAATCATGGGAGATTTCAACTATTCCCAAATAAACTGGCAAGAAGAGGTATGGAAAGGGGAAAAGGGAATGGAATTTTTACAGTGTGTTTGGGACTCCTTTATTACCCAGTATGTAAGAAGCCCAACCAGAGAGGAATCACTTTTACATCTAGTAATGGGAAATAAACCAGAGCAGATAAGAGAAGTATATGTAGGGGAACATCTAGACAATAGCGATCACAACATAATAAGGTTTAAAATAATGATTGAGAAAGACATAAGTAAGACAAAGACCAAAGTAATAGATTGGAAAAAAGCTAATTTCGAGGGGATGAGAATGGAAACAGGAAGGTAAACTGGAAAAAAAAGATAGCCAAAGAGACAGAACAGCAAAGGGAACTATTTAAAAAGGTGATCAATATAGTTCAGGATAAATATATTCTGCTAAAAAACAAGAATAAACTAGTTAATAATGAAACACCAATACTGAATAAAGAGATAAGGGTAAAATTGAAACTAAAGAAAAAGGCATACTCTAAGTACATAGACAATAAAGAAAGCATGACAAAAGGGAAAATGAAGGGGTTAGTAAAGAAAACAAGAAACAGTTAGGAAAGCCAAGAGGAACTACAAAATTAAATTATCAAGGAAAGAAAAAGAAATAGTAAAGTATTCTATAGACGCATAAATAACAAAAGAAATCAGGTTAGGGATAGGGCCATTAAGGGATGCACAAAATAAATTCACAGGTAATGACAGCAAAATGGCAGAAATATTGAATAGTTATTTGGCCTCAGTATTTACCAGGGAGATTAAACATGGTGGGCATGACATTAGAAGGAGAGATTAAAAAAAAGATATAAAGATATTTAAGGTAGAAAGGGGAGAGATAATTGATAAACTAATCAAACTTAGAGGGGATAAAACTCTTGGTCCGGATAGATTGCATCCGCGCACATTAAAAGAAGTTAGGGAAGAGATGGCAGAGGCATTATTACATAAAGAAAGACTTACACAGTCGAGTCGTCGGGAAAATGTTGGAATCCATTATTAAGGAAGTGGCACTTCGAAAATCATAATGAGATTAAGCAGAATCAACATGGTTTTATGAAAGAGAAATCATGTTTGACAAATTTATTAGAGTTTTTTGAGGATGTAACTAGCTTGGTAGATAAAGGGGAGCCAGTGGATGTAGTATATTTGGATTTTCAAAAAGCATTCGATAAGGTGCCACATAAAAGGTTGTTATGTAAGATAAGGGCTCATGGTGTTGGGGGTAATATATTAGCATGGATAGAGGATTGGTTAACGGACAGAAAACAGAGAGTAGGAATAAATGGGTCACTTTCAGGTTGGTAGGCTGTAACTAGTGGGGTGCCGCAAGGATCAGTGCTTGGGCCTCAGCTATTTACAATCTATATTAATGACTTAGATGAAGGGACCGAGTGTAATGTATCCAAGTTTGCTGACAATACAAAGCTGGGTGGGAAAGTAAGCTGTGAAGAGGACACAAAGAGTCTGCAAAGGGATATACACAGGTTAAGTGAGTGGGCAAGAAGGTGGCAGATGGAGCATAATGTGGGGAAATGTGAGGTTATTCACTTTGGTAGGAAGAATGGAAAAACAGAATATTTTTTAAATGGTGAGAAACTATTAAATGTTGGTGTTCAGAGAGATTTGGGTGTTCTCGTACAAGAAACACAAAAAATTAGCATGCAGGTACAGCAAGCAATTAGGAAGGCAAATGGCATGTTGGCCTTTATTGCAACGGGGTCGGAGTACAAGAGTAAGGAAGTCTTACTACAATTGTACAGGGCTTTGGTGAGACCTCACCTGGAGTACTGTGTACAGTTTTGGCCTTCTTGCCTAAGGAAGGATATACTTGCCTTAGAGGGGGTACAATGAAGGTTCACTAGATTGATTCCTGGGATGAGAGGGTTGTCCTATGAGGAGAGATTGAGTAGAAAGGGCCTATATTCTCTGCAGTTTAGAAGAATGAGAGGTGATCTTGTTGAAACGTACAAAATTCTTAGAGTGCTTGACAGGGTAGATGCTGAGAGGCTGTTTCCCCTGGCTGGAGATTCTGCAGCTAGAGGTCACAGTCTCCAAATAATCTAATTTGAGACCATGATGAGAAGGAATTTCTTCACTCAGAGGGTTGTGAATCTTTGGAATTCCCTACCCCAAAGGGCTGTGAATGCTGAGTCATTGACTATGTTCAAGGTTGAGATAGATAGATTTTTGAGCTCTAGGGGAATCAAGGGATATGGTGATCGGGCGGAAAAGTGGAGTTGAGGTCGAAGATCAGCCATGATATTATTGAACGGCGGAGCAGGCTCGAGGGGCTGTATGGCCTACTCCTGCTCCTATTTTTTATGTTCTTATGTTCTTTATATAGCATCTTTCACGACCTCAGAATGTTCCAGAGCACTTTACAGCCAAAGAATTACTTTTGAAGTGTAGTCATATAATGTACTGTTGTAATGTAAGAAATGCGGTAGCAAATTTGAGTACAGCATGGTCCCACAAACAACAATGAGATAATGACCAGATCATCTGCTTTACATGCTTGTTGAGGGATAAATGTTGGCCAGGACACTGGGGAGAACTTCCCTGCTCTTCTTCAAAATAGTGCCAAAAGACGACATCTCCTTCAGTACTGTACTACCGAGCCTAGATGTGTGCTTAAGTCTCTGGAGTGGGACTTGGACTCACAACCTTCTGACTCAGAGGTTTGAATGCTACCACTGAGCCAAGGCTGACAACTATGCCAGTCTTTTGCTGGAGCAATCCAAAACTAATTCGAAAGCTCTGTCCATAGTCTTATACCTTCCTCTGTTTGAAAAGTTTTTTTTTCATTCTACATACAAAATCACGTATTTCAAAACTACACATTCCAATGATTTTGCTAGCTGGTTGTAAATTTAGGATTAAAATGGATATTTCTCCCATTTTTCTCAAGCAATAGAAAACATGGTCCACAGTCATTAGTTTAGCTCCCTGCTTATTGGCAAGGTATAATTAATCCCTCAGTACTAATCAACGTAATGACTGTATTTATAATTCCTGAGACTAATCTCTTATCATTCATAAAACATAATTATACACCAACTATCAAACGCCATAATTATTTATAACATCTTATGGATCTCATCTATTTAAACTACCAATGAAATAATGACCTAATATAGGGATTATTTGAAACTAAACCAGATTTTCAGTGTAACAATTGTTAAAATACAATCGATATTGCACCAAGTCAGACTATTAAAAAAAAATCAAATCTAAATTAGGCACAAAACATTGTTGTGTGTCTGAGTTCACCAGATCTGCCATGGGTGAATAAGTTTCAAGAGCTTGAAAAGCTTTCCATTTAGAGGAGATATAGACATTGTTGAAGGTGCCATCTTTCGGATGAGATGTTAAACCGACATCAGGCACAAATATAGCACTTGCGGAGTGACATGTGCTTGTTACATTGGCAGTGGGAGTTGGGTCTAAAGCTGTGTGAACATTGGGAGGTAATGGCGGAAGATGGGCCTAAGTCTGAGGCTAGATTTGAAATGTTTACAATATGTTGCCTGCCAAAAGTATGAGATTTTTTAAAACAGGTTTGTTGCATTAATGGGACGTTGAACGCAGGTCATAGAGGAACCGTTCTATTATTATTTCACATTTAACTTCATTTAAGCAGATTAGTGTGGTTTACAGTTAAAAATAGTGAAAAACATGAGGCCATAAATTACCGTTGGCGATATTCATGGACAGACAGTTAAGGCCTTCGCCAGTAGCATGAAACGGGTTCATAGTGAGTGGGCACCCATTTAAATTAATGGTAAAGAAAATCAGGCACGTTGTTAAATGGGCTACCGATTCACTATGGGCCCATTTCACGCGACTGGTGCAGACCAATTTTACCCACCCCGTCTGTTATTTTAGCAGAAGCATTAACCAGTTTAAAAGAAACACCACCTGCATGTTCCCCTGAAAGTCACACACCATCCCGACTTGGAAATATATCGCCATTCCTTCATCGTCGCTGGGTCAAAATCCTGGAACTCCCTTCCTAACAGCACTGTAGGAGAACCTTCACCTCACGAACTGCAGCGGTTCAAGAAGGCGGCTCACCACCACCTTCTCAAGGGTAATTAGGGATGGGCAATAAATGCCGGCCTCGCCAGCGACGCCCACATCCCATGAACGAATAAAAAAAAATAGGTTAAGCATTTGTGCACTAACATCACTAATACTAAGTTCCATCCCACAAAATCACACTGCCCTGAGGCCACGTCACTTGTGTAAAAGCAGATGCACGCTCTACACCCTGGCATGACTGACAGTAAAACAGAGGCTCCATCACGGGGAGATCACAGCTCCAAATGTTTCAAACTGCAAGATGGTGATAGGCTTATAAACGTGCAGGTGAAACCATAAATATTCTCAACTTTTACAAGCTTCTTTGTCACCCTGTCATTTTCCTACAAAGGTCTAACTGTACTAAGATCTGCACAGTGTGAGGATGTTTGCTGTAGCTTTCACTGTTTTGATAGTCACCTGCCCAAATAAAGAAAGACAAACGTGCTTCGTATTGCAAGTGTTCTTATTTTCGTCAATAATACATGTTCAGTCTCATGCTGAAGGAAAAGAAACGGAGAAAAAATGTTTCTACATTACAACAGTGACTACACTTCAAAAGTATCGGCTATAAAGCGCTTTGGGACGTCCTGAGGTCATGAAAGGTGCAATATAAATGCAAGTTCTTTGAAACAGTTACTGATTTGAGACTTGACAGCGACGTTTAAATAACTGAAAAGTCTGAATATATTACCACCAGAGGAGGAAACGTCAGGCTTTAAAAAGAGCTGGAATACAGATTTGTTGATGTAGGTAATGGCATGCTAATTGTATTCCCTGCTTAAGACGTAGAGGGGCAGCTCATAAGATGATGCCGTGGCTGCTCACAAGGTGCCATCTAAGTTGTGCTTTCGTAGGATGGCATTAAGTAGACGCAATGGGGCCTATTTTGACTTTTGGGTGACGGACTGGTGGAGCGTGCTGATTGGCTGCCCATTCCGGGGACGGAGAGGCTTCCGCCATTTTGAGGCCTCGGCCTTGTTTCTCCGCAGCCTTCAACATGTCATCAATGAGGACAAACACCTCGCTATGGCCATCCCCACACCTCCACTACTCGCCTTTAAACAGCCACCCAACCTCAAACAGACCATCGTTCGCAGCAAACTACCTAGCTTTCAAGAGAACAGCGTCCACGACGCCACACAACCCTGCCACGGTAACCTCTGCAAGACATGCCAGATCATCGACACAGATACCACCATCACACGAGAGGACACCACCCACCAGGTGCATGGTTCATACTCCTGTGACTCGGCCAACGTTGTCTACCTCATACGTTGCAGGAAAGGATGCCCCAGAGCATGGTACATTGGCGAGACCATGCAGACGCTGCGACAACGGATGAACGGACACCGCGCAACAATCGCCAAACAGGAGGGTTCCCTCCCAGTCGGGGAACACTTCAGCAGTCATGGACATTCATCCACCGACCTTCGGGTAAGCGTACTCCAAGGCGGCCTTCGAGACACACGACAACGCAAAATCGTCGAGCAGAAATTGATAGCCAAGTTCCGCACCCATGAGGACGGCCTCAACCGGGATCTTGGGTTCATGTCACGCTACACGTTACCCCACCAGCGAACAAATGTTATCTGTTTTTAATATAATGGGTCATTTGCTGGCTCTCTCTGCCTTCCGGATGTTTCTGCCTCTCTCTGTTTTTTTTCTCTGTTTTTTTTCCCTGTTTGTTTTTTTGTTGAATGTGTATTCGGGGGTTCTGCAGGTGACACCTCTCTGTCTGAACACGGTGATTGCCTTGGCAACGGGCAGTTGCAGGGGCAGTCTGTAAACACCATGTATTGTTCTATATGTATAAATGCGTAGGCTTCAAGGAGCTCTTGAAACATTTGCCTGAGGAAGGAGGAAATCTCCGAAAGCTTGTGAATTTAAAATAAAATTGCTGGACTATAACTTGGTGTTGTAAAATTGTTTACAATTGTCAACCCCAGTCCATCACCGGCATCTCCACATCATGACTACCATCGACACCACAAACTGCCGGCTCACAGTGGAAAGGATATCCAAGAAGATCGCGCATTTAGACACAGACATCAAGTTTTTACAGAGCTGCAAGAAAGCAGACAAGATCCCGAAAGGACTCCAGATCACGAACCCACTCAAGTCCACATACAACTCGGATTACGCTGAGAGACTCTGCCGCCGTACCTCTCGCACACTCCGCAACCATCTCATACACCAACTCTACAGCAGACGCCACAACCTCGAAACCAAGATAGAGTCCATACTCTTAACCTGTACTCAGGACACAGCAGACCAGCTACGTTATACCGCCAAACAGACGAGGCAACGGAACTACGCTGCCTACATGAAAACCAAGAGCAGGAAGCTTGAGAAACTCGGCATCACCACCAGCAACGACCAAGCTTCCCCTGGTACCACGGTTGCAACCACAGGGAAGTCTATTGTCAATTTATCCGACCACACCCTTCAACCAGACGAAATCGAAGTTCTCAGCCGAGGGCTCAATTTCTGCCCCACTACCAAAATGGACCCCACTAGTCTCGCGGCGGACACAGAGGAATTCATCAGGAGAATGAGGCTCCGGGAATTCTACCACAAACCCCAAGATTTCAGCAGCGAACCCAATGAGACAATCGACGATCCGGAACAGCAGACAGAGGGATCCGCGATACAGCAACCGAAGAGGAAAGAGTCAAACTGGACTCCTCCGGAGGGTCGCTGCCCTCAGCTGGACATGTATGCTCAAGCTGTCAGGAAATGCGTCAATGCCAGATTCATCAGCCGCACTCAGAAGACAGTCCAGAATGTCACCCGAGCACAACGCAACGCCATCAACGCTCTCAAGACCAACCGCAACATCGTCATCAAACCAGCGGACAAAGGAGGAGCCATAGTCATACAGAACAGAACAGACTATTGCAAAGAAGCATACCGACAACTGGACAACCAGGAACACTACAGACGGTTACCCGCAGATCCGACCAAAGAACACACCCACCAGCTCAACAAACTGATCAAGACCTTCGATCCAGACCTTCAAAGCATCCTACGCATTCTCATCCCACGTAATCCCCGCGTGGGAGACTTCTACTGCCTCCCAAAGATACACAAAGCCAACACACCCGGACGTCCCATCGTATCAGGCAACGGAACCCTGTGTGAGAACCTCTCTGGATACATCGAGGGCATCCTGAAACCCATCGTACAGGGAACCCCCAGCTTCTGTCGCGACACTACAGACTTCCTACAAAAACTCAGTACCCACGGACCAGTTGAACCAGGAACACTTCTCACCACGATGGACGTCTCGGCACTATACACCAGTATCCCCCACGATGACGGCATCGCTGCGACAACATCAATACTCAACACCAACAACAACCAATCTCCGGAAGCCATCCTACAACTCATCCGCTTCATCCTGGATCACAATGTCTTCACCTTCGATAACCAGTTCTTTACCCAAACACACGGAACAGCCATGGGGACCAAATTCGCACCCCAATACGCCAACATTTTCATGCACAAGTTCGAGCAGGACTTCTTCACTGCACAAGACCTCCAACCAACACTATACACCAGATACATCGACGACATTTTCTTTCTATGGACCCACGGCAAGGAATCACTAAAGAGACTACACGATAACATCAACAAGTTCCATCCCACCATCAAGCTCACCATGGACTACTCCTCAGAATCAGTTTCTTTCTTGGACACACGAATCTCCATCAAAGACGGGCACCTCAGCACCTCACTCTACCGCAAGCCCACGGACAACCTCACGATGCTCCACTTTTCCAGCTTCCACCCTAACCACGTCAAAGAGGCCATCCCCTATGGACAGGCCCTGCGAATACACAGGGTCTGCTCAGACGAGGAGGAACGCGATGGACACCTACAGACGCTGAAAGACGCCCTAGTAAGAACGGGATATGACGCTCGACTCATCGATCGACAGTTCCGACGGGCCACAGCAAAAAATCGCATAGACCTCCTCAGGAGACTAACACGGGACGCAACCAACAGAGTACCCTTTGTCGTCCAGTACTTCCCCGGAGCGGAGAAACTACGCCATGTTCTCCGCAGCCTTCAACATGTCATCAATGAGGACAAACACCTCGCTATGGCCATCCCCACACCTCCACTACTCGCCTTTAAACAGCCACCCAACCTCAAACAGACCATCGTTCGCAGCAAACTACCTAGCTTTCAAGAGAACAGCGTCCACGACGCCACACAACCCTGCCACGGTAACCTCTGCAAGACATGCCAGATCATCGACACAGATACCACCATCACACGAGAGGACACCACCCACCAGGTGCATGGTTCATACTCCTGTGACTCGGCCAACGTTGTCTACCTCATACGTTGCAGGAAAGGATGCCCCAGAGCATGGTACATTGGCGAGACCATGCAGACGCTGCGACAACGGATGAACGGACACCGCGCAACAATCGCCAAACAGGAGGGTTCCCTCCCAGTCGGGGAACACTTCAGCAGTCATGGACATTCATCCACCGACCTTCGGGTAAGCGTACTCCAAGGCGGCCTTCGAGACACACGACAACGCAAAATCGTCGAGCAGAAATTGATAGCCAAGTTCCGCACCCATGAGGACGGCCTCAACCGGGATCTTGGGTTCATGTCACGCTACACGTTACCCCACCAGCGAACAAATGTTATCTGTTTTTAATATAATGGGTCATTTGCTGGCTCTCTCTGCCTTCCGGATGTTTCTGCCTCTCTCTGTTTTTTTTCTCTGTTTTTTTTCCCTGTTTGTTTTTTTGTTGAATGTGTATTCGGGGGTTCTGCAGGTGACACCTCTCTGTCTGAACACGGTGATTGCCTTGGCAACGGGCAGTTGCAGGGGCAGTCTGTAAACACCATGTATTGTTCTATATGTATAAATGCGTAGGCTTCAAGGAGCTCTTGAAACATTTGCCTGAGGAAGGAGGAAATCTCCGAAAGCTTGTGAATTTAAAATAAAATTGCTGGACTATAACTTGGTGTTGTAAAATTGTTTACAATTGTCAACCCCAGTCCATCACCGGCATCTCCACATCATGACTACCATCGACACCACAAACTGCCGGCTCACAGTGGAAAGGATATCCAAGAAGATCGCGCATTTAGACACAGACATCAAGTTTTTACAGAGCTGCAAGAAAGCAGACAAGATCCCGAAAGGACTCCAGATCACGAACCCACTCAAGTCCACATACAACTCGGATTACGCTGAGAGACTCTGCCGCCGTACCTCTCGCACACTCCGCAACCATCTCATACACCAACTCTACAGCAGACGCCACAACCTCGAAACCAAGATAGAGTCCATACTCTTAACCTGTACTCAGGACACAGCAGACCAGCTACGTTATACCGCCAAACAGACGAGGCAACGGAACTACGCTGCCTACATGAAAACCAAGAGCAGGAAGCTTGAGAAACTCGGCATCACCACCAGCAACGACCAAGCTTCCCCTGGTACCACGGTTGCAACCACAGGGAAGTCTATTGTCAATTTATCCGACCACACCCTTCAACCAGACGAAATCGAAGTTCTCAGCCGAGGGCTCAATTTCTGCCCCACTACCAAAATGGACCCCACTAGTCTCGCGGCGGACACAGAGGAATTCATCAGGAGAATGAGGCTCCGGGAATTCTACCACAAACCCCAAGATTTCAGCAGCGAACCCAATGAGACAATCGACGATCCGGAACAGCAGACAGAGGGATCCGCGATACAGCAACCGAAGAGGAAAGAGTCAAACTGGACTCCTCCGGAGGGTCGCTGCCCTCAGCTGGACATGTATGCTCAAGCTGTCAGGAAATGCGTCAATGCCAGATTCATCAGCCGCACTCAGAAGACAGTCCAGAATGTCACCCGAGCACAACGCAACGCCATCAACGCTCTCAAGACCAACCGCAACATCGTCATCAAACCAGCGGACAAAGGAGGAGCCATAGTCATACAGAACAGAACAGACTATTGCAAAGAAGCATACCGACAACTGGACAACCAGGAACACTACAGACGGTTACCCGCAGATCCGACCAAAGAACACACCCACCAGCTCAACAAACTGATCAAGACCTTCGATCCAGACCTTCAAAGCATCCTACGCATTCTCATCCCACGTAATCCCCGCGTGGGAGACTTCTACTGCCTCCCAAAGATACACAAAGCCAACACACCCGGACGTCCCATCGTATCAGGCAACGGAACCCTGTGTGAGAACCTCTCTGGATACATCGAGGGCATCCTGAAACCCATCGTACAGGGAACCCCCAGCTTCTGTCGCGACACTACAGACTTCCTACAAAAACTCAGTACCCACGGACCAGTTGAACCAGGAACACTTCTCACCACGATGGACGTCTCGGCACTATACACCAGTATCCCCCACGATGACGGCATCGCTGCGACAACATCAATACTCAACACCAACAACAACCAATCTCCGGAAGCCATCCTACAACTCATCCGCTTCATCCTGGATCACAATGTCTTCACCTTCGATAACCAGTTCTTTACCCAAACACACGGAACAGCCATGGGGACCAAATTCGCACCCCAATACGCCAACATTTTCATGCACAAGTTCGAGCAGGACTTCTTCACTGCACAAGACCTCCAACCAACACTATACACCAGATACATCGACGACATTTTCTTTCTATGGACCCACGGCAAGGAATCACTAAAGAGACTACACGATAACATCAACAAGTTCCATCCCACCATCAAGCTCACCATGGACTACTCCTCAGAATCAGTTTCTTTCTTGGACACACGAATCTCCATCAAAGACGGGCACCTCAGCACCTCACTCTACCGCAAGCCCACGGACAACCTCACGATGCTCCACTTTTCCAGCTTCCACCCTAACCACGTCAAAGAGGCCATCCCCTATGGACAGGCCCTGCGAATACACAGGGTCTGCTCAGACGAGGAGGAACGCGATGGACACCTACAGACGCTGAAAGACGCCCTAGTAAGAACGGGATATGACGCTCGACTCATCGATCGACAGTTCCGACGGGCCACAGCAAAAAATCGCATAGACCTCCTCAGGAGACTAACACGGGACGCAACCAACAGAGTACCCTTTGTCGTCCAGTACTTCCCCGGAGCGGAGAAACTACGCCATGTTCTCCGCAGCCTTCAACATGTCATCAATGAGGACAAACACCTCGCTATGGCCATCCCCACACCTCCACTACTCGCCTTTAAACAGCCACCCAACCTCAAACAGACCATCGTTCGCAGCAAACTACCTAGCTTTCAAGAGAACAGCGTCCACGACGCCACACAACCCTGCCACGGTAACCTCTGCAAGACATGCCAGATCATCGACACAGATACCACCATCACACGAGAGGACACCACCCACCAGGTGCATGGTTCATACTCCTGTGACTCGGCCAACGTTGTCTACCTCATACGTTGCAGGAAAGGATGCCCCAGAGCATGGTACATTGGCGAGACCATGCAGACGCTGCGACAACGGATGAACGGACACCGCGCAACAATCGCCAAACAGGAGGGTTCCCTCCCAGTCGGGGAACACTTCAGCAGTCATGGACATTCATCCACCGACCTTCGGGTAAGCGTACTCCAAGGCGGCCTTCGAGACACACGACAACGCAAAATCGTCGAGCAGAAATTGATAGCCAAGTTCCGCACCCATGAGGACGGCCTCAACCGGGATCTTGGGTTCATGTCACGCTACACGTTACCCCACCAGCGAACAAATGTTATCTGTTTTTAATATAATGGGTCATTTGCTGGCTCTCTCTGCCTTCCGGATGTTTCTGCCTCTCTCTGTTTTTTTTCTCTGTTTTTTTTCCCTGTTTGTTTTTTTGTTGAATGTGTATTCGGGGGTTCTGCAGGTGACACCTCTCTGTCTGAACACGGTGATTGCCTTGGCAACGGGCAGTTGCAGGGGCAGTCTGTAAACACCATGTATTGTTCTATATGTATAAATGCGTAGGCTTCAAGGAGCTCTTGAAACATTTGCCTGAGGAAGGAGGAAATCTCCGAAAGCTTGTGAATTTAAAATAAAATTGCTGGACTATAACTTGGTGTTGTAAAATTGTTTACAATTGTCAACCCCAGTCCATCACCGGCATCTCCACATCATGACTACCATCGACACCACAAACTGCCGGCTCACAGTGGAAAGGATATCCAAGAAGATCGCGCATTTAGACACAGACATCAAGTTTTTACAGAGCTGCAAGAAAGCAGACAAGATCCCGAAAGGACTCCAGATCACGAACCCACTCAAGTCCACATACAACTCGGATTACGCTGAGAGACTCTGCCGCCGTACCTCTCGCACACTCCGCAACCATCTCATACACCAACTCTACAGCAGACGCCACAACCTCGAAACCAAGATAGAGTCCATACTCTTAACCTGTACTCAGGACACAGCAGACCAGCTACGTTATACCGCCAAACAGACGAGGCAACGGAACTACGCTGCCTACATGAAAACCAAGAGCAGGAAGCTTGAGAAACTCGGCATCACCACCAGCAACGACCAAGCTTCCCCTGGTACCACGGTTGCAACCACAGGGAAGTCTATTGTCAATTTATCCGACCACACCCTTCAACCAGACGAAATCGAAGTTCTCAGCCGAGGGCTCAATTTCTGCCCCACTACCAAAATGGACCCCACTAGTCTCGCGGCGGACACAGAGGAATTCATCAGGAGAATGAGGCTCCGGGAATTCTACCACAAACCCCAAGATTTCAGCAGCGAACCCAATGAGACAATCGACGATCCGGAACAGCAGACAGAGGGATCCGCGATACAGCAACCGAAGAGGAAAGAGTCAAACTGGACTCCTCCGGAGGGTCGCTGCCCTCAGCTGGACATGTATGCTCAAGCTGTCAGGAAATGCGTCAATGCCAGATTCATCAGCCGCACTCAGAAGACAGTCCAGAATGTCACCCGAGCACAACGCAACGCCATCAACGCTCTCAAGACCAACCGCAACATCGTCATCAAACCAGCGGACAAAGGAGGAGCCATAGTCATACAGAACAGAACAGACTATTGCAAAGAAGCATACCGACAACTGGACAACCAGGAACACTACAGACGGTTACCCGCAGATCCGACCAAAGAACACACCCACCAGCTCAACAAACTGATCAAGACCTTCGATCCAGACCTTCAAAGCATCCTACGCATTCTCATCCCACGTAATCCCCGCGTGGGAGACTTCTACTGCCTCCCAAAGATACACAAAGCCAACACACCCGGACGTCCCATCGTATCAGGCAACGGAACCCTGTGTGAGAACCTCTCTGGATACATCGAGGGCATCCTGAAACCCATCGTACAGGGAACCCCCAGCTTCTGTCGCGACACTACAGACTTCCTACAAAAACTCAGTACCCACGGACCAGTTGAACCAGGAACACTTCTCACCACGATGGACGTCTCGGCACTATACACCAGTATCCCCCACGATGACGGCATCGCTGCGACAACATCAATACTCAACACCAACAACAACCAATCTCCGGAAGCCATCCTACAACTCATCCGCTTCATCCTGGATCACAATGTCTTCACCTTCGATAACCAGTTCTTTACCCAAACACACGGAACAGCCATGGGGACCAAATTCGCACCCCAATACGCCAACATTTTCATGCACAAGTTCGAGCAGGACTTCTTCACTGCACAAGACCTCCAACCAACACTATACACCAGATACATCGACGACATTTTCTTTCTATGGACCCACGGCAAGGAATCACTAAAGAGACTACACGATAACATCAACAAGTTCCATCCCACCATCAAGCTCACCATGGACTACTCCTCAGAATCAGTTTCTTTCTTGGACACACGAATCTCCATCAAAGACGGGCACCTCAGCACCTCACTCTACCGCAAGCCCACGGACAACCTCACGATGCTCCACTTTTCCAGCTTCCACCCTAACCACGTCAAAGAGGCCATCCCCTATGGACAGGCCCTGCGAATACACAGGGTCTGCTCAGACGAGGAGGAACGCGATGGACACCTACAGACGCTGAAAGACGCCCTAGTAAGAACGGGATATGACGCTCGACTCATCGATCGACAGTTCCGACGGGCCACAGCAAAAAATCGCATAGACCTCCTCAGGAGACTAACACGGGACGCAACCAACAGAGTACCCTTTGTCGTCCAGTACTTCCCCGGAGCGGAGAAACTACGCCATGTTCTCCGCAGCCTTCAACATGTCATCAATGAGGACAAACACCTCGCTATGGCCATCCCCACACCTCCACTACTCGCCTTTAAACAGCCACCCAACCTCAAACAGACCATCGTTCGCAGCAAACTACCTAGCTTTCAAGAGAACAGCGTCCACGACGCCACACAACCCTGCCACGGTAACCTCTGCAAGACATGCCAGATCATCGACACAGATACCACCATCACACGAGAGGACACCACCCACCAGGTGCATGGTTCATACTCCTGTGACTCGGCCAACGTTGTCTACCTCATACGTTGCAGGAAAGGATGCCCCAGAGCATGGTACATTGGCGAGACCATGCAGACGCTGCGACAACGGATGAACGGACACCGCGCAACAATCGCCAAACAGGAGGGTTCCCTCCCAGTCGGGGAACACTTCAGCAGTCATGGACATTCATCCACCGACCTTCGGGTAAGCGTACTCCAAGGCGGCCTTCGAGACACACGACAACGCAAAATCGTCGAGCAGAAATTGATAGCCAAGTTCCGCACCCATGAGGACGGCCTCAACCGGGATCTTGGGTTCATGTCACGCTACACGTTACCCCACCAGCGAACAAATGTTATCTGTTTTTAATATAATGGGTCATTTGCTGGCTCTCTCTGCCTTCCGGATGTTTCTGCCTCTCTCTGTTTTTTTTCTCTGTTTTTTTTCCCTGTTTGTTTTTTTGTTGAATGTGTATTCGGGGGTTCTGCAGGTGACACCTCTCTGTCTGAACACGGTGATTGCCTTGGCAACGGGCAGTTGCAGGGGCAGTCTGTAAACACCATGTATTGTTCTATATGTATAAATGCGTAGGCTTCAAGGAGCTCTTGAAACATTTGCCTGAGGAAGGAGGAAATCTCCGAAAGCTTGTGAATTTAAAATAAAATTGCTGGACTATAACTTGGTGTTGTAAAATTGTTTACAATTGTCAACCCCAGGCCATCACAGGCATCTCCACACCCAGGAATCAATCCAGTGAACCTTCATTGCACCCCTTCTAAGGCAAGTATATCCTTCCTTAGGTAAGGAGGCCCAAACTGTACACAGTACTCCAGGTGTGGTCTTACCAGAGCCCTATATAATTGCAGCAAGGACCCCCTTACTCTTATACTCCAACCTCCTTGCAATAAAGGTTAACATACCATTTGCCTTCCTAATTGCTTGCTGTACTTGCATGTTAACTTTCTGAGATTCATGTACAAGGACACCCAAATTCCACTGATTACCAACATTTCTTAGTGTCTCACCTTTTAAAAAATATTCTGCTTTTCTATTCTTCCTACCAAAGTGGATAATTTCACATTTCTCGCCCACTCACTTAAACTGTCTATTTGGTTTGCAGCCTCTTTGAGTCCTCTTCACAGCTTACTTTCCCTCCTAGATTTGTATCGTCAGCAAACTTGGATACATTACACTCGGTCCCTTCATCTAAGTCATTGATATAGATTGTAAATAGTTGAGGCCCAAGCACCGATCCTTGTGGCACCCCACTATTACAACTTGTCAAAAATGACCTGTTTAATCCTACTCTCTGTTTTCTGTCTGTTAACCAATCCTCAATCCACGCTAATAAAATACCCCCAATCTCATGAGCCCTAATCTTGTGTAACAACCTCTTGTGCGGCACCTTATTGAATGCCGTTTGAAAATCCAAATATACTACATCCACTGGTTCCCCCTTATCTACCCTGCTAGTTACATCCTCAAAAAATTCTAATAGATTTGTCAAACACGATTTCCCTTTCATAAAACCGTGTTGACTCTGCCGAATCATATTATGATTTTCGAAGTGGCCTGTTATTACGTCCTTAATAATGGATCCTAGCATTTTCCTTACTACTGACATCAGGCTAACTGGCCTGTAGTTCCCTGTTTTCTCTCTCCATCCTTTCTTAAATACGGGTTACATTTGCTCCTTTCCTATCCACAGGGACCATTCTAGAATCTAGGGAATTCTGGAAGATCAAAACCAATGCATCCACTATCTCTGCAGCCACCTCTTTTAAAACCCTAGGATGTAAGCCATCAGATCCAAGGGATTTGTCGGCTGTTAGTCCCATTAATTTCGCCAGTACTTTTTCTTTTCTAATCTTAATTGCTTTAAGTTCCTCACTCTCATTAGACCCTTGGTTCCCCATTATTTCCGATATGTTTTTTGTGCCTTCTACTGTGAAGACAGATACAAAATATTTATTTAACATCTCTGCCATTTCCTTATTCCCCATTGTAAGTTCTCCTGTCTCTACCTCTAAGGGACCCACGTTTACTTTTGCTAATCTCTTCCTTTTTATATACATATAGAAGCTCTTACAAGCTGTTTTTATATTTCTTGCTAATTTACTCGTGTTCAATTTTCTCCCTCTATCAATTTCTTGGTCATCCTTTGCTGATTCCTAAAACCCTCCCAATCCTCAGGCTTACTACTCTTTTTGGCAACATTGTAAGCCTCTTCTTTTAATCTAATACTATCCTTAACTTCTCCAGTTAGCCATGTTGGATCATTTTTCCAGTGGAGTTTTTATTCCTCAATGGAATTAATATTCATTGAGAATTATGAATTATTTCTTTAAATGTTCATCATTGCTTATTTATACTCATATCTTTTGATCTAATATCCCAATCTACCTTAGCCAGCATGCCCCTCATGCTACATAATTGGCTTTGTTTAAATTGAAGATCCTAGTTTTGGACTTAACTACATCACTCTCAAACTCAATATGAAATTCTATTATATTATGATCACTCTACTGCAAATTATCCTCAACTATAAGATTACTAATTAACCCTGTCTCATTACATAATACTAGATCTAAAATAGCCTGTTCCCTAGTTGGTTTCTTGACAGAGGTGAGAGTGACTGCCCTTGACATCAAGGCAGCATTTGACCGAGTGTGGCACCAAGGAGCCCTAGTAAAATTGAAGTCAATGGGAATCAGGGGGAAAACTCTCCAGTGGCTGGAGTCATACTTAGCACAAAGGAAGATGGTAGTGGTTGTTGGAGGCCAATCATCTCAGCCCCGGGGCATTGCTGCAGGAGTTCCTCAGGGCAGAGTCCTAGGCCCAACCATCTTCAGCTGCTTCATCAATGACCTTCCCTCCATCATAAGGTCAGAAATGGGGATGTTCGCTGATGACTGCACAGTGTTCAGTTCCATTCGCAACCCCTCAGATAATGAAGCAGTCCGAGCCTGCATGCAGCAAGACCTGGACAACATCCAGGCTTGGGCTGATAAGTGGCAAGTAACATTCGCGCCAGATAAGTGCCAGGCAATGACCATCTCCAACAAGAGAGAGTCTAACTACCTCCCCTTGACATTCAACGGCATTACCATCGCCGAATCCCCCACCATCAACATCCTGGGGGTCACCATTGACCAGAAACTTAACTGGACCAGCCATATAAATACTGTGGCTATGAGAGCAGGTCAGAGGCTGGGTATTCTGCGGTGAGTGACTCACCTCCTGACTCCCCAAAGCCTTTCCACCATCTACAAGGCACAAGTCAGGAGTGTGATGGAATACTCTCCACTTGCCTGGATGAGTGCAGCTCCAACAACACTCAAGAAGCTCGACACCATCCAAGATAAAGCAGCCCGCTTGATTGGCACCCCATCCACCACCCTAAACATTCACTCCCTTCACCACCGGCGCACTGTGGCTGCAGTGTGCACCATCCACAGGATGCACTGCAGCAACTCGCCAAGGCTTCTTTGACAGCACCTCCCAAACCCGTGACCTCGACCACCTAGAAGGACAAGGGCAGCAGGCGCATGGGAACAACACCACCTGCACGTTCCCCTCCAAGTCACACACCATCCCGACTTGGAAATATATCGCCGTTCCTTCATTGTCGCTGGGTCAAAATCCTGGAACTCCCTTCCTAACAGCACTGTGGGAGAACCGTCACCACACGGACTGCAGCGGTTCAAGAAGGCGGCTCACCACCACCTTCTCGAGGGCAATTAGGGATGGGCAATAAATGCAGGCCTTGCCAGCGACGCCCACATCCCGTGAACGAATAAAAAAAAACATATTGTTCTAGAAAACTCTCTAATACATTCCATGAACTCGTTCTCCAAACTCTTTTTGCCAATTTAGTTTGCCCAGTCTATATGAAGATTAAAGTCCCCCATGATTATTGCATTACCCTTGTTGCATGCTCCTCTAATTTCCTGATTTATACTCTGTGGAATACTATAACTACTATTAGGGGGCCTATAAACTACTCCCACCAACGTTTTCTGCCCCTTGTTGTTTCTTCTACATCCTGATTTTCTGAGCTAAGATCCTTTCTCACTACTGCCTTTATTATCAGGGTTACCCCTATTGCCCCCTCCCTCCTTTTCCATTTTGCCTATCTTTTCTAAAAGTCAAGTACCCTGGAATATTTAGTTCCCAACCTTGATCACCCTGCAACCACGTCTCAGTAATGGCTACTAAATCAAACCCATTTATCTCTTTTTGTGCCATTAATTCATCCATCTTGATATGAATGCTTCGTGCATTCAGATACAGTGCCTTTAATTTTAACTATTTTCTATTTTTCCCTGATGTGACCTTAGTCAATAACGCCCTATTACATAAGAACATAAGAACATAAGAAATTGGAGCAGGAGTAGGCCAATCGGCCCCTCGAGCCTGCTCCGCCATTCAATAAGATCATGGCTGATCTGATCCCAACCACAAATCTAAAGAACACAAGAAGTCGGAGCAGGACCCGGCCACATAGCCCCTGGGCCCTCTCCGCCACCCACAGGGCATTGACCGATCCGAACTCAGCTTCATGTCCAATTTCCTGCCCGCTCCCCATAACCCCTAATTCCCTTTACTTCTAGGAAACTGTCTATTTCTGTTTTAAATTTATCTAATGATGTAGCTTCCACAGCTTCCTGGGGCAGCAAATTCCACAGACCTACCACCCTCTGAGTGAAGAAGTTTCTCCTCATCTCAGTTTTGAAAGAGCAGCCCCTTATTCTAAGATTATGCCCCCTAGTTCTAGTTTCACCCATCTTTGGGAACATCCTTACTGCATCCACCCGATCAAGACCCTTCACAATCTTATATGTTTCAATAAGATCGCCTCTCATTCTTCTGAACTCCAATGAGTAGAGTTCCAATCTACTCAACCTCTCCTCATATGTCCGCCCCCTCATCCCCGGGATTAACCGAGTGAACCTTCTTTGTACTGCCTCGAGAGCAAGTATGTCTTTTCTTAAGTATGGAGACCAAAACTGTATGCAGTATTCCAGGTGCGGTCTCACCAATACCTTATATAACTGCAGCAATACCTCCTTGTTTTTATATTCTATCCCCCTAGCAATAAAAGCCAACATTCCGTTGGCTTTCTTGATCACCTGCTGCACCTGCATACCAACTTTTTGATTTTCTTGCACTAGGACCCCCGGATCCCTTTGTACTGCAGTACTTTCCAGTCTCTCGCCATTAAGAAAATAACTTGCTCTCTGATTTTTCCTGCCAAAGTGCATAACCTCACATTTTCCAATATTATATTGCATCTGCCAAATCTCCGCCCACTCACCCAGCCTGTCTATATCCCCTTGCAGGTTTTTTATGTCCTCCTCACTCTCTACTTTCCCTCCCATCTTTGTATCATCTGCAAATTTTGATATGTTGCACTCGGTCCCCTCCTCCAAATCGTTACTATAGATTGTAAAGAGTTGGGGACCCAGCACCGACCCCTGTGGAACACCACTGGTTACTGGTTGCCAGTCCGAAAATGAACCATTTATCCCAACTCTCTGCTTCCTGTTTGATAACCAATCCTCCACCCATGCCAGAATATTACCCCCAATCCCGTGATTTTTTATCTTAAGTAATAATCTTTTATGTGGCACCTTGTCGAATGCCTTCTGGAAGTCTAAATACACTACGTCCACTGGTTCCCCTTTATCCACCCTATACGTTATATCCTCGAAGAACTCAAGCAAATTTGTCAGACATGACTTCCCCTTCATAAAGCCATGCTGACTTTGTCCTATTAAATTATGCTTATCTAAATGTTCCGTTACTGTCTCCTTAATAATAGACTCCAAAATTTTACCCACCACAGATGTTAAGCTAACTGGCCTATAATTTCCAGCCTTCTGCCTACTACCCTTTTTAAATAACGGTGTTACATTAGCAGTTTTCCAATCTGCCGGGACCTCTCCTGAGTCCAGGGAATTTTGGAAAACTATCACCAAAGCATCCACAATCCCTACTGCCACTTCCCTCAAGACCCTAGGATGGAAGCCATCAGGTCCAGGGGATTTATCCGCCTTGAGTCCCATTATTTTACTGAGTACCATCTCTTGAGTGATTTTAATCGTATTTAGCTCCTCCCCCCCGAGAGTCCCCTGTTTGTCCAGTGTTGGGATATTCTTAGTGTCCTCTACTGTAAAGACTGAAACAAAATATTTGTTCAGCATTTTTGCCATCTCCATGTTTCCCACCATTAATTTCCCGGTCTCATCCTCTAAGGGACCTATGTTTGCCTTAGCCACCCTTTTTCTTTTTATATAACTATAGAAACTCTTGCTATCTGTTTTTATATTTTTTGCTAATTTCTTTTCATAATCTAACTTCCCTTTCTTAATCAATCCTTTAGTTACTTTTTGCTGTCTTTTGAAGAATTCCCAATCTTCTATCCTCCCACTAAGTTTGGCTACCTTATATGTCCTTGTTTTTAGTCGGATACTATCCTTGATTTCTTTACTTAGCCACGGATGGCTGTCATTTCTTTTACACCCTTTTTTCCTCAGTGGAATATATTTATTTTGAAAGTTGTAAAATAACTCCCTAAATGAACACCACTGCTCATGTACCGTCTTACCCTTTAATCTATTTTCCCAGTCCACTTTAATCAATTCCGCTCTCATACCATCATAGTCTCCTTTATTCAAGCTCAGTACGCTTGTTTGAGAATCAACCTTTTCACCCTCTAATTGGATATGGAATTCAACCATGTTGTGGTCGCTCGTTCCAAGGGGATCCTTAACTAGGACATTATTAATTAATCCTGACTCATTACACAGGACCAGGTCCAAGGTTGCCTGCCCCCTTGTAGGATCAGTTACATACTGCTCAAGAAATCCATCCCTGATGCACTCAATGAACTCGTCCTCAAGGCTGCTCTGCCCAATTTGATTTGTCCAGTTAATATGATAATTAAAATCCCCCATAATTATGGCTGTTCCCTTATTACATGCCCCGACTATCTCCTGATTAATACTTCTTCCAGCAGAGTTGCAACTATTAGGAGGCCTATATACTACGCCCACTAATGTTTTTTTTCCCTTATTATTCCTTATCTCCACCCAAACTGTTTCATTATCTTGATGCTTTGTCCCAATATCATTTCTCTGTATTACAGTGATTCCTTCCTTTATTAACATAGCCACCCCACCTCCCCTTCCTTCCTGCCTGTCCTTCCTGATTGTTAAATACCCTGGCATATTTAATTCCCAGTCGTTGTCACCCTGCAGCCATGTTTCTGTAATGGCCACAAGATCATACCCATACGTAGTTATTTGTGCCGTTAACTCGTCCATTTTATTACGAATGCTACGTGCATTCAGATAAAGAACTTTCAAATCTGTTTTGTGACGCTTAGTTCTTGCTTTTTCCTTTTTTAACACTTTACCTATTACTCCATACCTTCTGTCCCTTCCTGTTACGCTTTCCTCTCTCTCCCTGCTCAGGTTCCCAACCCCCTGCCACTTTAGTTTAAACCCTCCCCAACAGCACTAACCAACACTCCTCCTAGGACAGCGGTCCCGGCCCTGCCCAGGTGCAGACCGTCCGGTTTGTACTGGTCCCACCTCCCCCAGAACCGTTTCCAGTGTCCCAGGAATTTGAATCCCTCCCCCTTGCACCATTCCTCTAGCCACGTATTCATTTGAAATATCCTCCTATTTCTACTCTGACTAGCACGTGGCACTGGCAGCAATCCTGAGATTACTACCTTTGAGGTCCTATTTTTTAATTTACCTCCTAACTCCCTATATTCTGCTTTTAGGACCTCATCCCCTTTTTTACCTATATCGTTGGTGCCTATGTGCACCACGACAGCTGGCTGTTCGCCCTCCCCCTCCAAAATGTTCTGTAGCCGCTCCGAGACATCCTTGATCCTTGCACCAGGGAGGCAACACACCATCCTGGAGTCTCGGTTGCGGCCGCAGAAACGCCTGTCTATTCCCCTTACAATTGAGTCCCCTATCACTATAGCTCTGCCACTCTTTTTCCTCCCAGCCTGTGCAGCAGAGCTACCCGTGGTGCCAGGAAGTTGGCTGCTGCTGCCTTCCCCTGATAAGTCATCCCCCCCAACAGCATCCAAAGTGGCATATCTGTTTGAGAGGGGGATGGCCACAGGGGACCCCTGCACTACCTGCCTGCATCTCTTACTCTTCCTGGTGGTCACCCATTCACTTCCTGCCTGTATACCCTTTACCTGCGGTGTGACCAACTCGCTAAACGTGCTATCCACGAGTTTCTCTGCATCGCGGATGCTCCACAGTGAGTCCACCCGCAGCTCCAGCTCCGAGATACGATCGGTCAGTAGCTGCAGGTGGACACACTTCCCGCACACATGGTCGGCAGGGACACTGGTAGTGTCCATGACTTCCCACATCTTGCAGGAGGAGCATATCACGGGTGCGAGGTCTGCTGCCATGACTTGCCTTAGCTGAGTTACCCCTTTTAAATTACGTTGAAATTAGAAAATGTTAACTATACTAGGGACCTAGGTTCACTAAAAAAAAGCACTATCTGCTATAAAACCTGCAGATCTTCCCTTTCTTATTACTTTACTTACAGTAAAATGGTAGAAATACTCACCTGAACCTACTCACCAATCAGCTGCCTCCCCTGTGCCGCGTCACTTTCTGACTGGTGACGTCACCCCGAACTGCCGCTGGTCTCAGAGTCTCGCTCTCAGAGTAAGCTCTGGTCTCGCTCTCTCCGCGCTGTTTATATCTCCGCTCTGGTCTCGCTCTCTCCCGCCGCTCACCGCTCTCAGGTCCACTACCGCTCTGCAAGAAAAGCAAGGCAAAGCAGCACCTCCTTCCCCACTTCACCTAACTCCCACACGTACCGAACTCTCAGCACACTCTCTGTCCCTTGACTTGAGGCTCCTCCACCACTGCATCTGGGGTCCCCCTACCTGCCTGACTCACAGTCACATCCTCCTGTCCCTGACTACTAGCCAAATCTAAACCACGACTTAAGTGAAGGGGTGTGGCTTAAAGTTTCCAGGTGGCTCTCCCCCTCCCTGATACATCGCAATGATTGCACCTTGGACTTCAGCTCAACAACTCTGAGCCGAAGTTCCTCGAGTTGCAGACACTTCCTGCAGATGTGGTTGCCTGGGTTAACGCTGCTCTCCACCAACTCCCACATGCTGCAGTTACAGCACACCACTTGCACTGCCATCGCGATCTAAGCTTGTTTTATTTACTTAAAGATTTTATGTAATTATTTCATTTGTTTAATTTTAGTTATATTTTAAATTAATTTATCCAGTTTATGTTAATAATTTAATAAAGTATTAGCAAGTTATGGGTTCCTAGTTTAAACCACTCCCCAAGCAAAGAGTACTACTCAGCAACCAGTCACCAACCTGTTGTTCTCTGATGTCACTCTTTCATACTTCAGCTTGTGTTGGAGTTGGTCTCAGCTTTATATCCCCGCTCTGCTCTCGGTCATTGGTCCCACTCCTTTATATCCCCGCTCTGCACTCGGTCACTAGTCCCAATCCTTTATATCCCCGCTCTGCTCTCGGTCATTGGTCCCACTCCTTTATATCCCCGCTCTGCTCTCGGTCATTGGTCCCACTCCTTTATATCCCCGCTCTGCTCTCGGTCATTGGTCCCACTCCTTTATATCCCCGCTCTGCACTCGGTCATTAGTCCCAATCCTTTATATCCCCGCTCTGCTCTCGGTCATTGGTCCCACTCCTTTATATCCCCGCTCTGCACTCGGTCACTAGTCCCAATCCTTTATATCCCCGCTCTGCTCTCGGTCATTGGTCCCACTCCTTTATATCCCCGCTCTGCACTCGGTCACTAGTCCCAATCCTTTATATCCCCGCTCTGCTCTCGGTCATTGGTCCCACTCCTTTATATCCCCGCTCTGCACTCGGTCACTGGTCCCAATCCTTTATATCCCCGCTCTGCTCTCGGTCACTAGTCCCAATCCTTTATATCCCCGCTCTGCACTCGGTCACTAGTCCCAATCCTTTATATCCCCACTCTGCTCTCAGTCACTGGTCCAATTCCTTTATATCCCCGCTCTGCACTCGGTCACTGGTCCCAGTCCTTTATCTCCCCGCTCTGCTCTCAGTCACTGGTCCCACTCCTTTATATCCCCACTCTGCTCTCAGTCACTGGTCCAATTCCTTTATATCCCCGCTCTGCTCTCCGTCACTGGTCCCAATCCTTTATATCCCCACTCTGCTCTCAGTCATTGGTCCCACTCCTTTATATCCCCACTCTGCTCTCAGTCATTGGTCCCACTCCTTTATATCCCCGCTCTGCTCTCCGTCACTGGTCCCAATCCTTTATATCCCCGCTCTGCTCTCAGTCACTGGTCCCAGTCCTTTATATCCCCGCTCTGCTCTCGGTCACTGGTCCCAATCCTTTATATCCCCGCTCTGCTCTCAGTCACTGGTCCCATTCCTTTATATCCCCGCTCTGCTCTCAGTCACTGGTCCCAATCCTTTATATCCCTGCTCTGCTCTCAGTCACTGGTCCAATTCCTTTATATCCCAGCTCTGCTCTCGGTTACTGGTCCCACTCCTTTATATCCCTGCTCTGCTCTCAGTCACTGGTCCAATTCCTTTATATCCCCGCTATGCTCTCGGTCACTAGTCCCACTCCTTTATATCCCCGCTCTGCTCTCAGTCACTGGTCCCAATCCTTTATATCCCCGCTCTGCTCTCGGTCACTGGTCCCACTCCTTTATATCCCTGCTCTGCTCTCAGTCACTGGTCCCACTCCTTTATATCCCCGCTCTGCTCTCAGTCACTGGTCCCATTCCTTTATATCCCCACTCTGCTCTCGGTCACTGGTCCCATTCCTTTATATCCCCGCTCTGCTCTCGGTCACTGGTCCCATTCCTTTATATCCCCGCACTGCTCTCGGTCACTGGTCCCACTCCTTTATATCCCCGCTCTGCTCTCAGTCACTGGTCCCATTCCTTTATATCCCCACTCTGCTCTCGGTCACTGGTCCCATTCCTTTATATCCCCGCTCTGCTCTCGGTCACTGGTCCCATTCCTTTATATCCCCACTCTGCTCTCGGTCACTGGTCCCATTCCTTTATATCCCCGCTCTGCTCTCGGTCACTGGTCCCATTCCTTTATATCCCCGCACTGCTCTCGGTCACTGGTCCCACTCCTTTATATCCCCGCTCTGCTCTCCGTCACTGGTCCCATTCCTTTATATCCCCGCACTGCTCTCGGTCACTGGTCCCACTCCTTTATATCCCCGCTCTGCTCTCAGTCACTGGACCCACTCTATTATATGTTAATAAGGGAAGAAATCACTGTAATACAGAGAAAAGATATTGGGACAAAGGATCAGGATAATGAAACAGTTTGGGTAGAGATAAGGAATAATAAGAGGCAAAAAACACTCGTGGGCGTAGTATATCGGCCTCCTAATAGTTGCAACTCTGCTGGAAGAAGTATTAATCAGGAAATAGTCGGGGCATGTAATAAGGGAACAGCTATAATTATGGCGGATTTTAACTATCATATTAACTGGACAAATCAAATTGGGCAGGGTAGCCTTGAGGAAGAGTTTATTGAGTGTATGAGGGATGGATTTCTTGAGCAGTATGTAACTGAACCTACAAGGGGGCAGGCAACCTTGGACCTGGTCCTGTGTAATGGGCCAGGATTAATTAATAATGTCCTAGTTAAGGATCCCCTTGGAATGAGTGACCATAACATGGTTACATTCCATATCCAATTAGAGGGTGTGAAGGCTGGATCTCAAACAAGCGTACTGAGCTTGAATAAAGGAGACTATGATGGTATGAGAGCGGAATTGATTAAAGTGGACTGGGAAAATAGATTAAAGGGTAAGACGGTACATGAGCAGTGGTGTTCATTTAAGGAGTTATTTTACAACTTTCAAAAAATATATATTCCACTGAGGAAAAAAGGGTGTAAAAGAAATGACAGCCATCTGTGGCTAAGTAAAGAAATTAAGGATAGTATCCAACTAAAAACAAGGACATATAAGGTAGCCAAACTTAGTGGGAGGATAGAAGATTGGGAAGTCTTCAAAAGACAGCAAAAAGTAACTAAAGGATTGATTAAGAAAGGGAAGATAGATTATGAAAATAAATTAGCAAAAATATAAAAACAGATAGCAAGAGTTTCTACGGTTATATAAAAAGAAAAAGGGTGGCTAAGGCAAACGTAGGTCCTTTAGAGGATGAGACGGGGAAATTAATGGTGGGAAACATGGAGATGGCAAAAATGCTGAACAAATATTTTGTTTCAGTCTTTACGGTAGAGGACACTAAGAATATCCCAACACTGGACAAATAGGGGGCTCTAGAGGGGGAGAAGCTAAATACAATTAAAATCATAAGGAATTGGCACTCAGTAAATTAATGGGACTCAAGGCGGATAAATCCCCTGGACCTGATGGCTTACATCCTAGGGTCTTGAGGGAAGTGGCAGTAGGGATTGTGGATGCTTTGGTAATAATTTTCCAAAATTTTCTGGACTCGGCAAAGGTCCCGGCAGATTGGAAAACTGCCAATGTAACACCCTTATTTAAAAAGGGTAGTAGGCAGAAGGCTGGACATTATAGACCAGTTAGCTTAACATCTGTGGTGGGTAAAATTTTGGAGTCTATTATTAAGGAGACAGTAGCAGAACATTTGGATAAACATAATTTAATAGGACAAAGTCAGCATGGCTTCACAAAGGGGAAGTCATGTCTGACAAATTTGCTTGAGTTCTTTGAGGATATAATGTACAGGGTGGATAAAGGGGAACCAGTGGACGTAGTGTATTTGGACTTCCAGAAGGCATTCGACAAGGTGCCACATAAAAGATTATTGCTCAAGATAAAGAATCACTGGATTGGGGGTAATATTCTGGCATGGGTGGAGGATTGGTTATCTAACAGGAAGCAGAGAGTTGGGATAAATGGTACATTCTCGGACTGGCAAACTGTAGCCAGTGGTGTTCCGCAGGGGTCGGTGCTGGGTCCCCAACTCTTTACAATTTATATTAATGATTTGGAGGAGGGGACCGAGTGTAACATATCAAAGTTTGCAGATGATACAAAGATGGGAGGGAAAGTAGAGAGTGAGGAGGACATAAAAAACCTACAAGGGGATATAGACAGGCTGGGTGAGTGGGCGGAGATTTGGCAGATGCAATACAATATTGGAAAATGTGAGGTTATGCACTTTGGCAGGAAAAATCGGAGAGCAAGTTATTATCTTAATGGCGAGAAACTGGAAAGTACTGCAGTACAAAGGGATCTGGGGGTCCTAGTGCAAGAAAATCAAAATGTTAGTTTGCAGGTGCAGCAGGTGATCAAGAAGGCCAACGGAATGTTGGCTTTTATTGCTAGGGGGATAGAATATAAAAACAGGGAGGTATTGCTGCAGTTATATAAGGTATTGGTGAGACCGCACCTGGAATACTGCATACAGTTTTGGTCTCCATACTTAAGAAAAGACATACTTGCTCTCGAGGCAGTACAAAGAAGGTTCACTCGGTTAATCCTGGGGATGAGGGGGTGGACATATGAGGAGAGGTTGAGTAGATTGGGACTCTACTCATTGGAATTCAGAAGAATGAGAGGCGATCTTATTGAAACATATAAGATTGTGAAGGGGCTTGATCGGGTGGATGCGGTAAGGATGTTCCCAAGGATGGGTGAAACTAGAACTAAGGGGCATAATCTTAGAATAAGGGGCTGCTCTTTCAAAACTGAGATGAGGAGAAACTTCTTCACTCAGAGGGTAGTAGGTCTGTGGAATTTGCTGCCCCAGGAAGCTGTGGAAGCTACATCATTAAATAAATTTAAAACAGAAATAGACAGTTTCATAGAAGTAAAGGGAATTAGGGGTTACGGGGAGCGGGCAGGAAATTGGACATGAATTTAGATTTGAGGTTAGGATCAGATCAGCCATGATCTTATTGAATGGCGGAGCAGGCTCAAGGGGCCGATTGGCCTACTCCTGCTCCAATTTCTTATGTTCTTCTGTTCTTATATCCCCACTTTGCTCTCAGTCACTGGTCCCAATCCTTTATATCCCCGCTCTGCTCTCGGTCACTAGTCCCAATCCTTTATATCCCCGCTCTGCTCTCAGTCACTGGACCCACTCCATTATATCCCCACTTTGCTCTCAGTCACTGGCCCCAATCCTTTATATCCCTGCTCTGCTCTCGGTCACTGGACCCACTCCATTATATCCCCGTTCTGCTCTCAGTCACTGGTCCCACTCCATTATATCCCCGCTCTGCTCTCGGTCACAGGTCCCACTCCTTTATATCCCCGCTCTGCTCTCAGTCACTGGTCCCACTCCTTTATATCCCCGCTCTGCTCTCAGTCACTGGTCCCAATCCTTTATATCCCCGCTCTGCTCTCAGTCACTGGTCCCATTCCTTTATATCCCCGCTCTGCTCTCGGTCACTGGTTCCACTCCTTTATATCCCTGCTCTGCTCTCGGTCACTGTTCCCATTCCTTTACATCCCTGCTCTACTCACAGTCACTGGTCCCACTCCTTTATATCCCTGCTCTGCTCTCGGTCACTGGTCCCACTCCTTCTGCTCTTGGGTCTCTGCTCCAGCTCCTTTTATCTCCAATAACCACTAAAAACTGAAACCACTATCAAATGAACTAAATATGTACTGACTTACACTTGGCGCTCCTCCTTGCCTTATTTTGATTCTTCGTGCGGCTCCCTGTATGCTCCACTCAGTCTTAGTCTGTAGTTCTTTGGTTTAAATTATTTAGCACCTAATTCCCACAATCACCAAATTCCCAGTAGAAAGTTCTCACTCTGTTAGCGCTTCACTCCATTAGAGGTTCACTCTCTGTCTTTCCCAGCCCCAATTTCTATATTAAAAGGGGCCTACCGTCTGAAACAGGCAAGTGCTTTAGACACCCGGCAGTAGGCCCTCTTCAAAGTGGAGCTGGCTGCATCGTCAGTGTTAACGGGACGGCCTGTTAATGCCAGGTGAATCGAGTGAAAATCGACTCCAGAAGCTTCCCCACCAGCATGGGGAAAAAAATCCATGCATTCGTCAACCCAGAGAGCTTTCACATCCTCCCGAGTGGCTGCTCACCTAATGGCATTGCTTTTCCAATTGCTAAATTGTGAAATAATTTAAAGTCCAAGGGAAGATGTATGGAGAGTGCAAATAAAAACTTCTGTATCTTGTTTATACCTTACTGATACTCTTCTCCCATAGTGTCTCAGTTTCTGAATGTTTTAATCAGGTTTTCCCAGCTTTTCGAGTCTGTGTCCTACTCAAAATATAACATTTGCCAAACAGTTTCCAGGTGTTTAAACATTTTTTTTGTTAAATCTTTCCTATAATTATTTTTAAATTATGGGCCATGGTTTTTTAGGAGATTACTTCAGATTTGCTTTTATTCCCTTAATCTGTCCCACAATTTTGTTCCTCGTATTCTTATTTTCTGTTTGCCTTCTATTTTCACTGAGGGCCACAGCGAGCTACTTTCCTGAGCTTTTGATCTTGGGCACCTCCTTTTCATCTCAAAGATCTGATATTTTCTCTCCTTTAAAGATTTGAATCTCCCTTTTCCTTTGTACTTCCCTTCATTGTTTCTTTTCTAATCTGTTGTCCTTTTTCACTGCTCAACAGGATTTTCTCAGTAATTTAAATCATTATCCACACCCTCGAGCTCTAAAATCTTGACAGGATCTGCAACTTATTGTTCTTTGCCTGTGTTTCCCTCATGTGGAGATGCCGGTGATGGACTGGGGTTGACAATTGTAAACAATTTTACAACACCAAGTTATAGTCCAACAAATTTATTTTAAATTCCACAAGCTTTCGGAGGCTTCCTCCTTCCTCAGGTGAACGGTGTGGAAATGAAATTTTCGAATCCTTCGCATTTGAAAATCACAGAACAATGCCTGGTGATTACTGCCCGTTGCCAAGGCAATCACAGTGAGCAGACAGAAAGGTGTCACCTAAAAGGCCACCGAATATACAAACCCCTAAAAAAAAAGAGAGTAGAGAGAGAAGGGAGACAGTCAATGACCCGTTATATTAAAAACAGATAACATTTGTTCGCTGGTGGGGTTACGTGTAGTGTGACATGAACCCAAGATCCCGGTTGAGGCCGTCCTCATGGGTGCGGAACTTGGCTATCAATTTCTGCTCGACGATTTTGCGTTGTCGTGTGTCTCGAAGGCCGCCTTGGAGTATGCTTACCCGAAGGTCGGTGGCTGAATGTCCATGACTGCTGAAGTGTTCCCCGACAGGGAGAGAACCCTCCTGTTTGGCGATTGTTGCGCGGTGTCCGTTCATCCGTTGTCGCAGCGTCTGCATGGTCTCGCCAATGTACCATGCTCTGGGGCATCCTTTCCTGCAACGTATGAGGTAGACAACGTTGGCCGAGTCACAGGAGTATGAACCGTGCACCTGGTGGGTGGTGTCCTCTCGTGTGATGGTGGTATCTGTGTCGATGATCTGGCATGTCTTGCAGAGGTTACCGTGGCAGGGTTGTGTGGTGTCGTGGACGCTGTTCTCCTGAAAGCTGGGTAATTTGCTGCGAACGATGGTTTGTTTGAGGTTGGGTGGCTGTTTAAAGGCGAGTAGTGGAGGTGTGGGGATGGCCATAGCGAGGTGTTCGTCATCATTGATGACATGTTGAAGGCTGCGGAGTGCCAACTGCCGGCTCACAGTGGAAAGGATATCAAAGAAGATCGCGCATTTAGACACAGACATCAAGTTTTTACAGAGCTGCAAGAAAGCAGACAAGATCCCGAAAGGACTACAGATCACGAACCCACTCAAGTCCACATACAACTCGGATTACGCTGAGAGACTCTGCCGTCGTACCTCTCACACACTCCGCAACCATCTCGTACACCAACTCTACAGCAGACGCCGCAACCTCAAAACTAAGATAGAGTCCATACTCTCAACCTGTACTCAGGACACAGCAGACCAGCTATGATATACCGCCAAACAGATGAGGCAACGGAACTACGCTGCCCACATGAAAACCAAGAGCAGGAAGCTTGAGAAACTCGGCATCACCACCAGCATCGACCAAGCTTCCCCTGGTACCACGGTTGCAACCACAGGGAAGTCTATCGTCAATTTGTCCGACCACACCCTTCAACCAGACGAAATCGAAGTTCTCAGCCGAGGGCTCAATTTCTGCCCCACTACCAAAATGGACCCCACTAGTCTCGCGGCAGACACAGAGGAATTCATCAGGAGAATGAGGCTCCGGGAATTCTACTACAAACCCCAAGATTTCAGCAGCGAATCCAATGAGACAATCAACGATCCGGAACAGCAGACAGAGGGATCCGCGGTACAGCAACCGAAGAGGAAAGAGTCTCACTGGACTCCTCCAGAGGGTCGCTGCCCTCAGCTTGACATGTATGCTCAAGCTGTCAGGAAATGCGTCTATGCCAGATTCATCAGCCGCACTCGGAAGACAGTCCAGAATGTCACCCGAGCACAACGCAACGCCATCAAAGCTCTCAAGACCAACTGCAACACCATCATCAAACCAGCGGACAAAGGAGGAGCCATCGTCATACAGAACAGAACGGACTATTGCAAAGAAGCATACCGACAACTGGACAACCAGGAACACTACAGACGGTTACCCACAGACCCGACCAAAGAACACACCCATCAGCTCAACAAACTGATCAAGACCTTCGATCCAGACCTTCAAAACATCCTACGCACTCTCATCCCACGTACTCCCCGCGTGGGAGACTTCTACTGCCTCCCAAAGATACACAAAGCCAACACACCCGGACGTCCTATCGTATCAGGCAACGGAACCCTGTGTGAGAACCTCTCTGGATACATCGAGGGCATCCTGAAACCCATCGTGCAGGGAACCCCCAGCTTCTGTCGCGACACTACAGACTTCCTACAAAAACTCAGTACCCACGGACCTGTTGAACCAGGAACACTTCTCACCACGATGGACGTCTCGGCACTCTACACCAGTATCCCCCACGATGACGGCATCGCTGCGACAGCATCAATATTCAACACCAACAACAGCCAATCTCCAGACGCCATCCTACAACTCATCCGCTTCATCCTGGATCACAATGTCTTCACCTTCAAAAACCAGTTCTTTACCCAAACACACGGAACAGCCATGGGGACCAAATTCGCACCCCAATATGCCAACATTTTCATGCACAAGTTCGAGCAGGACTTCTTCACTGCACAGGACCTCCAACCAACACTATACACCAGATACATCGACGACATTTTCTTTCTATGGACCCACGGTGAGGAATCACTAAAGAGACTACACGATAACATCAACAAGTTCCATCCCACCATCAAGCTCACCATGGACTACTCCTCAGAATCAGTTTCTTTCTTGGACACACGAATCTCCATCAAAGACGGGCACCTCAGCACCTCACTCTACTGCAAGCCCACGGACAACCTCACGATGCTCCACTTTTCCAGCTTCCACCCTAACCACGTCAAAGAGGCCATCCCCTATGGACAGGCCCTGCGAATACACAGGGTCTGCTCAGACGAGGAGGAACGCGATGGACACCTACAGACGCTGAAAGACGCCCTAGTAAGAACGGGATATGATGCTCGACTCATCGATCGACAGTTCCGACGGGCCACAGCGAAAAATCGCGTAGACCTCCTCAGAAGACTAACACGGGACGCAACCAACAGAGTACCCTTCGTCGTCCAGTACTTCCCCGGAGCGGAGAAACTACGCCGTGTTCTCCGCAGCCTTCAACATGTCATCAATGATGATGAACACCTCACTATGGCCATCCCCACACCTCCACTACTCGCCTTTAAACAGCCACCCAACCTCAAACAAACCATCGTTCGCAGCAAATTACCCAGCTTTCAGGAGAACAGCGTCCACGACACCACACAACCCTGCCACGGTAACCTCTGCAAGACATGCCAGATCATCGACACAGATACCACCATCACACGAGAGGACACCACCCACCAGGTGCACGGTTCATACTCCTGTGACTCGGCCAACGTTGTCTACCTCATACGTTGCAGGAAAGGATGCCCCAGAGCATGGTACATTGGCGAGACCATGCAGACGCTGCGACAACGGATGAACGGACACCGCGCAACAATCGCCAAACAGGAGGGTTCTCTCCCTGTTGGGGAACACTTCAGCAGTCATGGACATTCAGCCACCGACCTTCGGGTAAGCATACTCCAAGGCGGCCTTCGAGACACACGACAACGCAAAATCGTCGAGCAGAAATTGATAGCCAAGTTCCGCACCCATGAGGACGGCCTCAACCGGGATCTTGGGTTCATGTCACACTACACGTAACCCCACCAGCGAACAAATGTTATCTGTTTTTAATATAACGGGTCATTGACTGTCTTCCTTCTCTCTCTCTCTCTCTTTTTTTTGGGGGGTTTGTATATTCGGTAGCCTTTTAGGTGACACCTTTCTGTCTGCTCACTGTGATTGCCTTGGCAACGGGCAGTAATCACCAGGCATTGTTCTGTGATTTTCAAATGCGAAGGATTCGAAAATTTCATTTCCACACCGTTCACCTGAGGAAGGAGGAAGCCTCCGAAAGCTTGTGGAATTTAAAGTAAATTTGTTGGACTATAACTTGGTGTTGTAAAATTGTTTACAATTGTATTTCCCTCATAATTCATCCCTCTCCCCTTTATGTGTTAAACTTGCATACTCTTACAAGATCATCTCTGCCATGTACCATTACTTGAACAACAGTTCAAGCAGGTAACCTACTCTCCAAGAATCTTGTAGTCTTATTCTGTAACTGGCTACTGGGAGTCGGGGTTGCCAGCCCTCCAGGATTGTCCTGGAGTCTCCAGGAATTAAAGATTAATCTCCTGGACACTGCTGTGATTAAACCAGGAGAAAAATCGTAAGGGGCACAAAAACAAGTTTTTTTTTTCTATTTTCTTTGAACACTTTCGTTTATTGGTTATAAAAATATTGGAGATGGGGAAAAAAGGCTGTTTGACTGGGCGGGGTGTTTGGAGGCGGGAGATTATGTGATGAAACCTCCAGGGTTGTCAGCCCTAACTGGGAGGTGTGTAAGAGAGACTGGTAAGTATCCTGGTTAAGTATACAAAGCTTCACTGAAGTCAGGAACTTGCCACGGAAGGGAAGGGTGGTGGGTCTGCAGAGAATATGACTCTTTCTTAAACTCTAGGTCAAATTCCTTGATCCACTATACACAGGCACAAGTTTTCATTCCCTCAGCACCTCCCATTTACAAGCCAGCCTCACTAGGTGTGATACCTGTTCAGTTAGGTAAAATAAAATGCATTTAATGCACGTCATTCTCTGAAAAATGAACACAGCTCCATATGTGTAAACAGGTTTGCAATTTGTGCATAAATAATAAATGGCACCTTTAGCATTTTTCCAATGTCCTCAGCTCTGTATTTAAATAATATTTTAAGCTTCTGTAATTCTGATACCTTTATTTTAATTATCTTATTTTACTCCATCCATTTCCTTTCCATTCCCCATTCTAAAATCGCTTTCTTCGTAGTCTGAACAAACTCATCTCAGTTTCCCCTTCTGCACATTTTGGTGCAATTTTTCTTGTTTGCCAAACCAATTCATATTTTACTCACTCAGTATTGAACAAATATGCCTGTGCCATTACTTGATTCGGCTACAATGCATGGACTCCTGGTATTTCATAGAGTTACGTAGCATTTACAGCACAGAAACAGGCTATTGGGCCCAGCTGATCTATGCCGGTGTTTGTGCTCCACACGAGCCTCCTCCCACCCTACGTCATCTAACCCTATCAGCATATCCTTCTATTCGTTTCTCCCTCATGTGCTTATCCAGTTTCCCCTTATATGCATCTATGCTATTCGCCTTAACTACTCCATGTGATAGCAAGTTCCACATTCTCACCACGCTCTGGGTAAAAAAGTTTCTCTTGATGGCCAAAGATTTTGTGAATGTTTTCAACTTGGCTTGCTTGCCAACTGCAATCAGTCACCCTGCATTTGGCTAGCAGTCCATTTAAAATGTTAACCCCCTCCCACCTCTGCCTTTTTAGCAGCACTGGACCCCAAAATGCCTATCATCCACCATGGTTAAGGTGTAAATAAAGATTAATACATCAGATGACGTATTCCCTTCATTTGTATGCCGTGCCAATACACCCACCCAAATATGAGTAGCTGTATTCACTGCCCCTCCTCCCACCATCACTCTGGAGGAAAATCCCAGAATGGCCTGGAAACCACAGGGAACTGGAACAGTTTCCCAGCCAATTTACCTCCCCCGTCCACCCCAATACTGTCTAAAAACAGTCGGTAAAAAGGAGGAAAACCTAACCCATAATCTTGTGGCATTCAAATAAAATGTACCTAATTTGAACATCAGTGCAATTCTATGAATCATGTACAAACACATTGAAAACCTTATATAAATATAACCAACCATCAGATCTGCAGATAAACAACCTACTTTACAGACACATACTACTTTAATCAGATGAACCTGAACCTAATCTCTACCTCTTCACAGAAACTGTACATTCTTCTATCTATCTGTTATTCTCCTGTGCTATCACAGATAGGTGTTCCCACAAACCTTATACTCCATGAGGTGCTGGTACACAGCATGTTATTAGTCAAGCAACTCTTCAATTTTAGATCATTGTGAAATAAGAACCTACCATAATTTTCTAAAATTATTTTGCTACCATGTATCTTGCACCAAAATCCCTCAGCTCAGATACTTGTACATCCATATAATCCCAACTGTCAATATAGACTCATGGCAACTCAATAGCTTACAAATGCAGTTAGAGTCTCAGACACCAGAACTTGCTGCTCACCCATCTGAGAACTGAACGATCTCTTCAGCTTTCCAAATAGGTGCAGTTCTACTTTTATCATCACACCTGCAAAAAAGAATATTTCTGTACCTTTCTACTGATCACTATTGTGAAGTAGAATGAAAGGAGGTGCAGGACATTTCTCAAGTTCCAGATTTTTGGAACATAGGAGCAATGTTACTGTTGCTGGGATTGAACACAGTTTTAAAATAGTTAACTCAAAGGGAATGAGAAATGGCCAACCTTCTGCAAACACACAAATATCACCATCCCATAAATATAAACTCTAGAACTTTGCAGGATTTAAATCCACCCCATGGGTTATTTTTGTAAAAGGGTGGAGCGTAATGTAAAACAGAACACCCTTCACTGGAAAAGAAAAGTTAAGAGCTCAATAAACTGATCATGTTGATATCGTACTGCCCTTGTGGATCCATGAGGCATCAGAGTAAAAAAACATGATATAAAGCCTGCCCACAACTCTGTTAGATTTATTAAAGACTCCACAAAATCAGCTACCGATTCCTTACCTGCCAGTGCAGTGGCTAAAAGCTTTTTCCACGTTACTTCTGTTCTGTGACTGATTTCCTGTCTCTCTCTCTCTCTCTCTGGCATATATTTAAGACATTCCGCTCTTGCCTATCACAGAGGAAGTAAAGTGGCAAAAGTTAACCATTCAACCAACCAGCGGCACTAAAGTAAACATCGAGAAGGAAACCTATCCTGTGCTCTTAAAGGAGAAGGCCACCCTATATAATATTAACACTTTGCTCACTGAGATAATCCTGTTCCCATTCTTCTGACCTGTGAAAGTTATGCTGTTGATAAATTTAATACTTCTCCTCTGATTTTAAAAGAGACCAAACTAGGTTTGCCTTGTGGGATAAGGAGTGGGGTATGTCCTCTTTTTTTTCATAAAATATACTTTATTCATAGAATTTGCACTATACATACAATACAGTTGTCATATCACATTCCAAACATACACAATAGAGATTATACAATTTGCAGGTTACATCAAGTACAGTTCAGTGAACACATTGTACATAATTACAGTTCATGACACTCTAGGGTGCCTCGTTGCATTACAGTCACTACAGATTATTGATTACAGATTCATTACAGGTACATGACAGATTCATAACAGGTACATTACATTACATCAATTTGAATTTTACATTCTGCCCGAGGGGGTTTTTTCCTGATTGCAGCCCTTTGGAATACAATGGCGGGAAGGTTCTAAACGGTTGCCATTCCCCACAGAGCCTTTGCGGCGGCCGCACCCGTCCTCAGTGCATCTCTGAGCACGTAGTCCTGGACCTTGGAATGTGCCAGTCTGCAGCACTCGGTCGATGACAGCTCCTTGCACTGGAAGACCAGCATGTCCTCGATGTTTAAGGGCAGCTTTAAACAGTTGGGCCTAGAAATTCAATCACACCTGAAAACAGGCACACAGGGGTCAGGGACCACGTGAAATTCATGCTAGGACCTCATTATCATGTGTCAGGTGGGGGGGGGCGAGAAATCAGGCATCTCTGACTCCACTTAAAGACAGTCAGCATCTCTTAAACGGGAGGCACACTGTGGCTGCAGGCAGCATGAAATGTTGAAAGATGCAAGATAGCCTCAAGAGGTCCAGAGAAGGCACCCAGGTTCTCCAATGCAGCGTTGGTGGACAGGAGGAGGGAGATGCTGTTCCTCCGGTGGGGGGGGAGCGGAAAGCCCTCAGGCAACACCTCCGCCGCCAGTGGGAAGAGGTCGCTGAGGAGGTTAATCCCAGGAGCTTAGGTCCAGGACATGGCTGCAATACCAGAAAAAGTTTAATGACCTCTCCACAGTTGTCAAGTTAAGAATCCTACTTCTCACCTCAATTACTCTCTCTTCACAGCTGCACCACCTGCAGTCTCACTATTCACAATACTCCCCTCTGCGTCTCTTCACTCTTCTACAATCACTGCACCACACCTCATTCCACCTCCTCCTCACACACTCTGCACCTCCTACTCTCACATCTTGCACACATCTGCACTATTTGACCATGACAGGTACATTCTCAAAACAGCTCACAAGGCTGTCACTAATATCCTGCCTCCTATCTTGAGGAGAAGGTCACACCCAACATGAGGCAGCAAGCAGAGGCCAGAGAAGCCAGAGGTCGTCTGCACATCCTCTCCCCACTTAAGGAGGATGTGCTGGATATAACGGGCAGGGAGCGACTCATGGCTGTGGCAAGTGGCAATGCTGGTGATGTTGCGTACAGTTTCATCACACCCTACCCTCTTTTACCCTTCTCATTCTATCTCATCCTACCCATTCTGCATGACAAATTGCAGCTGCTTTCATCATCTCTCTCTGCTCTCCCTTCACAATAAAAAATAAACCTTGTTCCACTTTTTCATCTCAGGCACTGAAAATGTCAAGGCCTCTGTGCCAGTGCAGGAAGAGGAGGGCAGCCTTCCTGAAGATGCATCACTCGATCTGACTAAAGCAAGCACTGGCCCAGAGACTGGTACCATGCGTACTTTCGGGGGTTGGTAAGAGAAGGGGTTTTCACGTGTTGGGATAGTGGGGAATTCGGCCAATTTCCCTAGCTCCGACCCCCATGTAAATGCAGTGGCTCATTCAAAGCTCGGGTAGCTGATAGCACTGGTAGGGGTTGGGGGGATGAGGTAAGTATAATTTCCACCTGCTAGTTAAGGGCGGGCATCTGGCAGTAGGCTTCTCCACCCCATTTTCTCTGCTCCATTGCCATTATAACCACCCGATTTCAGGCGGTATAGCAGAGAACAATCCAGCCAGCCAGTCAGTGACAGTCTGGAACTCAAGTCTTCATCTTACTAAAGAATGTTTTACCCTGATCTGCACCTGAGGATTCAACATTCCTCGGGCACAGGCCCAAGGAAAAGAGGAGTGGAGTCTTTTACGTCAGGTCTTCATCCCCATTGCATTCTGCTGGGATTACCTTGGACTTTCCCTTGTGGTGCAACTGGACCTGGGCCTAGTAGTAGGAGCAGTGCTGGTATTATGATGAGGTGGGAGGGGGCGTTTCTGGCCTCCAGCCTCATTATCCTGTGGCTACGCACAATGGGTGTCCTAGCACAGGGGCGTCCCAATGAAACTTGCCGCTCTGGACAGCCCTGGGCCCCCACTAACCAGAGAGCCTGCAGGGGTCTTGTGGCAGCTACAGAAGGCAGGCAAATTTACATAATATATTTTAAGACCCCCTTCCCAAGGATATTTTGAGTCAATTGGGGCCTGTTGACTACATTACAACAGTGACTACACTTCAAAAGTACTTCACAGACCTTGAATTAGTTTGAGATGTCCTGAGGACATGAACGGCTCTATTTAAATGCAAGCTCTTTCTTTCCTTCTAAATCAGCAGCCAGAAGGCCCAATCATGGAGGCCCCATAATGAACTACAGGCCTAAGAGGACTGTGGTTACCCTCAAATTTGCACCTGGTATCCTGGTATCAGGCTGGCGTTCCCCTGGGTAATGCACTCAGACAGGAAAATCTGCTCTATTTTGTCTGTGCTCCTTCTGGCCCCATGCAAATAACTTGAAACTTAGCACTGCTGGTCCTCTTCAGCCATATCGCCAAGCACGCTGGGCCCAGCTGTCTCCCAAAATGGTGGTTGGGTCCAATGTATGTCACAGAACCCCTATTTGCATATTTAAAGGGCCTACCACCTGAAATCGGTGGGCACTCTGGCCTCTCAGCGGTAGGCCCATTATAGGAAGGTGTCAGCTGGAGTGGGATGGGGTGGTAGGGTAGGTTTTTCCCTGCAATTTGCAGGGCGCTAATGCCCCATTACCAACCGGTGGAGCCGGTGAAAATCTCCCCCTCCCTCACCACCTCCATGTCTTTGATAAGGTGCCTTGCCCAACTGCTTTCTGACCGTGATTGGAAAAATCACATAGTCACAGTTTCCAACATATTCCCTCGACAGGTGAGGCTCATGTTAGTTTCGATTCTCAGAAGATATTTAAATTTGATTTTAATTTAACTGCCTGATTAGTCCTGGAGTCCTCCCAAGCTCCCACCAGAAGTTCGGCAGAAATCCCGGAGAAATGGCATAAACAGGGTCCGCCTGCTCCCCCGCCACGGAAATTCTACCCTAATGATTTTAGTCTACTACAATGATACTGTTGCAGGCCAGGGAGGCAGTATCAGCACAGGCAGATGAAGGACAGGCGGGATATCTGGGAGCCATTTTTTCTACAGAAAAAGCCTCACTGAAAATACTGTGAAAGTCTGCCCAAGAGACACTCATTTGTGGAGTAACGCAGGGAACAGAAGTGTTGAGCAGCCTCCAGATACCAGGTAACACTGGAGTTATTGCTGAAGTATAGAAGGGAGAAATTGATGAAGAAACAGTGCAGCCTAGGAGAATAAAAGTGAAGAGAGAGAGAGAGAATGGTGATAGGAGGCTCACAGATGAGATATGGGGACGGTTCTTTCTGGTGTGAGAGCAAAAGGATAAAATTCTTCCCGATCTCTCGCTGTAACTTCAGCAGAAATCCTGGAGTAACTGGGCAAAAGGCCTTTTGTGATGAAGGGCACTGTGAAGTTATATTTCTTCCATTTCACTAGAAGCTCAGGCTGGATCTGGAGTGCAATAAAATGGCTATTCTCCTTTCATTCTCTTGCCAATACAGCATCTATGAAATAGGAACATTATGGTTGTCCATAAGACCATAAGAGATAGGAGCAGGAGTAGGCCATTCGGCCCCTCGAGCCTGCTCCGCCATTTAATGAGATCATGGCTGATCTAATTTTTACCTCAACTCCACTTTTCCGCCTTTTACCCATATCCTTCGACTCCCTTGCTGATCAAAAATTTGTCTAACTCAGCCTTGAATGTATTCAATGACTCAGCCTCCACAGCTTTTTGGGGTAAAGAATTCCAAAGATTCATGACCCTTTGGAAGAAGAAGTTCTTCCTCATTTCCGTCTTAAACGCTGCTCCATAAGTTTGGCAGAAAATTGTAGGCTTATTCGAATTTTTCTTAGCCAAAGAAAGCATTCTTCAAAAGGCTGATGATATTTTTTAAAAGCTGCAATGGAAATTATGCCCCACACTAAGTGAGCTCGGGGCCCAATCCAGGCCAGAAGATTTGGGTTAATGTCTCAACCAAAGGAAAAAACTCCCACAGAGCAGCATTCACTCATTTCTACACTGGATTGTCAGCTGGGATCACATGATCAAGTCTTGGAGTAGGGCTTGAATCCTCAAACTTCTGTTTTAGAGGCAAGAGTGCTCCCATCTGAGCCAAGCTGACCCATCTGGGTGTGTCATTGTTCAATTCCTGTGCAGTGAGCAATTTTCAAATCCAGAAACTGCAGCAAGTAATCAGGTTTGCACAATGACAGTGGGCCGAATCTTGCTGGAAAAACGTCATGTTAGCAACGCACGCTGTTATTAATGCTCAAATCGGGCAGCAAGTTCAGGGGATTAAGAGATACGGCGTGAGTTGTGAATCTCCAGAACTTGCTGGTCGATTTACGCCCCTCCACCGTTTGCTTTGCGCACACAGCATCTCGCACTTAGCCTCCCCGTTATTTTTAAGAACTTGCTGGATTTGCACATTAATTGCCCATTAAACTTGCTGCAGAAAGTTAGGGTTAGTGATTAAGAGCTTAAGTATCCTTTTAACGACGTGATAATTGTTAATACAATACCAATCAACCTCTCTGCCCCAGAAAGGGAACAATTTAAACTATTGAGTCTCATTCCTGCATGTAGTAAATTCTTAGAGATTTAAAATTTTTCAACTTATTAATTTTTTTCTTACATTTCCTTTCTGTCTCTTTTTTCTCTCTCTTCATCCAATCTTTCTTTCCCTCTATTTATTTTTCTTTCCATACCTGATTTGACTCCAATTCACCCTCCTTCTCCGTCGTTCCTCTGTTTCTTTCCCAATCCTCAAATATCATTGGTTAAGGAGATCCACTGTTGGTCCCATCGTTCACTAAGGTCCCAGATGCCCCATTGTCCTCACTGTGTCGTTATCAGCTCGCACTTCCAGCAAAGTACAGGGCAAAAAATTTTAGAGCTGAAGGGTGCAGGGAAAAGTCTAACTAATGGTGTCCGCCGTCAGATGCCCCATTCCAGCAAGATTTGGCTGTATAGAGTTCCTATTGTCCAGGAACCCCAGCATAAAACAAGAACCTTTGCACAAACATAGTGAAACATCAAATTACAGAGCGTGTACATCATTCAAGATACAAAGCATTCTGATTCATTTCCCTTTTGTTACACGTGCTGCAAAATTTCAAAATGGATCATTTCCCATTTTAGTGTGACTTTGGAACCAAAATCACACACTGAATGACAAAAAAAATAACAATACAATTGAAGGGATGTATTTAAAATTTTAAACTTCTATTTTTAGGAAATTTTAGGGAGCACTGAATGTAGCAAATGTGATACATTAGCACAATTTAAATAGGTTGCCTGGTTGGCCTATCTCAATAATGTATACAAAATGTTTGCAAAATCATTGGAAATATAACGGGGAATTTTAACTCCCTCCACCCAGCGGAAACCACATGGAACAAGAGTTAAAATCCAAGCGGCATACTTACCCTCCATAAACTAGAGCTCAACTGCTGCCCGTATTCTAACCCAAACACAGTCCGATCACCCATCCACCCTTGTGCTCGCTGATCTACATTGACTCCTGGTCCACCAACAGCTCAATTTCAAAATTCTCATCCTTGTATTCAAATCCTTCCATGGCCTCGCCCCTCCCTATCTCTGTAATCTCCACCAGCCCTACAACTCTCTTATGAGGGATTTTGAAAAGCAAATAGGGAGAAACTGTCTTCACTGGCACATGAGTCAGTAACTAAAGAACACAGATTTATGATAATTGGCAAAAGAACCAGGAGTGAGATGAGGAGAATTTTCTTTAAGCAGCTAGTTGTTATGATCTGGAACGTACTGCCTGAAAGAGTGGTGGAAGCAGATTGAATAGTAAAGGGAATTAGATAAATACTTGAAAAGGAAAAATTTGGGGAAAGAGCAGGGGAATGGGACTAATTTGCTAGTTCTTTCAAAGAGCCGGCACAGGCATGATGGGCCGAATGGCCTGTTGCTGTGCTGTATGATTCTATAACTCTGAGTTCCTCCAACTCTGGCCTCTTGTGTATCCCTCACTCTCTTCGCCCCACCATTGGCGGCTGTGCCTTCACCTGTCTAAGCCCTAAACTCTGGAATTCCCTTCCTAAACTTCTCCGCATCTCTCCTTCATTAAGTCGTAATCCTACCTTTTTGACCAAGTTTTTAGTCATCTGCTTCTCAGGCTCAGTGTCAATTTTTGTCTGATTATGCTTCTGTGACGTGGGATGTTTTTACTATGTTAAAGGTGCCATATAAATACAAGTTGTTGTTGTTGAGACTCTTACAGGAAGACAAAAGTGGACGGATGGAAACGCAAGACATTTCTCATTCCTCTTATTTTCACAGATGCATGAAGCAAAAAAGATGCTGCAGAGAGAGAGAAGGAAGCAATGCCAGAAACTTCAATATCTGGCACTGCCCACAGGAATAATCCAAGACTTTTGTTAGGTGAGGGTATTAAGGGTTAGGGAACCAAGGCGGGCAAATGGAGTTAAGATACAGATCAGCCATGATCTAATTGAATGGTGGAACAGGCTCGAGGGGGTTGAATAGCCTACTCCTGGTCCTATGTCCTAAGTTCCTAACCCCAGATGATTTTTCCCCTCTGTGTCACAAAGCAGGTGAGGCCTCCTCTTATTAGTCCCATTCAAGGCCTCCTCTTCTATAGCAGGTCTAATTAGGTTCCAGGATTATAAAATGCACTAAAGACAATATGGAACCAGTAAACTTAATTCATACTGTGGTTCTGATAAACTGACAAGTGATTCCCTTCAAAACTGACAAGTAAAATTAAGTAACAGCAACTTGCACAAATGTGTTTTTTTTGTTAAATGTAAAATGTACAAAAGTTTGTTATCAGTGATAGTGAATATTGCCATGTTCATGTTACATTACATTAAGCACTGGTATCGTATAAAGCTATAGTCATCATCTAACATTTCTTTGTGAGTTAATGGTGGAGCATTGCTCGGGAGTCACTTTTTCTGTTTATATTGGTGGACCGTTTCCTGCTGTAGTTCTCCAGTGCTGCACCTAGGAAGTGGTTGAGAATGAATGTTCAGTCCTACCACAAACATAGTATTTAATGAAGGTTTTGACCACCCCAGTGAGAACTCCAAATTGAAGGAGGTTTACACAAAATACAGAGAGATACTGGGCAATCCATTCACTTTAATTTTTTGTACTAGTTTTCTTCCCTGCAATCCAGAAGGTGATGACTCATACAGGAGTACAGTTCCACAAGTACTGACCACCCCACAATAGCTCTCCCTTGCGGCCATTCTTCATGGAGGTAAGCCTGATCCTGTCCTCACCCAGGGCACAGATTTACGTTGTTTGCTACTTATAGCAAAGGCATAAACATGTTCTTGAGACACATGCTTATGATTTTGTTGTACGTAGACAACAGTGGAAATCTACCTCTTCCCTCGATGTCTAGACATGCAAATTTTCCAATGGGGGTTCATTAAAACCAATCAGGGAAGCAGGACTGTAAAGGTTCAGGCTCAGAAGGCAGAACACCACTAAGGTTGAAACATATGAAAGAGAAGATAAGTGGCTTCACAGATAACACTTGGTCCCTGTGATCTCCTGAAGTGCTTTCAATCACCTGAAAGGGTTGGAGAGGAATTGTCCAGAGTATTTTTTTTTCCTACTGGCCCTGGGTTTGCCTCTTGTCTTTTGCCTCTCCGAGGAGATTACATGGCTGCGAGGGTGGGGGAGGTGTGTGGGAAGTTGTGGTGGTGGGGGGGGGTGGACTATTGGTTGTGTCTAGTCATGATGCTCCAGCCATCATGAATGAGGGGCAGGCATGGTGGACCAACTGGTCTTTTCCTGCCTGTCATTCTGGTACGTTCATAAGATAAGGTAAATGAGGAAATACTGATTAAACTATATCGAGCTTGGGTTTTAAAAGCTTAGATTTTGTAAGAGGAATGATAGACAGGAGTAGGAAGGAAATTCTACAGTTAGGAGGTCTTGGGAAAGAGCCAGAAACTGCTATATTTTGTCATAACCCTACTTTGTTACCAAGATCACAAGATAGATTCAGATCAAGAAAGTCCTTTGACCCATTTGATCGCATTCTTTCATAAAACCAACCCTACCGTTTTCCCATTTCAGCACCTTGTTCTTTCTTAAATGTGTGGAGTGTCCTGTTGCGCTCCCTTGTGATATAATGGCCCAGAAATTGCTTAGAAAGGAATGGTGAGCTCAACAGCGCTCACCATTCTTAGTGGCGAAATTGAGGAGCAAGTTTGCACGTGCACAGTGAAACGTGGAAATCCGGAGCTTGGCCCTCCTTGTTCGCCGGTGATATGAGAACTTCGAATTAAAGGGGCAGCGCACGCTGCAATCAATGAAATCATTGAACCAACATCAACTTGCTTCTGGAAACCAGTAAGTATGAACTAAAATACACATTAAAAATCAGGGCTGCTCTGAACTGGCGATAGGAACCTGGCCTGCAGCCATTTAAATTTCTCGCATTATTAATGAAGCCAGGATTTGGCCGGAAGGAGCTTTTTAGCTGTTAGGGAGTTGTTTAGAAAGTCTGAGAGAGCCGTGTGTCAGAATTTTCAATTTCTTTTCAGATTTATGTGACTTCAAGAATCCTGGAAGTGTGTAAAGAGGCCTGTATGGGGAAAAAGGAGTAGGTAAAACAAAATGCCTTTTCCACTACTCTGGATCCCACTGCTTTTTTATGTACTGTACAGAACGGACTTGAGACGCAGCAAACAAAAAAGAGTCAGGTGCCATGCTTGTAGACTCATCAGGAGGAACCATTACCCACCCAAGAGAGTGTACAGGGAGAGGCTGTCCTTCGAGATGTTATCAGAAGAGCTATGTGTGAGGAGACTTCGTTTTAGTAAGGAGGCAATCGGCCGCCTCTGTGAGATGTTACAAGAGGACCTTCAGCCACATTCTATCTCCTACAGGGCCTTGTCAGTGGCCATGAAGGTAACCACAGCCCTCAAGTTCCATGCATGCGAGGTCATTTCAGGCAGGCATGTACAACATCGCCCTGAATGCTGCAAGAGTCTGCATTCAGCAGGTCACGAACACCATATTCTGCAGGGCTTCTGAGTTCATCAGCCTTGACATGTCCCCAGCGCAGCAAAGGGAGAGGTCTACCGCATTCCACAGAATCGCTGGCTTCCCAAAGTGCAGTGGGGTGTGGATGGAATCCATGTGCTATTGAAGGCACCCAATGATGCACTTATCACATACATCAACAGGAAAGGGTTTCATTTGTTAAATGTGATGATCCTTTGTGATGCCCAACTGCAGATCATGAATGTCAATGCAGATCGCAAGGGAAGTGTTCATGTTACCTTCGTCCTTCGACACTCAGACTTGCATGATTCCTTCACTGGAATGCGGCAAGGATCTGGATCTTAAGTGACAAGGACTACCCGCTAAAGCTGTGGCTGATGACACCCTACTGCAGGACCAACAATGCAGCACAGGAGTGGTACAACCGTGCCCACAAGCCAAGTAATGGAGAGGACAATATGGGTGCTGAAATCACACTTCCGGTGCTTGGACTGGTCGGGGGGATCTTTGCAGCATGCGCCTGTCAAAGTGCCGAGGATTGTGGTGGTCTGCTGCACATTGCACAACTTTGCCCTGCAGGAAGGACTGACCTTTAACCAGACAGATGAGATGCTGCTGGAAATGGATGGGATGTCGCTGGGGTCATGGTTGGTGGCCCCCCCTGAGGAAACCATGGCTGCAACGGGCAGACGGCGAGACAGCAGCTGGTGGCTCATGATTTTAGACATTGGTGAAAGTGGCAAAATGCCTCCTCTCCCCCTCCCCAGCAAAGCAGACAACAGGACAAGCAAGATTGAAAGTGAAATAGCAAACTTTTATTGCAGCATCTAAAAATGAGTGCAAACCTTTATATGAACATTTTGAGGTAGTTATTTATTGCAAAACTTTGTATGAACATTTTGAGGTAGTTATTTATTGCAAAACTTCATATAAATATTTTGAGGTAGTTATTTATTGCAAAACTTTAGATAAACATTGAGGTGTGTAGTGCAAAACTTTAAATAAAAATTGTGTTAGTTTAGTCATTTTCTACTTTGGAAACAGTTGTGATGTTAACAAGGTTTATATAATAAAAATTTTCAAACAGTTACAAGTGACTCCTGACTAAGAATTAAGGACAGCAACAACAAAAATGATATAACAAAACACCAATAATTGAATAACAACAGCTAGCAAAAAATTAACAGACTCCCCCGTTCAAGGCGTGTCTGAGGGTCACTGTGACAAAGTCTGAGCAAGAGGAGGTGTACTCTGCAGGAAAGAGGCACCCTATTTCCTCCTGGTCCTCATCCCTCCCTGCGAGCTGGCCCCTTTTGTGCCATGGGTGCGACTTCTGTGTCTTGTCAAATAGCTGTAATCAGAGAGCTTGGAGCTGGGTAAAAGTAGCGTCAGGTGGAGGCTGAGCTCCTGGCTCATGGGCCTGTGCTGTGTCTGCGGTGAGAGGTGGCACATGGGGTGTCATGGTCGTCAGGTGAAACAGCCATGCTCGCATTCAACTCAATGAAATGTAAAAGAGCCTGGTGAATATTTGCCAGTTGGGCACTAATGTTCTGGCCAGTGTCCTTGATTTCCTGTCTCATGGAGGTGAGAGAGTCAAAGTACTTACCGCTCTCACCAACCATCATTCGTCTCGCTTGTTGAGCGATGATGTCTTTTCCACAGTCATCATCTCTACAAACCTTAGCCGATCGCATTAAATCATTACATTTTTTGAGGCACTGTTCCACTCTCCGTGGCACCGTGCAGTTAGCGCTCAGAACCTGTGCCACTTGCTTCCATGCCAAAATGCTGACTTTCTGCGGCGCCCTGAACTTCCCATTCCCCAGAAGCCCCTGACGCCTCGCCTTCACCTCATCGAGGAGTCTGCAGAGGTCTTCAACACAAAATTTGTTACATCTCTTCTTGTCATTAATCTATTGCTGTGCCATCTTTTTTCTGTGAGTAAGTGCAGCTGGATTAATGCCTTTTCAAAAACACCATTTTATTTTGCACTCCTTTTTAAAAGCTGTTCATTTAAATTTGCTTTACTTTTTATAAACTGTTCATTTAACTTTGGCTTTTTGTAAAAAGTTTAAAATTTTTTATTTACAATTATATACAGAGTTAGAATACTAACTTTCAATGAATGAAGTCTGCTTACCTTTTTGAGCAATGCAGGCTGAATCTGTGGGCGTGTCTTCTCTTCCCGGTTGAATCTGGAATCTGTGGGTGTGTCTTGTCTTCCCCGCTGAATCTGTGGGCCTGTTTTCTCTTCCCTGCTGAATCTGTGGGCATGTCTTCTCCTCTCATAGACTTTTCCATTCGTGGCAACACACGCTGCTCAGAAGTCAGGGAGATATTGCATCATTTATTTCAGGTTCCCATTTAAGCAATTTGATGCCAAAGAGCCCGCGTAAGTAAGTTCATTAATTTGAACCGAAGGGGCAACGGTAACCATTGCGTCACCACTCCAGGCAATTTCTGCCTCAGTGTAGATTTTGAGGTCACTGTACCAGGCAGCAATCTGTCCCGTAAGTCAACATGTGAAGAAGCTCTTTTTGCAATTTTCAAATTTTGAAATCATGTGTTTGGTCAAAGTTCTTCTGACCAAACACCCTAAACTTCAATTAGGTGTTAGCTGTGGCTCAGTGACTCTCGCCTCTGAGTCATAAAGGTTACGGGTTCAAGTTCCGCTCCAGAGACTTGAACACAAAATCTAGGCCAAAATTGCAGTGCAGTACTGAGGGAGCGCTGCACTGACGGAGGTGCAGTCTTTTGGATGAGACTTTAAACCGAGGCCCCGTCTGCCCTTTAAAAAGATCCCATGGCACTATTTTGAAGAAGAGCAGGGAAGTTCTCCCCGGTGTCCTAGCCAATATTTATCCCTCAACCAACATCACTAAAACAGATTATCTGGTCATTATCACATTGCTGTTTGTGGGATCTTGCTGTGCACCAATTGGCTGCCGCAGCTCTTTAATAGTTGCTGGCACCAGATAATTCGCCCCCATGGCACTCTCCCAGTGCACCATGCTCCATGCGCTGGGTTGGCCATCCAAGTATTTAATTAGCTGACCTCGCTTCATGGGCGAAGGTCAGCTGGCAATCTAGCAGGCACAGCTACCATCTGATGTGGAGAGATGCTGGGATCACATTGTCAGCCCACTGCTTCTCTGCATGAATATGAGTCCTGTACATATTGCCCTTTTCAAATATTGTATACGTAGTAACCTCTGTAGCTAATCATTGGGACTGCCAATTAGATAGTAATGAATTTCAACCTTAGCTGATCTTCAAACCTCTCTGCAGCTCATTGAGTACCTTTTCCTCGCTTTTAGCACCAGGCTGCCAAATAAGGCGCTACGTGGCTGAGTGCTCTATCTTGGGAGAAGAGCGAAGGATACAAATTGTCAGGGCTTGTGTCACATTATAGATGTGCAACTCCTATAGTGCAATCATAGAATGCCACCAATGGCACCCATGGATAAGATGATGACCAAGACTCTCATCCTTGGGGAAACTATAGCAATCATATTCTTGCATTCATTTGGTGCAATTGACATTTTACCTTGACTTTTATAGTTCTTCCCCCTCCTCATAGATCTCCTTATCATATTTACCATCCTCTGGCAAGGTCATGAACTAATTTTCAGAATTTATCAACATATATGGACGTTCCTTTGAGCTCACAGAAAGCCTACTGGTTAAACTATTCCCTAACATCACACTGCACCTTTCATAGCATGGGTTAAGACAAGAAAATGAATTAGATAAACTTATCAAAAAAAGCTGATCGCAAATTACTTCATATAATGTTTATTTGCTTAGCCAAGGAACAAGAAGGTCAAATAACGTAGTGTGAATGAATCAAAGACACCCATTTAAGAGGGCATGAAGAAGCAAATGACACCATTTTAAAAAGCATTTCACAGCAATGGTACTACACTTTTGTGATTTTATTGCATTGTCAACATATTACAAAGATTTTATAAAATGGGGACAGTCGGGATGTAATGTATTGGATCCAACACACAGTGCGATGGAATGGTGAACATGGCTTCATATTCACAATCCTCCTCACCATAGCTGGTGAACTCACCATTTCAGCCATGTCACTGTGGGGAGGTGGTGAGTGGAGGCGAAGTGTTTCCCAAATAGAAGCAAACACTCAGAGAGGGAGAACTGCCCTTGGCTGCTCCAACTCACCTCCCAACAAGCATTAAGTTCAGGGAGAGAAAATGACGACCAGAGGACCTGCTAACCTGTTATCAAAGGGGGAGTTTTAACTCCCTGCCGGCAGAAACATGATGTGGAGATGCCGGAGATGGACTGGGGTGGACAAATGTAAGGAATCTTACAACACCAGGTTATAGTCCAACAGTTTTATTTGAAAATCACAAGCTTTCGGAGCTTACCTCCTTCGAAGCAGGGCACTTACTGCTCCTTTACCATCCATTTTAATGCTGCTGTTTATTTGGGCGGTTGAGGCACCCGACTCAGGCGGGAGCCTCATGAGCACATAGAACTCTGCAGCCATTTTACATAGAACCCTGCAGCCATTTTAATGGCCTACTGGGTGGAGCGCCCGCTTCACACCCTTCGTTCAGTCAAACCTGGCGGGCAAGAAGTGGAGGCCTTTACAGGTAAGTGTAAAAGTTATTTTCGTGGAGCCTCCAGGCCGCCTGATATTCGTCATCCAGAACTCTATGTGCCCGCCACAAACTTTGCTCTCTTGATATTGGTACCATCCCCCTCCCTGGCCTCTCACTCAGGCTCAACAAGACCTGTTTGACCCTGAACTGAGCTTCAAACTCCATGGGCTCGATGTTACCAGGGCTGCGGGTTCGTGGCGGGGGGCTATTGGGCGCGTGGGTAACGCGCCCGGCGAAATCAGTCTGCCCCGCGCGCAATCGCAGCCTAATTGGATCCACTTACCTGGTCTTCCGGGTTCCCCACTGTTGAGGTGCGCGTTGGGCGGACTGCGCATGCGCAGTAAGGTCTGTCAGCTGGAGGAGCTCTATTTAAAGGGGCAGTCCTCCACTGACAGATGCTGCAACAAATAGGAAAAAATACAGCATGCAGCAGCCCAGAGGAAAGGCTGCTCCCAGTTTAATGATGCCTCACTCCAGGTATCATTAGATGGGGTGAGGAGGAGGGGGAGGACAGAGATCTTCCCCCCGGCGGGCGGGAGGAAGCGGCCTGCCTCTGCCACCAAGAAGGCCTGGCTCAAGGTGGCAGAGGAGGTCACCTGCACCACCAACATATCGCCCACCTGCATACAGTGCAGGAGGCGCTGCAATGACCTAAGTAGGTCAGCCAAAGTGAGTACACTTAATCATTCTCCTACACTCCGTCTGCCACATCACCGCCCCCACCCCACATCTCCTTCTGCACTGCCAACACTACTCTGTCACATCACCCCTCACACCCACTCAAACCTCATCCTCATCTTACCTGCACGTACTCATCTCGCTAGTACTCATCCCGCCACTACCACTCAACCCAATCCTCATACAATCTCATGGCTCTATCTCATACTCACCCTCTCGTGCATCTCTTTCACAGTCAGCCTCACTCAACCTGCCACTACCTGTGCTGCAGCCACAGGGCATGCATCACATATGTGCAGTAGGAAGCGTAAGGCAAATGTGTTGTGAGCATGAAGGGGATGCACAAGGGTGTTTGAGGGTTTGTCATGGTTTTTACTTCTATTGATTTCTGAGCAACTCACATCACATATTATATTGGCACCACTACTGCCACGTCTTTGCGAATCTTGTCTGGTTTGTGCAATAATGCCCTTTCTTGAGGATCACAATGAAGACCCACACCTGATGCCACCCATTGTGTCACTGCAAAGTGGGTGTAGGTGTATTTGCAGGGCTCTTTTGTGCAGATGACTGAGAGACGTCAGCGATGTCCCCGGTGGCACCCTGGAAGGATGCGGAGGAGAAGTTGTTGAGGGCAGTGGTGACTTTGACAGCGACAGGTAAGAAGATGGTGCTTGGGCCAGCCAGGAGCAGCTCGGCATGAAGGAGGCTGCAGATGTCCACGACTATATGTCGAGTGACTCTGAGCCTCCTTGTGCACTGCTGCTCAGAGAGGTCCAGGAAGCTGAGCCTCGGTCTGTAGACCCTGTGGCGAGGGTAGTGCCCTCTGCGACGCATCTCTCTCCGCGGTAGCCCTCCCTCCTGCTGTGCAGGTGGAAGTGTCACAGCACTCTGTTGTGGAGCTCCACGTGTCAGAGGTGGACGGCTTGGCCAGGGAGGCTGGTGATGCTGTTCGCCCTCCGAGGAGGTCATGACTGCAGCTATGGTGGCCCCCATCCGGAAGATGTACATCTGAGGGGGTCCGCAAGGTAGGTACATGTCTCTGGACCCCAGGGTAAGTGTGCAAGTTGATGAATTTGATTGTCAGGAGGAGGGTGGTGGAGGCCAAACTTTGTCCCAAGTGACAGAGTGGCCTCCTGCAATGAGTGAGGGTCTCCCCACCACACCTGTCAAATGGACCTTTGCAGCTGCCACAGGCTGATGGCTGCAACACGTCCATTTCAACTGGGAGTGTTTCCCCCAGTATGGGAAACAGTCCCAGTTGTTTCTAAAATCCCACCCCTCCTCACATATTCCCTTAATCAGGTCTGTTAATGACTTGAAATAGCTAGATAAATATTGTTAAGTGGGAGTCCCACATGCGGGGGTTGCGCGCGCACTTTGGCGCGTCTGTGGGGAACCCAGAAGTGGGCGGGTTGGAGTCGGGCTCCCGACCCCCTCCGGGATTCTCCGATTTTCGGAGCCCCCCCGCCAGGAACGCACCCAATAGCGGGTGCTAAAATGGAGCCCCATGTCTTCTCTATCATCAATACCACTTACTTCCAACTCTGCAACTTTGCCTGCCTCCGTTCATTCCTCAGCCTATCTGTCTGAAACCTTTATCCATGCTTGTGTCACCTTCCAGGCTTGATTGTCCCAATGCCCTCCTTGCTGGCCTCCCTTTGTCCATGTTTCATTAACTCCAACTTGTCCAAACTGCAGTTGCCTTTGTCCTGTCCTGCACTAATCCCCGCTTGTCCAATATTCCCATCTACACTGGCTCCCTGTCCGCCAAAGCATTAAATTTAAAATCCTCATTATCATATTCACCTTGATCCACCTATGCATTCTCCTCAAGGCTCACTTTGCCTCCCGCATCTCCAGTCTTGCAAGTCTGACTTCCTGTGCATCCCCCTTTTCACTTTGCCCCACTACTGTGGCAGAGCTTTCAGCTTCTGAGGCCGAGCTGTCTTGAATTCCCGCCTTAAACCTCTCTGCCTCTACTTCTCCCTGGTCCAAAAACCTTCTTCAAACCCATCTTTTCACCCTAGCCTTCAATCACTTCTCCTAAACTCTTTTTCCAGCTCGGTCTTCCGTTCTTCTTACTATCTTGTAAAGTCCCTTGGGATGTTTTGTACATTAAAGGCACTATATAATGATATGTAAGTGTTAGCGGAGGCTCAGTGGTAGCACTCTTGCCTCTGCTTCAGAAGGTCATGGGTTCAAGCCCTACTCCAGAGACTTTAGCACATAATCTAGGCTGACACTCCAGTGCAGTACTGAGGGAGTGCTCAACTGTCAGAGGTGCTGTCCTTCTGATGAGATGTTGAACCAAGGCCCTGATTTACATCCATTATTTGAAGATGAGCAAGGGAGTTCCCTCAAGTAACATCACTGAAACAGATCATCTGGTCATTATCTCGTTGTTTGTGGAACTTTGCTGTGTGCAAATTGGCTGCCAGATTTCCTACATTACAACAGTGAATACACTTCAAAAGTACTTCACTGGCTGTAAAGCTCTTTGGGGCGTCCTGAGGTAAAGAAAGGTGCTATATAAATGCAAGCTCTTTCTTTCTTTTAACTGCAAGTTGTTGTTGTGGCCCTCACCAACACTTGGTGTGTGGCCCAGGGTGATCAGGGAGAAAAAGGAAAGGAATGGAGAAAGCAATAGAGGTAAGTACCCTTACAACTGAGAGATTGCCTCAAATGTTCCAGATGGTGGGTGGTTGTCATTCACCTAATAGGTCCTTTTTTTGCTGCATTAAGATGACCCATGCAGTTTTCCTCCCAGTAAATGAGACACTGGTAAAAGAGTCCCCATAAAACATGTAACATGCCTATAAATCTTTCATTCTTCCTCACATGAAGGTTTGAGGAAGGAGCGAAATGAATGTTCAATACTCTAAACTTTGAAGCAGAAGATACTTTTTCAGACAATTTTACTTGTTATATCACACTGACATCTTGTTACTGACCCATTTTCAAAATAGATGTCATACAGAATTCGTCATTCTTAATTACACCGTTCTGGTGTTTTTAGGAGTAATAATGGAGGAGAATGAAAGAATTTATGTTTGTACAGTACATACTTTGAATAAACTTCAAAATTACATTGTTAAAACATTGCATGTAACTATACCTAATTACTTGGGAAGGCTCAACATGTTCAGACTCATTAAGCTGTGTTTTCTCATGCTTAATTCTCAAAACAACTGGCCCAATGATTCTACCAACTATTTCTTCTAGATATTGCAGCAGCTGTTCGGGGTCTGTTTTTGGATTGGTAAAGATCAAGGTATGAATGCTTAGTGCATTCACATTGCATTCCTCTGTGCATTAATATCAGGCAGGAGTTAATCTGCTTTAGTTTAAATGGCTAACATCTGCCTAAAAACAGTGTGCAGGGGAATGTAACGCGAGTGCATTAAGTGTTGATACCCAACTTTGCTGATTGAGAAATATGTCTAACTTATCTGAAACATATCTAAAACATATCTAAACTTACTGTAGGAATTTACACCCAGTACTTCAGTCATAACTTAGAGCCAACAGCATGGATTGTCCAATGACTTGTATCCTGGAAACTGCTGCAAGTAACCTGGGTAAAAATCTTCGGGCCATTCAAAAAATAGTGTGTTTTTTCATTTTCCTGAACATTTTTGTTTGCTAATTATAAAAATATTGGAGATAGGAAAAAAAGGCTGTTTGAATGGGTGGAAGGGTTGGAGGTGAGAGGTCATGTGATAAAACCTCCAGGAATATGTCCAATCATAGTTGGCAACCTTATGCACAGCCAGCTTTGTGCCCACCCAAGCTCTGTGCAGCCATTCCCGCTTTAACTTCCATTTCTGGGCCTCATTGTGGATTCAAGGTGGGCTTCCAGTATTCAGTCTGCCTGTAGGTGGAAGCTCACAGATTGGGGGAGGGGTGAGGTGACGCCTGGTGCTGCTACATCCATTTAAAGGGCCGCAGCAGCCATTTAAGTGGTTGGACGTTTCATTAGCCAGGACTGTAGAGGTTTGCCTTGGCCTCCTAGGAGTCATCTTTTTTTAAGTCTGCTTGCTCCTTCAAATAACCCCAGCACAAAGGATTGTCTGAAAATAATCATGACTGCTGCCTGGGAAGCAGGATGAAACTGTTCCGTGGGCCGGATGAAACTGTTCCGCTGGCCGGAGTTGACCCGTGGATTGTGCGTTTGACCCCCCTGATATAGACAAACACCGAACCCACTTCAACCTGTGATTTACAGCACTAATAAGATACAGATCTGCTGAGAGTAGAGCCATGTGAAGTCAGTATAGAACAGTTTAACGCACTTCAAAAGCAGCATGAAGAAACCTCCCCCAAACCTGATCCTTTAGCGCTGAGTGAGAATTACTGTGATGCAGAAAGCTTTTATCGCTCAATTATAAATTAAAAGGCTGAAGCTAGTCACAAGATCACAAGATAATTACGCACCTGGAAGGCCATTGGGCTCATATTAATTCATTGATCCAGAGAGATCCCACATTCTCCCATTATTGTTTTTTAGATGATTTCTGAGTTTCGGCCTCCACTACACTGTCGGGAAGTTTATTCCTCACACTGAAACCTGTTTCTGTTCAAAGACTATTCAAAACCAGGTCACTTGTTTAGGCTGTTGCAGCGCAAATGTGAGGAAAAAGCCAGTGTACAACTCCATCAGCTCAGCTGCATATTGTGAATCAGTGGAAGAAAGGTTTATAAGTCCTGTTTAAATGTGTGTGCATGTGAGATTGATCAGATTACTTGAAAATACATTTCTATTGTTTCACACTGAAGTAATAAATAAATGTCTATTCTGTACAAATGAATTGAAGGTGAGAGTCAGAATGTTGACCTGCTTATCTTCACTCCACAGTTTGGTACAAAAAGTATTTAATTATTATTTAAATATGGAAGAAATGCAGCTGAGATGGAAGAAGTACTGTATAAAACACTGGATTAAACAGACACTCTCAATGCCTCATGACGTCCTTGCTCTTATCTCTACCCTGTGGTTCTCAACAGTACCGATCTCACTAAAATGCTATCTTGGATCAAATTTTCACTTACTATGGGTCACGTTTTATCTGGATCTGCACCGATAGCTTTATATATACACTTAAAATACATTCATTTTTATGTATGATACCAGAACTGAGAGGTTATAACTATCAGGAAAGACTGAACAGGGTGGGGCTCTTTTCTCTAGAAGAGAAGGCCGAGGGCGACCTAATAGAGGTCTTTAAAATTATGACGGGGTTCAATAGGGTAGACGTAGAGAAGATGTTTCCACTTGTGGGGAAGTCCAAAATTAGAGGACGTAAATATAAGATAGTCACTAATAAATCCAATAAGGAATTCAGGTGAAGCTTCTTTAGCCAGGGAGTAGTTAGAATGTGGAAATTGCTACCAAATGGAGTAGTCGAGGCAAATAGCATTGATGCAATTAAGGGGTAGCTTTATAAGTACATGAGGGAGAAAGGAATAGAAAGATATGCAGATAGGGTCAGATGAAGTAGGAGTGGGAGGAGGCGCGTGTGGAGCATAAACACTGGCATAGGCGAGTTGGGCCGAATGGCCTGTTTTTGTGCTGTACATTCTATGTAATTCTATGCAAATCATCCTCCCGTGAAAAAATGGAAAAGCTGCTGATTTTCATGCATTGTGGCACAGTACATGAAAGGGCTTGGTCAAATCCAAACCTTCCGCCTATCTCTGGTCACTAATAAATTCAAAATGGTTTCCTGAAGTTCTGTGTTTTTTTGGCCTCTTCCCTTCTTGTTCAGGTTACTCGAACCAGTGGTCTCCCATGCAGTCGCGATTCCACTCCCTGCTGCACAACCAACACCATTGAAACTGGCAAGAAGGCCTGGGACATTTCATGTGCATGCAGCCTCCTGTGGTGGGGAGAAGCAGCAGTCAGACACGTGAGACAAGTACCATACATGTCAATAAAATAAACAAATTGGATAATATGAAGGACGGTAGACGTATATGTGTGATTTTACTTTCCTTGGCACCCAAAAGGTGTGCAGTTTCTGGGTGCAAAGCATAGGAACAAAACAAAGGGAGGGTCTGTGGTACAGGGTCTCCCTCCCCGAAGGATCCCCAGAGGGGAAGCGCACAACATTCAGGCTCCAAGGCAGGACATTCATGCAAAAGAGGCATGAGGCAGAGAGCATCTGAAAATGGTTGGGCCGAGGACGTATCCTTGAGGAACGCCTGCAGTGATGTCTTGGAGCTGCGATGATTTCCTTCTGAAGACTAGTGGAAGCTTTTCCCTCTGATCCCCGTTCACCTCAGTTTCACTAGGGTTCCATACTCTGCTGACTGCTACCTCTCCTCTGGCATTCAGCTCTAATGTCCATGTCTGGTTTGAGACTGTGCTGAGGCCTGGAGCCAAGTGGAGGAACCCAACTGAGCAGGTGTCACTTGATGGTACCATTGATGACTCTTTCAATCAATGACTGGTAGGTTGATAGGGCAGTAATTTGGTGGGTTGGATTTATCCTATTTTTTTGTGGAAAGGTCATACCTCGGCCATTTTCCACAATGTCATGCAGATGCCAATGTCATAGCTGTGTTGGAACAGCTTGGCTAGGGGACGGGTTAGCACAGGTCTTCAGCACAACAGTCGGGACTACGTCAACGCTGAGGAGGACTTTGCAGGGCTAACTGGGCTGAGAGTGCCTAAGCCTTTTCCTGGGTTGTTGCAACTGAGTGCTTCTCTAGGCCATTTCAGAGAGCATTAAGAGTCAACTACGTAGTGTGTACGGCAGACTGGCTAGGAGTGGTAGGCTCCCATCCCCGAAAGACATTAGTGAACCAATTGGGTTTTTACAACAAAATGGCAGCTTTCATGGTCATTTTTTCCCATATGTGCCCACAAATTACCAGATTTATTAAAGTCAGATTCATAACTTGTCATGGATGGATTTGAATTCACGACCTCTGGTTTGCTACTCCAATACCATAACCTCTACATTACTGTACCCAAGTAATTTTTTGTGAAGCCAGTGCATATAGATACCTTTTACAGTTCACAATACTGTAAAATATTTTACAGTATCTGCCAGTTTGTGAATTGATAGGTAAATAATTCTGACCTATTCCAACCTTTGTTAATCAGCTGGAATGATGTTTACCAGAATGATACCGGGGCTAAAAGGGTTAAATTAAGAGGACAGGTTGCATAGACTAGGCTTGTATTCCCTAGAGTATAGAAGATTAAGCAGATGATCTAATTGAGGTGTTTAAGATGATTAAAGGATTTGATAAGGTAGATAGAGAGAAACTATTTCCTCTGGTGGAAAGTCCAGAACAAACGGATATAACCCTAAAATTACAGCTAGGTCGTTGAGGGGTGATGTGGGAAAGCATTTCTTCACACAAAGGGTAGTGGAAATCTGGAACTCTCTCCCACAAAAAGCTGCTGAGACTAGGTCAATTGAAAATTTCAAAACTGAGATTGATAGATTTTTGTTAGGCAAGGATATTAAGGGTTACAGAACCAAGGTGGGTAAATGGAGTTAAGATACAGATAAGCCAGGATCTAACTGAATGGCGGAACAGGCTCGAGGGCCTACTCCTGTTCCTATGTTCAGGGCAGAAAGAGAAGCGACAGCAAAAAAGAACAGCTCGCTTTTCAAACAAATAAAAAAGTGCGGAAGTGGGTAAATTTAATTTTATGTCCATTTGGGAAATGCAACATGTTTCTACTTTAGCACCAACAACTTTCTCAAGTCAGGTAAAGTCGGGATACAGAGCAAGACAACTTGGGGTGGAATTTCCGTGGCGATTCCCCGATCTCCTGCCATAACTCTCGCAGAAACCCCGGAGGAATGCCGTGAATGGCCGAAGTTATGGCGAGAGAGCGTAGAAATTATTGCCGCCCAATTCTACCCAACAACGTGCCTCGATCCCAAACTCAAAAAGACACTCCTGAAGCATCAGTGCGACATTTTTATTTGTCACACCAGCCCACCTTTATGCTTCTCTGAATGAATTTTTAATTTAGCGCGCCAATGTCAATTGTGGCCAGTTTTGCACAGTGGATTTGTAACCGCTCGGGACTGGGTTAAGTCTGTCCAAAGTTGTTTCATAGAGCGGTATACGGCCATAGTCATACAAAGGCGACTGTTATCCCATCCACGCTGGGTTAGAGCCAAGGTCCTGGAGGTGAGAGATCAGTGTGCCAGCCAATCTTTTATGGGCTGGTATTCTTGTGGTGAACATGGGGAGCAAGACACAAATGATTATTTTGTGAAACAGCATTGTGTGGGTAAGGGAGTGAGGTTGACTCCTATTTGACTTTGCTGAATAATATCACCAATAAATTTCAGGCCAGTTTCTCACAAAATGGCTGCTTCTAGCCAGCAGTAGGGAATTGAAAAAGATCAACACTGTACTTAGAACTTTGTTGGACTCTTATTTCACACTCTGGATGGTAGGAAATTGTGGGTGAGCTTTATTAATCTGTTTTTTCAGTTCTCTTCCTATAGTATCTCTCTGAAGAACTCTGATTTTCTTAAATGATATTTAGTGTCACAGTCATTGTGTAAGGTTATGTTACTATTGTTTCAGCTCAAATAACATCAGGTACAGACCGTTCTTCTCCACTGGTACTTGGCACTTGGGACAAGGTTTGGTTGTTTCCTTGATGGCTTGTTTTGAGGCCTCTTCCCAGCGAGCTCGCTGTGCCGCTTGCTCATTGATAACATAACCCTACAAACATAAGAATGAATAAGTCATTATACCATTGCACTCAATCTTCAAATTTATTCATGCATTAAGAAAGAAAACAGGGCACTTGTCTCCTCTCTGCTCCTCTCCTGAAGGCATCGACTTCTTGCTGGGATTATAGTTCCATGGGAGCCAGTCACCCTCTTGTACCTTGCTCAAAGGGCCATTATTCATCTATGAGCCTAAATAGTGCATAATTAGCAGGCGATTTGACTGTGAGGCCATCATAACCTTTTTTTAACTCATTCTCGGGATATGAGCATCCCTAGTTATCCTTGAGAAGGTGTTGATGAGCCTTCTTCTTGAACCGCTGCAGTCCATGTGGTGAAGGTACTCCCGCAGTGGTGTTAGGTAGGGAGTTCCATGATTTTGACCCAGGGACGATGAAGGAATGGTGATATATGTCCAAGTCAGGATGGTGCGTGACTTGGAGGGGAACTTGGAGGTTCCATGCATCTTCTGCCCTTGTCCTGCTAGGTGGTAGAGGTTGCGGGTTTGAGAGGTGCTGTTGAAATAGCCTTGGCGAGTTGCTGCAGTGCATCCTGCAGATAATACACACTGCAGCCACGCTGCGCCGGTGGTGGAAGGAGTGGATGTTTAAACCAAGTCCAATCATGTCCATACACATGCATTTTCAGTAATAACACTCTTGTGAAGTGCCTTGGGACGCTTTACTACATTGAAGGCGCTATATAAATGCAAGTTGTTGCTGTTGTTTTTGCGATCAGGAATGAGAATTTTGCCTGATTCTTTTCCCCATCTCAGTCAGGAATGCTGAGGCCAATCATGACTCTGCCCCCTCCTGAGATCAGCGAACTCACCTGGGGATCTGGAACCCTCCCGATTTGTGCGGCTCAGCTCCTCATTGGAGTCATCAGTGGAGCCAAACTGGTCCCTTTAGTAAAGAATTGTCAGTTGGAGCTATGCTGGGTTCCCTGGCAAAACTTCAGCGGATGAAGGGCAAAATTGTCACCATCTGCTTCACTAGCTCCTTGCCTGCCTCTGCCACTTCCGTGTTGTTTCCCCTGGATACGTCCTCCCGAATGCAGGTGGGCATACTCTGATGACGTGAAATGAAGGCAATATGTAACCATCCGTATTTTCCGTCATTTACCCCAGAGCAAAACTCCCCAGAGGAGTGCTGGCGTGTCTCTGCCATCCAGGGCTGCTATGGTGCCTGAGGCGGAGGCGACCGGCAAAGGCTAAAGCAGATTCAAAGCAAGATTTAAAAAAGAAACCCACTTTGTGGCCAGTCCCAGAGGCCGCCGGCCCCGCTACACAGTGGTAGGTGCCCGAGGCCTGCTCAGCCATTTTGTGTTCCCCCTCTAGGGTGGGCTGCTCTGCAGAGGCAAGGGGGACTTACTGATGATATTTCAATTAATTTGCTGCTGGAAAGTCATCCCGGGATCAGGATGAGCCACTAGGGTGGGTGGAACTCCTATCCTGGTGAACTTGAGCCGGGGTTCTGTCAAAGTGGAAAATCCCGGGCTGGCTACATAGGGGGCGGTGGTATAGTGGTTATGTTACTGGACATAATCCAGTAGAACACAAGTTCAAATCCCACCATGGCAGTTTGAGAATCTATGTTCAGTTTTAAAAAAATCTGGAAATAAAAGAACTGGTATCAGTAAAAGTGACTGTGAAGTTGTCAGATTGTTGTAAAAACTAGTGTTCTTTAGGGAAGGAAACCTCCCATCTTTAACTAGTCTGGTGACTCTAGTCCCACAGAACATGGTTGATTCTTAACTTCCCTCTGAAGTGGCCTAGTTGCCACTCCCTCAAAGCAACTGGGGATGGCAATAAATGCTAGCCTTGCCATCTACACCCACATCCTGAGAATGAATGCCACTAAGCTGGAGTTACACTGCCTTTGATGGGCCTCATTTCTATCTAAAAACTAGTGCACTGCCAATTTTGTATTCTTTACTTGGTAAAGTGATGGATTTCCTTGGCACTGAACAAAATTTAAAATAAATGTTTCAGCATTGGCAGATGAGTACTGACACATGAAAGGCGGTAACTCTATAGCAGAACCATGTATGTTTATAATATAACACTCCTCAATAAAGTGAATTGGTCATAACTTTCGACCACTGCTTTGTACCCTTGACACAATAGCTTATGTTTTCCAATCAGGCTCTTCTGATCAACAGGCGTTAATTGGGCAAACCCAATTGGAAAATTTAGCAGACATCTCTAAAGCCAGATTTCTGCCCGCTGTGTGTTTTGCCCACAGTACCACCGATGAAACGAAACAGGGGCACGAAACTGTTATTTTGTCCTGCGCGCAATTTCCCAATGTTCGTGAGCGTAGGCCACTGAGTGTTCTTCACACCCATATAAACAGGGTGTCCAGGGTTTCTAGGCACTCAACTGTATTTGGAAGTAAGTTTAAAGTGCCAGTAAGAAAGAACTTGAACTCATGCAGAGTCTTATCATGTGCTCAGGACATCCCAAAGTGTTTTACGAGCAATTAATTACTTTATGATGTACAATCATCTCTTACGTCAAACACAGCAAGGTCCCAAAAACAGCAAATCACTGAATGACCAGACAATCAGTTTCTGGTGGTGTTGTTTGAGAGGGGAATGTTAGCTCTTCTTCGAATAGTGCCACAGAATCTCGAGGAGACAAAAGGTACATAGGAGACACCATAGGAGACCCGGCTAGATATAAAATGATTGCAACTTCATTTGGATCCACTCGTGTAAATGTTTTATCAGTGGCACTCAGTGTTCAGAGGCACCTTTGGCAACGTTTCTCCAAAGGAGGGTTTTTGAGCCTCTGACTGATGCCAGGCGATTTGCTTTATAGGGGTGCCTTCAACAGCTCTCTTGGGGCATTAAAGACAGTTTAAGTTTGTTCTCAGCTATGTATGGATGTTAAATAGACTGGAGAGTGTGGGCTTACTGCCTCTGATTATAGTTGAGCTGCCCCACTGCTTTAGATCAGTTTCTGTGTCTGTAACTATTAGAATGATGGGCAGTTGATTTGAAAGTGATATGTGAATTACTGTCCATCATTTGTTTTTGCTATTTCTGATGCTGTTGTTATGTAATAATTCTGTACTTTCAACTTTAACAATTGTTTCTGTATTGAGGTTTCTATGTAGCTTATTTATTCCCCTTTTCTAACTAAATGTTTACTTAAGAGAGTGATACAATACAACTCATGACAGATGAAAGTAATCTCATGACTAGAAAGAGGGAAATGCTCACAACTGTTCACCCTCAAGCTCTTCATCAGGTGTTTACATGAAGGTAATGAAAATCACTCAAAAATCACTCAAAACATCATAGGACAAAATAAGAATATCATCGTAAGGTAGGAGGGCTCATTTTTAAATAGTGAAGAGAGCCACAAACCAAGAGGGAAGGTCTATGAAAATTTCAACACCTCTGCTAATGGCACTCAATGCAGCTGTTACTTGGTATGTGGGTGTGGTCCAAGTGACTCACTTGATATATCTTCAACCGCCCTCCTTAAAGCATGACTGTGATTGGCATCCAGCCATGTTGGGAAGTTGCCACAGAAGGGATAAACATGAGTCAGTCGGGTCTAAATGTAACATGGTTGCACCCATTTTATGGGCCTAAAATGGGCTCAACGGTTATCAATTTAGCATGGCAGAGGGCCGCGCCTGATCTGTGCCACTGCTAAATTGGTCGGGGCCCATTTTTGGGAGGCCCTGGTCGCCATCTGAAATAACCATATGCCTCATTTCAATATTGAAATTAAGTTCCTGTGTTCGTTTCAAACCCGGACTCCTAAATTTGTTTGCCCTAGTCAGAGCGTGCGATGGTCTTGAGCAGCCTAACTGAGGCTGCTCAAAATAGGTGCAGGATGAAATTGATAAGGCGAGCTGAATGGTGCCTGATTGGCGCCCGCAACTCGCTTGATTTATTCTGAGGCACGAGGATGAATTTAGTTTGTTCCTTGTGCCTCTCCGTTCCGGCACGTTGTTGCTGCGCATTGTCAGAATCATGCCCAGTTTGGGGCGCTAAGGAATTTAGACCCCAGTTCCTTTGAAACAAAACTACAAAACCAAATTCCGATCAAGTGTCCCACTCAAACATTAACCTGTCTTTTCCTCTGCTAGATGTTGAGTGACCTTCCTTTTCAAACGTTTTCTGTTTTTAAAATCTTAAAACACAAGGCTAGAAATGACTGTTGGTGATAATAGTGGATGAATGCTTAACGTATTTGTATGGCATTCCTCTGTGATTTTAACAGGGGTTTTAAACCCATTTGCAGTCTGTATTTCTCTTTTGACTCTGTCAAAAAGGTTGAAGGCACAATTTACCACAACAAATTGTGCAATTTTCTACACTTACCATAAGCATAGTCTACTTGATAATTCAAAGTTGTAAGAAAATGCAAATGATCCAATAATATTAATTAAGCAAAGTAAATAATACAGCAAAGTAGGAATTTGGCACTAAAAACTCAGTGTCCTGGCCAACATTTATCCCTCAACCTATACCATTAAAACAGATTATCTGGTCATTTGTCTCATGGCTGTTTGTGGAATCTTGCTGTGTGCAAATTGGCTGCTGCATTACATCAGTGACTACACTTCAAAAGTACTTCATCGGCTGTGAAATGCTTTGGGACATCCTGAGCAGGGACAGATCAAGGTAGGGGCCGATGGGGCGTGTGCCCAGGGGCCTTATGCATATATGGGGACCCCCGCAGTAGCTCGGCTTGCCAACCCTCCCGGATTGTCCTGGAGTCTCCAGGAATAAAAGATTAATCTCCTGGGCTCTGCTGCGAGCATCCCAGGAGAAAATAGGGAAGTAGAGTTCACAGCAGATATGTCTTGGATTGTTCTTACTAAGAAAATACTGCAATTGAAATATTCACTGATTTGGTGTTTTGTGTCTTTAATTATAATCAGATACTGATAGCAGATAATTTCCGTGATATAATAGAGCCCTGGGTATTAGACTTACAGAATTTACAGTCTGCTGTTAATGACAGGGGTTTTAACCCATTTGCAGTCTGTATTTCTCTTTTGACTGTCAAAAAGATTGAGGGCACAATTTACCACATTTGTTTGTGACAAAATTAAGCAGTTAAGTGTAATACACTGTGATATGATTTGCTTGATTATTAATGTTGTGCGTAAACATTCCAACGGCCTGTTTCTTCATAGATTTCACTACACGTTTGTGTTTTAATGGATCAAGGACAGGTTGTGAGCGGGGTTGCGGGGGGACTCTGGAACATTCTTGGTGCTCAGGGCCCCAGGAGCTGATAATCCAGCTTTGGTGCCGATGGCATGGAAGTGCTATATAAATGTAAGTTCTTTTTTTCTCAAAAAGTACCAGAATTATCAGATAATTTGAATTGATTGACTGTGAATTAAATGGAGTAGACTGTCGCACAATTTGTTGCTAAGTGGCACAGTTTTGCATCAAAAGTCCTGGAGGCCCATTTCCGAGTAGGTCTGAATGACAATAAATCAGTTGCCCTACTCACAACAACAACTCGCATTTATATAGCACCTTTAATGTAGTAAAATGTCCCAATGCGCTTCACAGGAGCGTTATCAGACAAAACTTGTTACCAAGCCACATAAGGAGATAGCAGGACAGGTGAGATAAGCTTGGGCAAAGAGGTAGATTTTAAGGAGCGTCTTAAAGGAGGAGAGAGAGGTGAGGAGGTTTATGGAGGGAATTCAAGAGCCTAGGGCCTAGGCAGCTGAAAGCACAGCCACCAATGGTGGAGCGATGAAAATCGGGAATGTGCAAGAGGCCAGAACTGGAGGAGGGCAGAGATCTCAGTGATCTCCTTATCATTCTTTGAAACAACTCATTGCTTATCCCTCCATGCCCCGGTCTTAGGTGCTTGGTTTAAATCTAACCAAATGCCTTTAACAGACTCAAGTCTCAGGTTAGCTTTTATGAGCACACGTGGCTACCTACTTAACTAGTGTCTAAACACAAAAAAAGTGTCAAATTTTCAAAGAAACTGGGGTGACTTAAGACTATTAACTATTTGCAAACTTGGCTACACTTTGATCAAGTATCTGCTTTCCCCCAGCATGAGATATTAAAAAAAAATGTTGTTGGAAGGGGCCTTCAAAACTGATACACTTGGAGGTGGGGAGGTGCTGCTGTTCAGGAAGTATCAGATCTCTGATGGCCTTTGTTTATCATCCAACACTTTTTCAACTCTTCCCAGCTTTTATTTTTAAAAAAACCTGGTCATTAATGGCCATTAATTGCTTTTTCGTGTTAAACACAGGAGCAGGAGTAGGCCATTCAGTCCCTCGCGCCTGTTCCGCCATTCAATTAGATCATGACTGATATGTACCTCAACTCCATTTACCCATCTTTGCTCCATATCCCTTAACACCCTTACCCAACAAAAATCTATTGATCTCAGTCTTGAAAGCTTATATTGACGCATCATCCACAGACTATTTGGGGAAGAGAGTTCCAGATTTCCACTACCCTTTGCGTAGAAAAAGTGCTTCCTGATTTCACTCCTAATAGCAGTGATAGCAGCTGGTGTACCTGACTCATACCTTTTACCCGTTCTTCTCCCCCTCACCTTGTCTTTGTTCAGCCTAGAATGGGGCTTCCTATCTTCTACATTTCAGTTTGACAACAGACTTACACCTACACTTTTCTTATCACAGATGCTCTAGGCCTGCTGCATTTCAGAATGATACCGGGGCTAAAATGGTTAAATTATGAGGACCAGTTGCATAAACTAGGCTTCTATTCCCTTGAATATAGAAGATTAAGGGATGATCTAATTGAAATGTTTAAGATGATTAAAGGATTTCATAGGGTAGATAGAGAGAAACTATTTCCTCTGGTGGGAGAGTCCAGAACAAAGGGGCATAACCTCAAAATTAGAGCTAGGATGTTCAGGGCTGATGTCAGAAAGCACTTTTTCACACAAAGCTTAGTGGAAATCTGGAACTCTCTCCCACAAAAAACTGTTAAGGCTAGCTCAATTGAAAATTTCGAAACAGATATTAATAGATTTTTGTTAGGCAAGGGTATTAATGGTTACAGAACCAAGGTGGGTAGATGGAGTTAAGATACAGATCAGCCATGATCTAACTGAATGGTGGAACAGGCTTGAAGGGCTGAATAGCCTACTCCTGTTCCTTTGTTCCTATTTCCAGCATCTTGTTTTTGTAGAAGATTCAGAGCAGCAGTGTTGGCAGCCTGGGAGCAGGGCAGCCAACAGCCCTATTAGCGACATGATGGGCCAGAAATTGCTTTAAAAATAATGGTGAGCTCAACAGCGCTCACCGTCGTTAGTGATGAAATCGAGGAGCGAGTTCTGGCGTTCACACATGCGCAGTGAAACTTGGAAATCCGGAACTTGCTCCTCCTGGTTCGCCAGCAATATGACAGCTTCGAATTAAAGGAGTATCACCGGCTGGAATCAGTGAAATCAATGGACCTGCGCCAACTTGTTCTTCTGCCCAGCTGGAAAGTAACTAATTACGCCACAAAATAGGTACACTTAAAAATACCAGATCTAAACTAAGTTTTAACAGTGCAGTTAGTCTTAATGACTGTCAAACAACTAAAAATTAACTTTTAAAAACATGGCGTCTCATTACTCCTTATTTTAATAGTTTTTGGTTTAATCTGGTAGTGCATTCCAGATCATTAAAAAAAATGTTTTTTAAATTAAAAAACTAAAATTAAAAAAAACTTTTCCCTTCTGTCTCTTTTATTTAATTCGATTATTTCTCACCCTCTCTTTTTCGCTGCCTATAACTGATATTAATGTCCCTTTCGCTTCCTGAATTTTACGTTCCAGTTTTCAGAAACTGTTTGCAGCTTGTCAAAAGTGCTGCAATCTGATTGGTCAAGGGAAGAGCATGCTCTTCTTGCTTCTCCCATGGGTCCTAGATTCGCTGGAGCCAACACTGGACTCTACTCTGCTTCCTATTAGAGGAACTGCATCCAGTAAAGACCATGCTAAGTTAATGGGTTAGTATAAATCTATGGAGCGGCGAGCATTGTTGGTTCTCAGCTCCGAGCAAATTCTGGGCCGATGTATCGAGGGAAGATCCCAGCGGGGGTTGGAGAAGAAACATTTACAGATAAGTAACAAATTCTGATGGAGCTATCTGCTTAAATTATCTTTTAAAAAATTATATCTTGTTTAGTAAGCATAATTCTTTTTAGATAATTTGTCCAAACTCAGGTTTCAAAGAGGAAATTAACCAATAACTGGCTCTTTTGAATGACAGCTGATAAAATAGCTATGTCCAATTGCATATCACAGAATCATAGAATCATACAGCACAAAAGGAGGCCATTTGGCCCATCGTGCCTGTGCCGGCTGTTTGACAGAGCTATCCAATTAGTCCCACTCCCCTGCTCTTTCCCCACAGCCCTGAAAATTTTTGCTTTTCAAGTATTTATCCAATTTCTTTTTGAAAGTTACCATTGAATCTTCTTTCACTACCCTTTCAGGTAGTGCATTCCAGATCATAACAACTCGCCGCGTAAAAAAAATTTCTCCTCATCTCCCCCCGGTTCTTTTGCGAATTATCTTAAATCTGTGTTCTCTGGTTACCGACCCTCCTGCCAGTGGGAACAGTTTCTCCCCATCTACTCTATCAAAACCCTTCATAATTTTGAACACCTCTATTAGATCGCTGCTTAACCTTCTCTGCTGTAAGAAGAACAATCCCAGCTTCTCTAGTCTCACCACATAACTGAAGTCCCTCATCCCTGCCATCACTCTGGTAAATCTTCTCTGCACCCGCTCCAAGGCCTTGACATCCTTCCTAAAGTGTGGGAAAACATGTGTAATATTGCTGTGTTTTAGCAACTGTATTTCCATCTCTGATAACATGTTCAATCTGAGAATATACAGTACTGCTTAAAGACCATACAACCTACAATATCTAGTAGTTCTTTGCCATAACTCTCAGTTGGGTTGCAGTTTAACTACAAAAGAGCCTCCAGTAGTCAGGGAAATATCTATTCCCAAACAGGATTTCATTTGAAGGTTTAAGTTAATACTGACTTTTCAGATTTTTCCCCGAATTAGCCTGTTTTTTTTTTCCTCTCCCAGGAGATTACATGGCTTCCAGGTCTGTATTGTGAAGGCACTATAACTGTGTGGGATAGGCTAGATGAACCAATGGTTTTTTTCCTGTCTGACATTTTCGTATGTTCACATGTATTGCACTTGGCTAGCGTGTCAGTTTTAAAATGTTTTCGAAAAATTGTCCACTTCTTCAGCTGCCCTGCTACCACTAAGCCACAGCTGACACTACACCACTGCTGTGCACCTAAGCGTGCAGACATGATACTGCACTGTCCTCAGAGATGGGCTCCCTGGCACAGCTCGAAATCCAGCTGGCAACTCGTCCAACAATATTTAGGTTAGCTGACCTGGGAAAATCCACCAGGGCCAGCGTCAGGAACTTCTTAACCTGAATGCTTGTTTGGGCATTCATCGCCTTCATGGCTATGGAATGAAAGAAAAGCTGTCAGAATTTTTTCCCTCTCATCCCTTAGGCCTCCTTGGGTCATGAATTGTTCCCTAACCAGGAGGCTGGGCAGATGACCTGCTGGCAATACGTTAGCTCTTGGACACAAAGGCTGATTGTAGTGGCCCTACTGATCATCTAACCCAGAAAAGAAGAGATCGAATTTGGAACCACGCTGTTCTATCTAGCTCAGCAACATAGAATTTTCCCACTGACCAATCAGGGAGCCTGTTACTTCTGAAAATTTTAATTAATAAAAATTTTAAATGGAGGTTATGAATAGCCAGCAGTACCGTTTGATAAATGTTCCATTGAGCAAGGTGCCACTAGATGACTAAAGAAAGAAAAAAAGACTTGCATTTATATACCACCTATCACAATCTCAGGACATCCCAAAGCGCTTTACAGTTAATTAAGTACTTTTGAAGTGTAGTCAATGTTGTAATGTAGGAAACGCAGCAGCCAATTTGTGCACAGCAAGGTCCCACAATCAGCAATGTGATCATGACCAAATAATCTGTTTTAGTGATGCTGGTTGAGGGATAAATAGCCAGGCCAGGAGAACTGCCCTGCTCTTCTTCAAAATTTGCCATGGGATCATTTTTTATGTTACCTGAGAGGGCAGATGGGGCCTTGGTTTAACGTCTGACCCAAGATGGCAGCTCTGACGGTGCTGCACACCTGCGGTACTGCACTGAAGTGTCAGCCTAGATTTTGTGCTCTAGTCTCTGGAGTGGGGCTTGAACCCGCAACCTTCTGACTCAGAGGTGAGAGTGCTACTGCAGACGGTTTGACTAACATGTAATGAAGACATGAGTGGGTTGTAGTCAGTCTCAGGAGTGGAAATAGCTGTGAAATATTAGTTTAAACCACATTTAAAATGAAATGGGAATATTTTTCTCCTACCCCCCCAACTCCTATTTAGTTATTTGTTCTGCCTCTTTTAGCACCCCACACTCCCAGATCACGCAAATTCCCAGTTAGAGTAGGCAAGTGAATATGGCCTCTGTCCATGCCGCTCTCCGGAGTACCATTGTCCCACTGGTTAAGTGCCTCCCCTCACTTATAGCCTCCTACAATAGATTGGCTGATCAGGAACCCACAACCTCTCGCTCCATAGATCTAAACACAATGCATGGGTACGTGAAGAATCGAGCCTCCATAAAATATCTCTTTTACATAAGTATTCCTAATGAGAAGGTATGAAGAGTATGTGCACAGTTACTTCACGTATGGCTTAAAGTATATTTAAAAAATCCTAGAATGATTTATCATCTTGTACTCATTATACCTCCCAAAACTCAAAGGGTTAAATTCCCACAATTTTTAAAATAGAGTAATCCTGTTTTTTTGTGGGGTAAAGGAAGAGAAAGAATACAACTTGCTCCCTATAAAACCACTGTTGAATGTTTTTAGAATATTACTACATGACATAAGGTTTTATGAAGGAATTTTCTGTTAAGTATATTTCACAGTATATGGCCATAAGTATCCAAATAGCCTACATACACTGCAATTACTCCCATTTTAGTGCAGGTGAAGCAAGACAGATTCTCAATCAACTGACAATCCAGATCTAGTTAATAAAGTCACACTTTGCCTCCAAATGAGCTGGATTTGCAATCACCTTGACACTGTACTGAGGTAATGTGAATGCACAGAGCCAAAGTCCCTTCAGTCAGAAACACTGATGTCACATGCCACCCAGTGTCTGTTTGAAGCAAGTGCATATTTATAATGCTGCCGCAGTTTCGTTCCTTGCCAGTCTTGCTATCTTCGGGTCTGTGACCATCAAAGTCACTTCCCAAAGCTTCAAACCACAAGTTTAGTTCCAAGTTGGCTGGTATTAACAATTAAGGTTAATACCAGCCAACTTGGAACTAAACGTGTGGTTAATATTTACCCATATCAGCTCAATAAACCGTTGGGAGGCTGACAAGTTGCCTCCCAACGGTTTATTGAGCTGATATGGGTAAATATTATGTTTGGATATGACACTATCACTGCAGTATTTTTTTATATTGAAGACACCGAGCCACCCAGCCAGAAGCCTTGGACTGTTCATTGACAATTCCACATTGTTCAGCTCCATTCACAACTCCTCTGATAATGAAGCAGCCCATGCCAGCCTGTAACAGGACCTGGATAACACTCAGATGTGGGCAGGTAACACTCGCGCCACATAAGTGCCAGGTTAAGACTATCTTGAACAAGAGAAAGCTCAGCCACCTCCCCTTCACCTTCAAAGGCACTCCCGTCAACATCCTGGGGTCACCATTGACCAGATGAACTGGACCAGCCAAATCAACAAAGTGGCTACAAGAGCAGGGCACAGGCTGAGTACTCTGTGACGAGTGGCTCACCTCCTGACCCCTCAAAGCCTCTCCACCATCTGCCAAGCTCAAGTGAAGAGTGTGATGGAATACTCACCACTCGCCTGGATGGATGGGGGGAGCCACAACATCATTCAAGAAGCTCGACACCATCCGGGACAGAGCAGACTGCCTGATCCGCGCCCCTATCACTGGACTCAATATCCACCCCCTCCACCTCCAGTGCACTGTGGCTGCAGTATGTACGATCTATTGGATACAATACAGCAAATTACCATGTTTACTTCAACAGCACCTCCACCCTCCCCAGTGACCTCTATCACCGAGAAGAACAAGAGCAGCAGTGATGTGGGAACACCATCACTTCCAGGTACCCCTTCAAGTCAAACGCCATCCTGACTTAGACGTACATCGTTAACCTTTGATTGTCACTGGGTCAGAACCCTGAAATTCCCTACTTAACGCCACCGGGGGAGCAACATCACCGCAAGGACTGCAGCGGCTCAAGTAGAAGGCCCACCACCACCTTCTCATGGCAACTAGGGATGGGAAATAAACCTCGGCCTTGCCAGCGATGCTCACATCCTGAGAATAAATAAAAAGTGTGAAGTTTGCAACAGTTCAAGGTAATGACATCACCTAAATCTAAATTAAACAGCTCAGCTTGAAAAGCTGGTACCAGCCCTGGCACAATGGGCTGAATGGCCTTCTTCTGTGCTGTCTAGCATTCTATGAAATGCCATCAGCTGCATCACAAGTTAGGTATGCATGAGAACTATCAGGAAGACATCAGGTTTTTTAGTTCTTGCAAGAAAGTAAAAAAGTGATTTTGGCACTGTTTGAATTTATATTTATATATTTCTTGGAGGGAACAAAGTCCTCGGGGAATGGAACATTCTTCCACTTTTGGCACCCAGTGTCAGCATCAAGCACTCCCAGGGAAAGTGCAGAGCCACATCCAGAAAAGCACCCTCTACTCTGCTTTCGCAATATACCCTAACCCCAACCTCGGAAGAATACATCCTTCTATCCCATCTTTATGGACTTCTAGTGAATTTGCCAGTTTACTCGCAACTCGTGGCAGTTTTCTATTGTTAGTTAGCACTCAAAGAATTGGGTTGAAACTACCCAGCACAACGATAAACAATGGAGACCAGTAGTTTGTCCTAGATTCAAACCCAGCTCTGGCGCCTCCCAGTCTCCATGACATAGGAACTTTAAGATTTTCAGGGGAAGAAATTCAACTTTGAAAAATGAAGGTCGGAGGGACTTTTGGGTCACGATCTCTCGCGCCTGATCTCATCTGGAAGTGTGTGCTGGCTGCCAAATTGAAAGCTGACGACTTCTAAGTGTGCAAGGCATCTGCCTGAAAGAGGCGTTAAGCTTCTTGATTATGCAAATCGGGATCCTAATGCCAGTTTTAGGACCCTGAAGCAAACCTGGTCATCAAGTGGGCTGAGCTCGCAATGCGCATGCTCCACCCTGTTGTTCTGGATATTCAGCGGACCTTAAAGGCACCCATCCACAAAAACGTAAGCATACTTGTAATGGTTCCATTTCTGAGGAGCCAGAAGGACTAAGTGTGTTAATCCTGAAAGAAAGAAAGACCTGCATTTATATAGTGCCTTTCACAACCTCAGGTCCTAAAGCGCTTCACAGTGAATTAAGTACTTTTGAAGTGTAGTCACTGTTATAATGTAGAAAATGTAGCAGCCAATTGTTGCACAAGGTCCCGCAAACAGCAATGTGATAACGACTAGATAATCTGATTTAGTGATGCCAGTTGAGGGATAAATATTGGCCAGGACACCTGCTCTTCTTTGCAATAGTGTCATGGGATGTTTTACGTCCACCTGGGAGGGCAGATGAGGCCTCAGTTTAACATCTCATCCAAAAGACAGCACCTCCGACAGTGCAGCATTCCCTCAGTACCACACTGGGAGTGTCAGCCTAGATTGCATACTCAAGTCTCTGGAGTAGGAACGTGAACACACAACCTTCTGATTCAAAGGTAAGAATGCTACCACTAAGCCACAGCTGACACACTTAGAAGCAAGACTGTATCTGTGCACATGGAAATTGTCAGGAAACAAGCCAAACATCAAAAGAAAACCAGTCTTTTGCTGGAAATGCCAAATTCAAACTTTTATTTCTTATTCCAATCAAAAGGGCCAAAAATAACAATCTCTTACTTATTCCAGTACATGTTATTTCCCTATTTGATAACTCATTTTCTCTTAGACTTTAGGTCCTCCCAAGCCACATAGCCCACCATGGCTGACAGTATGGACGTGTGAAGTACACACGTACTTTGGGAACGTTACTCTTGAAGCTGCCATTGGTAGTGCATGAAAATAGCATGTTATTTGCTATGGCTCAGTTTGTAGCACTTTTACCTCTGAGTCAGAAGGTTATGGATTCATAGCCCCACTCCAACAACTTAAGCACATAATCTAGGCTGACACTCCAGTGCGGCACTGAGGAGGCACTGCACTGTCGGAGGTGCCGTCTTTCGGTTGAGATGTTAAACCGAGGCCTTATCTGGCCTCTCAGATGGACATAAAAGATCCCACGGTACTATTTCGAAGAAGAGCAGGAGAGTTCTCCCCGTTGTCCTGGCCAATATTTAACTCTCAACTAGCATCACTAAAACAAATTATCTGGTCATTTATTGCACTGCTGATTGTGGGAACTTGCTGTGCACAAATTGGCTGCTGCATTTCCTATGTTATGACAGTGATTACACTTCAAAAGGACTTTGTTGACTGTAAAGTGTTTTGGGATGTCCTGAGGCCATGAAAGGTGGCATGGAAATGTAAGTTCTTTTTTTCTTTATGGATTGGGCTGTTCTCAGACCTTTCCCACTTTGTGGCTAAATGCCGAACTTCCACTTGAGATTTGCAAAACAGGACTGGCATCCTATCATAAGGTGGGATGAGTAGGCCAATGTGCTGGGCCATTGGGCAGCTGTATGTTTGTATGGTTTAGACTTACTGCCAGTACTTTCAGGTGAATGCATTGCTATTATTCTAATAACCCTGGGCTACGCAGTGCAACTCCTGGAGATATGATGATTAACTGCACGCGTAATAGACGTGAAGCAAACCTTTTAATGTGTACATCCAAATGGACATATGCAAGGACATTGAATAAAATCAGAATGACAGTGCCAGAGCTGACAGAATGCCATCTCTGGTCTTTGCATAAAGGCAATGGGTAGATCTTGATTTTGGGCAACAGTGTAAAATGGGTGATAGTGAGTCAGCAGCCCATTTACATTTCTCCCGCTGACTTCAATGGAAATAAAAATCGAGGGAGGGAATTCCAGAGCTTGGGGCCTAGACAGCTGAAGGCTGGCCGTCAATGGTGGGGCGAAGAAAAGCGGGGATGCACAAGAAGCCGGAATTGGAGGAACACAGAGATCTTGGAGGGTTGTAGGGCTGGAGGAGGTTACAGGGCTAGGAAAGGGCTAGGCCATGAATTTGACCACAAGGTTTTTAAATGTGAGGCATTGCTGGACCAGGAGCCAATGTAGGTTAGCGAGTATAGGGGTGATGGATGAACGAGAATTGTATTACTGATCACTAGTGCTCAACTAATGACCATCGCCCCAGAGAAAAACTTATTACTGAGAATGGATTGACTTCTCCCTCCACTTTATTCATATCTGGAGGGTTTTGAATAGACACTGGTTACGTTTTGTAACCCTTGCTGGCAATTGGCTGAATCATGAGTCAACTGGCTGAGAATCCAGCACAAGTCAAACACAGACTCTGGAATTTCCTTGGAGCTGACTCGCTTCGCCTACATCACTTCACTGGAAGTGTAATAGAAACTGGGGTTTCTGCCGCACTCCCAGTGAAGTGGCAGCGGTGGAGCAGAAAAACCTCTGAGGAAATTTAGGGCCATAATCAAGAAATGCCCAATTGGAAAGAGCTTGACTATGAAGATGATAATAACTTGCTGTTTAAAAGTGTGCAAAAATGGAAGTAAATTGAACTTTAATCATTATAAAACTGAACTGGTTGGACTTGAAAATGAATGCCCAATATTATGAAAGGATGACTGGTGGAAAGGACCACTGTTACAAGTTTTCGGTCACTCCAATAAGCGGTCCCAGCATCTTACATTCAGGAGTGTGCCCATACAGCCCAATATCTAATTATATGATAGCGTAACCCTGGTGGTATAACAATACCTGAATTGGATATTATGGGGGCTAAATTGGGCCACGTAGCGCCCATTGTGTAGGTGCTATGCGGACTCCTAAACCCTGAAAATGGCATCCATGGCGCACATGCACACTTCCGGTGTGATGTGTGCAGGACACCATCTTGATAAAGGTAGCTGTGCGCGCACACCTAACGAATGCCAGCAGCATGTAAAGTAGGGAGATTAAGATTGTAGATCAGTGTGCAACACTGATTTGAAGCAGCCAGCGCTATTTTTGAACTCCCCACTCCAGCCAACGCACTGTCCTAACCTCCCAGAATTGAACAGGAGTTAAGGAGCATGAAGGACCCCCCCCTACCAGCGTTATTTAAAGGGATCATGCAGGAGTTACAGGTTAGTTGCTGGATTAGATATTCTGGCTGTTGGTACAATTGTACGTGTTCGTGGAAGTTTCCTATACATGGAGAAAGTTGCAATATTATATAGAGAGTGGTTTGGATGGTCTTGCAGTAATGTTAGTGGCATTTAAAGTAGTGTGTTGAACAATGTTGCTTCCAGACATGGGTGGCCTGCTAGGGCTTCCTCTGGGAATTGAGCATGACTGGGAGCATGCAGAGAGGCCTCGCAGAGCAGGACATGCTGCTAGAAGAGGTAGGAGGAGGAGGAGGAAGTGGAGGAAGAGGCAGGGAGGCAACAAGGTAGACTGGCCTTGTTTGCCAAGGGGCTGCTTGATCAGATTATGAATGAGAGATACCAGTAACCTCAAGGACACCTCCCCATTCACCAACAGTCCCACACTCCTCACCTTTCCACTCCCATACGACCATCAAATCGTCCTCCTTATGATTACACATTGCTTCCACAGCTCATCACAGAATTGAAAGCCAACTCCAAATGCAAATCCAAATGTATCAATTAAGATAGGTAATAAAGCAAACAAAATGAGACTATTCACCCTTGTGCATTCCCTTAGTGCCTGTCATTTATGTGCCTTTACCTTTCCCAGTACTCTTATGAGGTGCTTCCCCAGTGCTGGAGCATGGGTGGTGGAAGGCTGCTGACCTTCAATGGAGGAGAGTGCAGATGGCCTTGGTGGATGACCTCAAACTGCTCTGGGCCGGGAGGGCCCGGCTTCAGACTGCACCATCTCGGTATGGGATGCAGCAGTCTGGCCTGGCTGGCTGACAGGAAACAGCAAGAGCACTGGCGGAGTGGCAAGGGAGGGAGCAGGAATGCTGTCATCCTGAGAGAGGACAGCAGGTCCGACTGCCATAGCGCCACTACCACTTTCCTGGAGCGGTGCCTCATTAATCCCGGTGGTCTGCTGGAGAACAGATTGCTGGACTGCTGTGATGCCTGGAAGCCCCGTTCCAGAGTGGTACCCAGAGCCATGATAGCAGCAGTCTGAGCCTGAAATGCAGCAGTCTGAGCTTCTAACGCAGCAGTCAGAGCTCCAAATGGAGCATGCAGACCTTGGATGGAAGCTGTTATATCAGTCATCAGATGTTGCATCACAGTGGGTTCCACAGGTGTGCTGATGGAGGTGACCTCCCGTTCCATGTGGGAAGGGTTGGGCGCCAAGCTCTGCGCAAAGCCCTGTGTCAAGTTGGAGCTGGACTCCTCCATGCCCCTTGACATTGTGCGCAGGCTTCTGGCAGGCTTTCCAGTGCATCAAGCATTTGGTTATGTACACCCATCAGCCTTCTTCTGTAGCCTGGCCCATTGAAGTCATCATCTGACTCCTCGGCAGCAGAACTAATGTGCGACCTCGCCCTCCGGCCAGCTGGCACCTGCGGTATTTGTTACCCCGCCCCAGCTCCTACGCACTTGTGCCTGGTGTCTCACCACGTGCAGATCCCTCTTGTATCCTAGCCTCTAAAGTACGCACAGTGTCGGTATCTTGAGCTGGTGGCTGCGAGTGTAGGATCGAGTGTCGGTGTGTCAGCTTCCCCTGCCTCCTCTGACGGTATCTGAAATGACAAAGGAACATGGGTTGAGTTGTGGTGAGGGGAAAGGATAAAGTAAGATGTGCGTGCTTACACCATCTGCAGCACGTGAATTAGAAAAGATTGTGGGCTGAGGAAGAAGCGGGAAGCGAGAAGGAGGATTAGGTATGCAGAGACCCTCATCATCGATACCTCCAGCACCGCCAGTGGCCACGGCCTCAGTCATGGACCACCCAATGATTGACAGCACTCTCTCCTCCATGGGGGTGAGGACGTGTAGGCGCGCCTGTTCTCCCCCAGGTTTTTCCTACTGCCTGCTGTTGTGTTCCACCTTCTCCTGCAAGAAAGAAGGAAGTGTGTCAGTGAGTGACCTGCAAGATATTTGGGTGATGTGGCTGTCATGGTTGACTAGCTGCCATGTGTGTGAGTTGTGGGTGTGTGGCTTGCACCAGTGGTAATGTGTGAGGGTGAGATGCAGCATTTGATTCACAGGGTTGCGTACTGATTGGAAGAGTTTGTTGGTATGTGGGTGAGGGGGGATGTAATGTGTGGAGCAGTGGATGAGGGTAGTGGTGCAGTTGGTAGGAGATGGCAGTTGAAAGTTGAACTCACTCACCTTAACCACTCGTGTCAAATCATTGAACTTCTTCCTGCACTGCATCCATGTGTGTGGAGTGATGCTCCTGGCATTGATCTCGTGCACCACAGCCTCCCACTGCCTCTTGAGGATGTGTCT